>NW_022989953.1:0-600000 GCF_902827175.1 Gymnodraco acuticeps | reverse complement strand
AGGCCTTTTTCAATTGGGTTCAATGGGGATGACTTGCTTTTAGAGCCAACATCAAGTGGATGTTTAAGGAACTGCAGTTTGGCGCACCAAAAGTTGCTTCTTCAGTGGTTTTCAACTGTTGTAAGAAATACCTGGAGGTATATGCCAATGAGCCTGCATGGTTTGTTGAATCCCATGACCCAAGCAGCCCGCAAAAAATGACCACTTGTCTTAGTTCCCAGTTTGTTGGTTGATAGGCACTCAAGATACACAAATGTATATGCTTAAACACAGAAAAAGTGTTTTTTTAGAACTGCTTTAATAAATTACAATATGTTTCCTTTGATTTCTTACATTATATTTTCAAATCTTGCTGCGTGTCTCTGACACACTGTACCTGTCTCCACTGAAGAAGTATGTGTATCCATTGGGCTCCCACCAGATTGCTGTGTCAATCTTGTGAGCAGGGACTCCCTGTCCGTACTGATGTAGAGGCTGTGGGTATCCCGGCACAACGTCAGCCTCCCTGAACACCCAGTATTGTTCATCTGCGGGGACAAAATGATTGAGTTTACATGTTACGTGTTATATGGCAAAGAGAGGGGGGAAATATGAGAGAAAAGTTAATGAGGGAGAGAAAGAAAGGAGGGAGAAAAAAGCCATGGCACATGAAGTCAAAGTGATGGCCAGAGCATATGGCATATGTCATGGGGTTTACTCACTCCAGAAGAAAAGTAGAAAGGACAGTGAAGTTAGAAATAGTAGGCACAACACTTATTTTCCAAGATTTACCCATGTGGGAGCCAATTTCTTGTATAAGTTCATTTTTTGGAAACACTTTTAAGCCACTTTCCACCTACACTGCCAGGACACTGGAGAATTGCAACATACTGTACTGAGCTAAGTAGCTTCAGTAAGTCTGTGCAGAGGGGCTTCTAGAAATTAGTGCAAATATGTTTACATTATGTTCTTCGTACTACAGGTTTTAAATCATTTTGGATTCACATGAGCAACATTGTCGCAGATTCGGAAGCATTTACTTTCAAATCTTAGGAGATAAATACAAATATGTAACAGTTATCACCCATGGATGTTAATGAGTGTTAATCAATTCAAGCCCAATGTTCCAAATGTTCCTGAATGGGGTTAACAATCTGTGCAGCATACGTCAACCACCATTCTCAGATTTGGATAATGAACCCCACCCCACCCCTAAAAAAGCCTTTCATGGGTAATAAAAGAAAATCTGTGATCGAAAGTAAAGAAAATCCTGAAAATGCATCACAAATCACCACACGGCCTGACTGTAAAAGTGAGTGCTCTGCAGCTGTTAACATCTGGAGCAGCGTACTGCAGGAAGGCTGATGCAATCCTCCACCTCTCCCAGGAGGCCTGTTGGGGCTCAGCTGGAGCCACAGAGTCACACTGGAGCAGCGACAGCCGCCACGCTGCACAGGCCTCGCTCAAGACGCCAAATGATCTCAGCAACACACACTTATACACACACGGACTCTGTGATGCACATGCAAACACACAGTACACTCAATAGTTTCCATCTGCAGAAATATTGTCACAGTGTTAATACAATGAATCATGATCCTCTTCTTGTGTTATATGTCTGCCAAATACCAAGAGTTATAGCCTTGTTGAATTATTTCCTTATCCTCGTAAATCACATTGTTTGCTTGTAAAGAAAATGCTGAGTTTGCGCTGCTTTCCATTCAGTCCGACCCGTTTAAATCAATGCACAGATTAGTGTTGATCTCCACATCTTGTGGTTATGTAACAGCTCCACATTGGCTCCAGCTTTGCTTGGGGGAGAAACATTACGGAAATTAACCGGCCTCTTGTTGTGCCCTTAAGCGAGGAGAAAAACCATAACACTGCCTGCTTTTAAATAGCTTCTTAAAACCCACCTCTTCTCCTTAGCGTTTTAACATTTGGCGTTTCAACATCTTTCAGAGTGTTGCTTTTTTGCATTTAAATAGTTTTTTGTTTTTACTTGTACTTGTTTTATGGTGTGTGAGCTGAGCTGTATTACTTTTTTGTATGCTTTGTTTTATCTATTTGCCTGTACAGCACTTTGGTCTGGAGGTTTAAAGTGCTTTATGAATAAAGTTGTATTGTATTGTAAAGCTCAGTGTGGGATTTTAATAAAATGCAAACCTAACAGAGTGCAGTCCACTCAGCATGTTGACAGGTTTTATTGGTGATAAACAGCTTCGGCATACCTTTAAAGAAGACAAATTTTCCATCGTGGCGCTCGTAAGCTGCGTCAATGTCACTAGGCAGGCCGATCCAGAAGACTGATATGGGCATGGGGTAGTTATCCAAGACCCGGTTCCTCCGCACACGCCAGAACCAGCGACCCTGCCAAGCAAAATAATGATGTTTATCTTTTAGCTTATCTTCAGTCAGAATTATTTATTGTTCACTTCCCATTGCATGACTTGAATGTTGTTTTGACTCAAATAACGGTCGTGTTTAGATCGTACATCTTTCATGTGCTTGTTTTTATCAGGTCAGGGGTTATAAAAACACTAGTGGCAGTTTTATTGCGGTCCAATCCAAGCAAACATTTATATTAAACTGTGTTTCTGAACAACCATATGAAATACTTCTTTACTTCTCACCTTAAAAACAAACATCTCCCCCCTCAGCATGGTCACCGTGTCAAAGTCCCCGTCACAGATATTGGGGGGCTGGTTGTCGGGCAGTTTGGGAGGGCGGGGAGGAGCAGGGGGCTGAGGAGGAGGCGGAGGAGGCGGGACATCTCTTCTGACGTACGGGGTGACAGGGTCAGGCTGAGAGTCTGTGGGGGTGGAGGTGCGGAGGACGGGAGGAGAGGTAGGGCTGTGGCTCGGCTCCGGGGGGGCTGGGGGGTGTGGGCTGCGGTCGGGCGGGTTGGGCGGGGGGTCGGTGGGAGAAGTTGAGGTGGGTTTATCTTCGGGTGGAGAGGAGGAGGTGAGGGAGTCATCGTCAGGATTGTTGTCATGGGGGGGAGGAGAGGTGGGTGGAGCAGCCGTGGGGAGGGGGGGGCCTGAGGATGAAGAGATGGAGGGCTTAGAACAAGTTAAAGATTTGTGAGGATTTATTTTTCACGCTCATATTTCAACTGAAAAATGTCAATCTGAAATTAAATAAATGCCTCATTAGAAATCAATCACTTCTCTCCCGCTGAATGTCTTCTTCAACTCTCCCTCACACAAAGAAAGAAAGCCTAATTTACCATTATGAACAGCGGCTATAAGCTCACTTGACTGCGACTGTGCTGCTGCTCTTTGGAAAAAACGACCCGCTGGTTGCTAAGCGATGGAAATACACAGATACAGCTATACAATTATGTAATATGTACGGACAGCTGATGGGCCCATAGACGTATTGAGTTACTTGTTCTTCCAACGCTGTTCTGCCTCCAACCTTTGTCCACCTTTTTTCTCTGAAAAATTAAGATTCAGATGTCCAATGACTATGGTTAAAATGTGGCTTAAAAGTGGATAAAACCGTGAATTTATGACAACCACTATGTAACGTTGAAAGCATTTGAAAGGGGGGTGAGATGTCACCAGAGGAGACTAAATGAAAAATACTGTTACCTTGATTAAAAAGTGGTAGCTCCATGTTTAAAATAGTTTGAAACATTTTGGTTACATAATTACACAAATCAACAGGATATATAACATACGTTTAATCTTTTGTAGTCATTTTATTGATAAGATATTTCACTTTTAAGTGATAAGTAAATAGTTGAGTAGCTAAAAACGTATCGGCCTCTTGAATAAAAATCTCTGTCAAAGGAACGCAAATGTTTGTGATTTATTCTCTATTCAATCAGAGCTTTTCTCTAGCTCAGTGCTTCGTTGCTCCGTTTGATTTAGGGAACTACTGTATAATTTTAGCCAAAACATTTACCTCACAGTATTTACAGCAGCAGGCCTGAGTAGGCGTATCAATAAGCCAGAGTTGTGTGGGTATGGAAAGATTGGGAGTTTCCTGGGCAAACTTTAACTATAGGAGGAACATTCAAATAGTACACTTAAATGTTTTATCTGTATTTGTATCTGATACAAGAGAGGCGACCGTTTCGGAACAATAGATGGTAATGAAAATAGTTTTTGTCTAAAAATCAGTAAACAATGTCTGCAATGGATTTATGTCTTCAGTTTAAGAGACAAATTAGTGTTTCGGCCTGTAATTACAGCTCCTAAAACATGGCCGCAGCAGACAAATAGCAACACATATATACATAAAGGACACTCTAAAACACATATGAGGCTTTTCTCTAGCCAACAGGCACACATACAAAGATGTCATCTGTCAATTAACAATGCCATCCATTGAGAAGAGAATGCATGACAACATCATAACGGCACGCAAGATATGCTGTATTGAGCGAGGTTCTTGTGATTTATGTGTGTGGTTGGCCGTTTGCACAGAGCTTCTTTCGAAGCCTTCTTGTGTTCCTGTGTGCAGATGTGATACAGCCGATTGTCTGCACTTCAACCCTTACTGATTTTAGATCCAAAAAGCATGAAGAGTATGAAGTCAAAACATCAAAAGAGTTCGAGTTCAGTTTGTTTTGTGTGTTTCTGCTAAGGCTAAACCATGATACTAATCAGGTCTTGGTGGTAAGGTTAGAAAAGGCTTTCTAGTTGTGTATATCAATGAATAGATCTTAATCAATGTAAGCTGTGTTATGGTTCAGTTAAGTATCTTTGCACTAGCTGATGGAAAAATCTGACATTAAAGGGCTCACTGTGTCAAGTTCAAATCCAAATTCTGCTCTGGTGGTGCCTTAAAATACTGCATTGTTGAAGCCATAAATAAAACCAATGATATAAATAGGTGTGTCTGGACAGTGCGTGCCTCTTACCGTATATGTACTGTATTCCTTTGATGTCATCCTCGTGTAGGGAGAAGTTATGTGTGTGAGTCCACTGGTAGAGAGGAGCCATTATGGCGCTGGGGTTATCAGAGTGCTCCAGACCCAAAGCGTGACCGAGCTCATGGACCGCAACCAGGAAGAGGTCAATACCTGCAGTGACACACATATTGTTTGTACATTTGTTTAAATATTTATACAAAAAAAATGTCAAATGACAAAGGAATTAACTTAATATGATACAGTTGATTCATATTGGCAATAGACTAATTTTTTGCTAAAAACGTATCATTATGAAGTAACTATAAATTGCACATGTAATATAAAATAATGACACCATCTGCATTTATATTGGTTCCCTATAGGCTTGATTTCACTATGCAACTCTGTATGCCACCGGGGTGCATTCTCATGGTAAAATGAAGGCTCAATGTATACCATAAAGGAAGTGCATCAACTATTGGGCAACCAAAACAGGAAGAGGAAAGCTAATAAATATTTTTAACAAGCTAAATGGCTGGTTAGATTTTATTAGTATGGCATTACAGCAAGCTTGTAGACACATCCAATTCTCATGGACATGTACCCAGTGAACCTTTACTGCTGCAGCCCAGTTAACCAGAAGAGACAGAGAAATGATGCTGTTGCCAAAAGGTCACAAGTTCAATCCCCACTAGAAAAAAAGAGTCAACTGACTTACCTTCTGGGTTTTTATTGTCCAATGTCCAAGGCTCATCTTCATCAAAGTGTACATCCCCACCGATTCCTGGTCCGGGGTAGTAGGCATGGGCCAACGACCCTCCCTCGCCATCAAACAATGACATATCACCGTGGTAACCAGAGGCAAACAACAACAGGATGTCAGAGAGCTCTGACTTGCTGCCGTTGATGCTGTGGTTGTTGTGTTCAGCAGGTAACTCCTCAAAGGTGAGCGGCGTGACCCGTCTCCACACGTCGAAGGCGTTGCGGATAGCTTTGTACGTCTGCTCCTCGCCCAGCAACGCGTGATATTTTAATAAACTAGAGCCAGAAGAAAAAGCCTATTAGAGATGTTATGCTATTGCTTTGTTGTTGAATTTCTTTTACATGTCAGTGCTATAAACCTGTAGGTGATGTGGTCTTTGTCCCACTGCTTTCCAGTGAGAGTGTAGCGCTTCTTTCTAGCACCAACATCAATCTCCTCTGCCTTTCTGTCTGGGAGGCCACAGCGGGGCAGACGCATCGCCCTAAGCACACAGAAACAGACACACACATTACAAACATAGGATTACAAACGAATGTCACCAACATGCTAACCTAGCATGATGACTTTTTTTTCATGGCCATAAACTTGACCCTTATACTGTTTGCGGTAGCTTTTGTGATTTCTTGAAATGTTTTATTTATAGTCCTTTTTGATAGACTCTTCACAAAGCTGGACATTATTATTCTAAACCAGCATGGAGCACTTAATCTAAGCCCTTTTTCAGGACTAATCTCTGACAAACTAAAATGTGAAAACAAAGTGAATTTGTCATGTTAAAGGAATAGTTTGACATTTTGGGAAACACACTTAATCACTTTTTTGTCAAGCATTACTGTAAATGAGGCGACTGCCAGTAGCCGACTTAGCTTAGCACAAAGACTGGAAAAAGATGGAAACAGCAAGCCTCGCTTTGTCCATAGGTAACTACAAACATGTTTTCTTTTTTACTTGGTTTCTGTTCTTTAAGGGATTAAACAACAACACATTATGTGTTAAATAATGATGTGCTGATATGCAGATTCTGTTAACTTTGCAGAGAGCTAGGCTAGCTGCTTCCCCTTTTCCTGTAACAGGGCTAAGCTAAGCTAATTGGTTGCTGCTGCTTTTTTAGCTTCACATAACAGTGGTATTAATATGTGTTCTCTTACTCTTGGGAATAAGGAGTATTTACAAAACTTTTCCTCTAAGACCTTGTCATTTTTCCTAGAACTTCCAGGGAACAGGTCTAATAAAATGAGGCCACAGATGAATGTGAGGATATATAACACAATAGCCTGACTAGCCTCATTAGTTATGATGTGATATAAGCTAAATTAAACTATAATCCAAACCATATGGGCATAAAAACGTATTACAAGCTGGCATTGTTTCTCCGCCCCTGGTAATACAGACAAATTAATATGACAAAGTTATTATGTGATGGGGAAAAGCCAGAGCTATGAAAAAAATTGCTTCATGATGGTTGAGGTTTGTTGACCGACCCGAGGCCATAGAAGGCATACAAATGAAGGATCTAAAAAATGGCAATCAATGTAAAATAAAGTCCAACATGATTTTAAAAAATCCCTCAAGATCTCTGGATTCAGTTTGTGGTCACTGCTCACACAAACGTAAAGTGATGTTGCGTGTCTTTGGGACAAAAACAACTGCAGAATAAAACCAAAATAAATACTTTCTTACACAACAGTAGCAGGGTCCATCTCTCCGGTCACCTCCAGGCCATAGAAGCGCTGCATGTCACCGATGGCTTTGGAAAGAATCTGAGCCGACTGCATGGTGGACATCTGACCGCTCGCCTGAGACAGGTAGCCAAATTTACGAAGCCACGCCTGTGAGGAGACAGTCAGATTTACTTAGTCTTCCTTTGGAAAAGTTCCTAAACACATGTTTGTTTTTGTGTGTGCGATACATTTGTATGACAGCTACAACTGTTTAGGCTTATCCACTGTCTAATGACTAGAGGGAGCATCTGAGGAGTTAAAAGAAAAGTAGAGATAGAAACCAGATGGCTTCTATTAACATTACGACATTCCTGCGCCTTCTCCACACTGACAGCCAAGATGAGGAAGAGAACAGAGGAAGAAGTGGAAACAGGAAAACTAAAAGGGCAATAATAAAACTGTATGTCACTGCTGTAGTTAAACACAAAACTCTGCATGAGTCTACTTAAAATAATGGTAAAAGGCTTACACATGCTGAATTTCCCCTTTTTGCTTCATGTTTGCTGACAGTGAAATTGAGCGTGTAGAGACTTGTAGCCAGGCAAACAGGACCATGGCTCCTGGGGGGGCATCTGTAAAGTTTTGAGTTCTGCCCTTTAAAAAAGCCTTGAGAGCTCAAAAACAACGCCACAGGCCCCCTCATACAGATGGATCATGGGACTCGTACCTTCATGCATGTATGGGATGAACTTAGGCCGGGGGCAAAACACACACTCGCAACACAAAAACTCATCATGCATGAACACACTCAGGCAGAGAAAAACCTTAAAAGACCATTTCTGCATAGCATGACAAGTCTTGACCCATGTAACCTTAACGTGGGCTTATTCACCTGTGCCTAAAGAACATGAAAGAAGATAAGTAAAACCTCTGGAGGATATGACTGGATTCAACATTGTGATATTCTTACATTGTTATATAAATCAACAATATGGTATATACATGAGAATTACATTTAACAGAATGTCATTATTTTTAAAACCACAACATTAATAACTTATCTTGTGAAAATCTGAATAATGGTAACCCCTATATTCAATATACATAATCAGGATACTACAGACACTTCATACACGCTTTAATGTAGTTTTCAAACAAATATAAGGAAATGAATAGGAAATGTTCTGTCTATCAGACAGTGGTGTTCAAACAGTGATAATAATGTCAATGTCACTTATTTTGCTTAATTTATGTACTTGCATTGCTGTTCTATTTTGCATGGATCTTTTATATTACTTCTAGCTACTGTGTGTTATATGTTTCCAGTTTAAAACGGTCTCAAGAAGACATCACCAACTCATGGTCAATTTAATATTTGTTCTCTAAATCTTAAACATACACTCTTTTACAAGTTTGAAAATCAACTATTCATGTGGATATCAACTATACAAATATATTTGAATTGTATTATACCTGTAGCCTATTACTTAATCAAACATAAAGGATTTTTGTATTCCCTAATTCTGGAGGCTTCTTAAGATAAGTTGACAAATACATAAATCAACTCTTTAAATGACCTACAATTGGCTTACAAATACAATCAGAGAAAGTTGTTTCATTGTTCATATTCTGGTTATACAAATAAATGCTAAAAGTGTTGTTTTTGTAATTCAAGATTATATGATCTTTACATGATTCTACAAAAGGCAATACCATTTTATACATAGGCGTGTACCTCAAGTGCTGTGTTGTGATTTGGAAAAAGGTCAAATGACACCCCTGCAGTGCTAGAACCCACCTGATGCTTTGATGTTTAACAAAAACAAACATAAGGATATGCACTTATAACCTGCTTATGAACACAAACAAGTATACAATAAACTGAGAAAATGATCTACTCACACTTATAAATAAATTGTATGAGTAGGCTATTGTAAATTAAACTAATTAAGTTTTAGAATAAAACTACAAAAAGGGAATATCGTAACCATCTAGAAAAGTATTGTCTGTACCCAGATCCAGATGTTATACCTCAGCATTGAAGCCTTCTTCCTCCGGGACATCTGCTGCCGGGCTGCTCGGAATCAGGCAGAGTAAGGACCACAAAGTGATAATGCTCTGAGTCCAGGGCTGTTTGGGTGCCATCTTCCTTTTGCTGTTGTGGGGTGATGAAGACGTGGTGACAGAAAACACTCAAAACAGCCAAACAACTTCCTCCGGCAGGACAAAGTGCTGGACTTCTTCTCTTCTCCTCCTCTTACATCAAATCACAACCCTCCGCAACAAGTAGCCCCACTATCTGCTAATTGTTTGGGTTTGAGCACCAGAAAAAATTGCTACAAACTATGTAAAATAAAGTGCATTCACTGAACCTCGGAAAAACACGAATCGAGATGATACTAATCCATTCCCGGTTGCATACTGAGCGATTTGTCCTGGGCCAGCAGCCTCATGGCTCATCCAAGTGTTCATACAGCAGCTCCTTTCATGCACTCAGCTAACAGTGTAGCCGGCGGGCACTAAACTAGACCTTGCCCCCTTTTCCTTCGTCTACAATGGCTGATCAGACCAGCAGGCAGCAGCTGGAGCACAATGAGAAGTGCTGCAACAAGTCTCATCAAATACACTGCAAACACGGGATTAGCACACGACAAGTATTTTTTGAAGTTCAGGAGTTTCTGAACTTGTTGCGTAATGTTGCACACGACGAAAACAAAAAGAAAATCTGGACTCCAGAGGCAGGATATCAAATTTCACCTGCACCGTTTTTCTCCATAGTAGACGTACATTGCTTTTAACTCTAAACGGAAACGCGTTCTGTCAATATTTTCGAGACCGCCATCAAACAGCTGGGTTTCTGATAAAAGATGTGTAATGATTTTAAGAGACGAGAGCCCTCCTCCCTTCGCACAGCAGACCTGACTCAGCGTGCCATCTGCTGTCCTCACGCGAAACTACCTGCTGCTGATGGAGTCATTTGGGACAGGAAGCACATACTATTATGCATGGAGGTAAATTAGGTTCGCGTTTAGTAGGCTATATTACACAATCGATAGCATGCATTAAAGTGAAACACTTCTAATGAAATGTTATGAGGATTGTACCATAAATCTATATGTGAACATGTAGAAAATATTAACCAACCCTGACCAACATTATTATTATTATACCTCAGCACTGAAGCATTCCTCCTCCGGAATTTCTCAAAGTGAAATTCAACTGGTTTTGCATCCATATTTTTTATTCAATGTTAATTTGCTGTTGAAAGTAAAAGGTCAGTCGCCCTCCTGAACACAACTTTAGCTTTGGAAATCTTATCAGGAAATAAATAAAAATAGATATGGTTTCTTTTTAAAGTTTTATTGAAGCTGCCAACAGCAGCATTGTTGTTGTCAGTGCTCCTCAGTTTGTGCAAGCCTCCTGCTGCCTGCTTTGGCCATGGTGATGAGGATGATGAGGAAGAAGCCAACCGTCCAGACAGCGGCTACAGGAAGCACCACCGTCATCAGTACGCCTGAAACAAACAGATAAATGTGGTATCCACTGCAGTTAAGTATATATTCTAATGAGGTCTACAGAGAGAGCAGAGATAGTTTGATTACTAGATTGAGCTCCGTCTGGCATTTCAATCCGGATGGGTCCATACGACAGGAGGCCCAGGGCGGGGTCTGCTCTCACCGCTTCTCTCTTAGCGATCGATTTACAGTTCTGTAAACAAAAACAAGAAATAACAGGTAGCCAAATAGGAAAATATGTTCATTTTCTTCGAGGTGTAACACATGAGGCCTAAGGGTTTCGGCTTCTTGGTACCAGGTAACAGATCCAAGTAAGTCAATTGAGTGAGCTCACAGGTGTGCAGGACACGTGGTCGTCTGGTTCACACAGCTGGACAGTGCAGTGCAGATAGAGGTCGTGAGGTGTGGATGTGAAGCGAAACATGTCGAAGCTGTAGCGAACAGTAGAACTGTCTCCGTTACGGCCAGGCTGTCCCGTGCTCCCGTTTAGAAAGACAACAGTTTGGTCATTCACACACCTGAATAAAGAGATGGAAATAAGGAGTAGGAATGGGTGGAGTGGGGCTCATATTTAAAAATGAAAGGGAGACAAACTGTTGATATTCGAGAGCTGCTCTGACCCGTTCATAAGCAGCGTGTGAACCAGGCCCTCTGCAGTTCTAGGCTGGGAGGACTGTGTGGCCCAGCACTCATTGATCCGGACCAGGAAGAAATCTGCAGGCTCTGTGACCGTCACCTCCACATACACCTGGACACATTGCCATTTAAAAGTCACACTAAAGCCATCACCGACATGAAACAAAATGAATTCTCAAAATTGTGTTTCAATATGATTTAACACTACAAATATGTGAGGCTTTTAAAAATTGTTCAACCATTTTGCTGTGTTTATGAATATGGAAAGCATTTTGGCAATAGGGTTGTTGGGGCATTAAAGCATACAGTCAATTCAATCTAGCTAAAGCCTTGGATTTAAAATTGTAACCATACCTTGTCTCTGAGCTCGATGGTGGGGGAACTGCTGTAGGCCTTAGAGTAGGACTGGTCTGTGTACAGCATCAGCTCTATTGTGGCATCAAGTTCATCTACACGTATCACTGCCTCACTGCCATGTACACAGAAGAGGCAAGAAAACAAAAAAGAGAGTTTGGGGACCAAGTGCAAAACGCAATTCCACTATGTATTAAATAATATTATTTTTTTCCATTGCAGCGCACAGTAAAATAAAAATGTTAGGAGGCCATCAGGGGGCACTATGGCTTTGGAAAACATCTCAAACGTACGTGTGATTAGAAACCACAGAACCATGCACTTGAACAGAGACGATTCCCTTCCTTATAGTTGTACCTACATTAAGTGAAACTGTTGGTGGACTGGTGCAACCTGTAAGCATTTCTATTCAACATCCTTACCTGGAAAAGGGGATGACCGGGAAAGGTAGGCTGACTCTCCTGATGTATGGATAGATGCATTTGTAATCAATCTTAATGACTGGATTTCTGATGATGTTTCCAGTAACCTGAGGATCTGACAGTAGACTCAGGGAATAGGAGATGTGAGTAAAGTTTTTCTGTAAGAAGGGGGGAAAAAAGCATCAAATGCAACATTGTGAGGGAGAAATACTAAAATCTTTTTTCTACTGAACAAGGAAAAGAAAGTGTAAGGCATGTAACGTAAATAATGCTTGAGGTGTACCTCCAGCTGCTTGCCTCCACAGGCTAGATATTTCTCTTTAGTTATCCGGGACATGTAGTACGGCACACCATGGATGACTTCTCTCTGAGCACGGCAAGATTTGTTGGACAAGTGCAGGGACTCCAGTGGCACGTTGTGGTACATGAAGAAATCCTCTAATGCTCTGACTGTTATGTAGTCCCTGCCACACATTACTTGTATGTGTGCATCTGTAAAACGTAAGGTTATTAGGTATGCAAGGCAGGTGGCTGCATGAGATTCACAGGAGGACACATGCACTGTTAACTATACAAACACAATAAGTATGTTAAGTGTTTTCATTTGTTTCCATCTGTCTTGATTGCAACAACTTATGAGCCTAACATCCATAGCATAACTCTGTCATTTACAGTACAGCTATTCTGCTTATGTATTTGTATTCAAGTTGTATGGACAGAACAAATGTTCCTTTGCGGGCAATTGAACAACATGTGTACAAATCTACAAAAAATGTTTATATATTTGGTGTAAATGATTACTCCGCCTGTGAAAACGATGGCAAAATATCTTCCTGCCTTTAAAAAAAAGTACCCTGAAATAATTAAGAGTAACATTTAACAAAGTAATTTCTTGGACTTGGTGCCTAATGAAAAGCTGCAAATTGGGGCAAGGATTTTGAAATGTTGGCAATTACCAGACAGACAGTGTCTCGCAAAAGTATGCTATTGTGGGAAATGTAGAATCCAATATTTCTGGACAAGGACCCTTGCTAATGAATAAAACGTTATTGTTTTTAAAAAAAAGATATTTGCCTTAACTTTAAGTGTAATAGGCCTCCTAAATATTTAAGGTGCTAAATTAGGAACTGTAAGAGCCCCTTCTGTAAAAGAAAATACATTATTTTAGGCAGAGTGAATTGTAAAAATAAGTAGTAAGAAATGAATAGGAATGCGCATACCTTTGTCACATTGGTCGCCATAATATCCAATGGCACATTTGCAGCTTCTTTGGTCTTCGGACAGAACACACCTCGTGGGGTCCGTGCAATGCTCCACGCTGCACCTTCCTGTACAGTTAACAAACATAACTTTATACTTCGACAAGCAACATAACTTTTGATATTTTTATTATACAAGTAGACACCCTTACCCTGAACAAGATGATGCGTGCACCCAATGAGTAGCACGAGGACCACGCTCAGCTGGTTTGAAGAAAAAACATTTCCACTGTAACTATTAATTTATTTATGTATGTCTAGCTAGGCTAAGATAGGCTACGTTATCACTTTAGCCTGACGCTACAAACACGTTTAGCTTTGTTTTCTTACATGAAGTATTACAACTCAACATTTGTATCCACACCCACCTTCAAGCCGACGAGGATCATTTATGTTGTTTTTTTGGGTAACAAATATATTTGAATCTTATATTTAAATGCGATATATATCTTTTTTGTTTGTCAAAGGGAAGCGCTCCTCTGTTGTCTTCGTTGTCAACACCTGCTGCTCTCTAATTAAGAACACCTGTCGATGTTGGGTCTGCGATTCTGCTATTTATAGTCTATGTTCATTGGTCAATATAAAGTATTTCAGCAATATCTAAAACCAGTTACATTTACTTAGGTACTTGTACATTGCTTGAGTATTTTCAAATTAGGCTATTTTATATTTGTACAAATTTCTTGGCAAATGTTTAACTTTTTAAATAACATATTTAGTCACTAGTTACTTTGCAAATGTTGGTTATTAATACAACATATAAATCAACACACATTATAATATAATATTAAAGTTTAAGCTACTCTGAAGTGTATACAGTAATTCAAATTAACCCCACCTTTAGCAAGTGCAACATTAAATTGTTGAACACATAAATGCACACATATCTTTGATAAAATGGCCATTTTGCATAACGAGTACATTTACTTTTGGTACTTCAAGTATTTTTTTGTGTTAATATTGTTTTTATTTTAGTACAATTATGATTGCAGGACTTGTAACTGAGTATTTTTACACTGTAGAATTAATCATTTTACTTACGTAAATAATCTGAGTATGTCTTCCACCTCTGTCTGAAACAGATACCCTCCAAACCCCCACAGACCTCTGCACTGTGCACTTACCAAACAGTAGTTTTAGACACACAATGCTGATATTTTCCTGTAGATGTCACTACTGGCCAAAGTGGTTTAGTGCTTTGGAAAGTTTACCCCCTCACTACTTCAGTATGTGAAATAGCACTACAATTAAAAAGGAATTATGAATCTTACATGCAAAGATGGGAGAAGTACTCAGATCTTGTACTTGAGTAAAAGTAGAAGTACCAGAATGTAGGAATACTCTGTTAGAAATAAAAGTCCTGGATTTAAAATGTTCCTCAAGTAAAAGTACAAAAGTATTGGCATCAAAATGTACTTATTATGCAAATGTTACATTTCAGAATAATATATATGTTTTGATTATATTTATTGATGCAGTAAAGCGTTATCAAAGCTGGTAAAGGTGAAGCTAGTTTTAATGACTTAGAAGTACAAAGTAGCATAAAATGGAAATAGTCGAGCAAAGTACAAGAATTTCAAAATTGTACTTACTGTAAGTACAGTACCTTGGTGAATGTACTTAGTTACTTTCCACCTCTAATTACATGTCCACTACACCTCAAACTAAATGTCTGTATTGGGGAATCTCTAAGATAACTTATTTTTGAATAGAACATTTACTAAACCACATCCTACAAACAGTAAAAGGGAGTTGGAATACATAAATAAAACCTTTTTTTTAGGGTCAGCAGGTCAAACAGTGTGGGACTCTCTGGGTGTCTTTAGGGAAAGCCATAAATGGGTCACTGTATTTCCTGCAGTGCCAACTCGGCACACCCGGAGGCCACAGTCCATATTCGCAGACATCATCAGGCAGGCCATTTTCCTTTTTGGGTGCAGACCATCTGTCTTTGATAGGACAGATCAAGGGAGTCAAGGGAGGCACCATGATGGATGAGGCACGTTTGCAGCAGATCATATGGCCTGAGATAATACAGTGTGTTGTATCTGTTTCTTTTCTATTAGTGCTGGCTTCACCAAACCCTCATTCTCTGATAGATCCTTCATGGTAAACAAATATAAAATGGTCTACAAATATTCAGATGGGATAAATTACACAAAGGATGAAGAAACGGTTACAAATGGCTGCCTATAAAAACAATCTATTCTTAGTTCAGAAGCATCCCATTATTATCCACAACATTGAGCAGGGTGTGTTCATACACCTCAAGACTCCCATCTCTGCGGAGTGGATTTCATTAGCATATCAAACAGTTAAATCACTGCATTGAAACCTCACAACACATCTTGTAAGCTTTAGTTTACTGATCATACATTTCTACTTCTTTTGCTGCCTAGTTTGTCTTTGAAATTGAAATAAGCTCTTAATGATCATCTTAAAGCGCCTCACAACTGCGGGCAAACAGCAACACAACAGAATCGTCAGAGAAAATTGTTAATATTTATTAACAAAGCAAAACAGATTCAACAAGTTTAGGAAGGTTTATAAAAAAGTCAGTGTTTAAATGAATGTAACTTCGTTTTGTCTCCTAACTGAAAGTATGTATCTTGATTGAACACATAAGTTATTATATCTGAGGGAATGAGTGAAATAATAATGATGATATGACCATATAATCAGGAGTAAATCATCCTAAAAATATAAATAACATCACAGTTAAACTCGTTTTAAATGCACCCTGTGTGCATTTGGTACTGGACTAATACTTCAGACTTGATTTGTATTGGCCCCCTCAGCAGCATCATGTGGGATTCTTCGTCTCGTCGTCAGTGGTGCGGTGCCACCCTGGTGTTGTGAAATAGCCGGGTTTTAGGAGGTGTCTGTCATCGGCCTGATTCACAACACCAGCTGCAGCACACACACCTGAGAGGCAGGCAGGGCTTCTGCTGCTGGATGAAAAAAACACACATACACACATGGCAGGTAGTACAAAAAGTGGGGATGCATTTATCGAGTTCTTTCTTTAAATAACTGATAATCGTGCTTCTTGTGACCATTACGATAAGACTATTAAAAGTATAATCTCACATAGTTTTGGGAATTGCATTTGTGTTGTCTCCCTCTGGTAGTGTATAGATACCTAGCTTTTAAAGGGATTAAAGCAATGTTGTTGTATATTAACAACAGATCATTTGTCAGCTATAATTTCATTATTGGAATATTATATAATGAATATTGATTCCCAGAGAATACTGCATCCCTGACAAAAAACATTGGAAGAGGCATCATTTTCAGGAGTGTGCAGCACAGTTGATCAACACATTCTGACAGTAAAAGCATCTAATAATAGCGACATAATCAGCATCTCACTTTAGTTTAGGACAGCAACTAGGATGTTGTTTATGTGCCAGGGGATTTTTTGATTGTTGGGCATAATATCAAGTGTTGCAGGGGCAGTGCTGAGTCTCTGCTCCCAGCATTGGAAAGCAGTTCAACAGCACGGGTGCCATAGTGCTTGGCTCAGCTTGGTCTGTGGCCGTGGATGAACCTCACGTCTCTGTGCAGTTATGTGGAGCAGCCAAGACAGAATGAGCCTCCATCTGTGTGCTCTCAGGCCAGACTGAAGGACAGAGTGAGAGCCACACATTTAACAGAAGGGACGACGGGTGATTGTTTCTGAAGATTTGCATGTGCTTGGGGGCTTGCAAACACCAGCCAAATGTATAGCTTAATGGCTTCTGTTGCTAGATATTTATTGGGTGTTTAGATTCCAAAGGGTGTTAGGTAGTTACTATGGTGCTCTGTAAGGTTGCTAGGGCCTTTTCTTCTAAATCTAACTTCAAGCGAGACATTTGAGGCCAAATGAACCATGACCCATAAGTCTAGCAAAGAAAGAGGAATAGCATTTTTCACACACATTTGCAATATCCTCAACAGGAAAATACGTAGCGCCAAAATGGAGGGACAATCCATCAAAACAATAATAATAAAACAGGCAGCTTTTCTTAAAGAAAACGTAAGAACCAGCACACTACAACTTTTTTTCGTCAAATAATCTGAAACCTAATGATTTATCAAGAGAAAAAGTGTTGCAGTTTTGTTAAAAATGTCCTTTCCTTTACCCACCCCTCTGATACAGAGACAGACCTAAAGCCGGGGGACAGGAGTGTCACAGATACTGAGAGCAGTCCTAGGAAACAAGGACAGCCTGCAACTCTCAGGACCAGGAAGACGGTGACATGCTCAATTATAATTAGAAAATATCTATATCTGAAAATCCCCAATCATTGCTCCACTCCATGGATAGATGATGACAATGAGAGTTTGCTCTGTACTGAGCCCAATGTTATTAATGCATATGTTGTCACTAGAACATTTATATTATAACTGTCCAATTTGAAGGGCAAATGGATTACAGATGAACAAGACTGACGGTTTGGCATATGAAACACTTAGTGAAAACAATGGGGGTTTTTTAACTGAGGGAAATTAATTATAAAACTGAGGCAAAATGAGAAAAAAAGGAAACGTAATGAACATTTAGTGGTTTCAAATGAAAAGACAACTGAAAGTAAACTTATTTTTTTTATTCCAAATCAACAAACATACAAATGTTAAACAACAAAACTGATAAATAAAGAACAAAAAGAGGGGTGATATAAGGATGTATCTTTAAAAAAACAAACGATGATCAAATGATTTGATACAAAAGAAAACGGTAAATGGAAAAGTGATTGTGACTGTCTGCAAAAACCTTTCTATTTGTAGCTCTGAATGTGTGTGAGTGAGAGTGTGTGTGTGTGTGAGTGTGAGAGCGTGAGTGTGTTGATGTTGTATCAGTTCATCAGTAATTCCATCTGCACCAGTCTTGCGTTGGTGTCCCCGGCCATGTTGTAGGGGATCATACCAGCAAAGGTGATCAGGGCTCTGGCCTGGTTGCGCAGTTGCTGTATGGAGAAAGAGAAGCAGAAGGAGGTCAAAGAAGAAGAACAAAGACATACCGGGTTAAACTGCAGTACTTCTTCTGTTTTGTGAATACAAAAAAAACAATATGATTGACGTTTGAATTTATAAAACAGTGGCAAATCTTCTTTAAAAATAGCAATGAAAATTATATTTTTTAATTAACATTCTCCGTTTTTTGTTACAGTTTTTAAAGAAGAACATTAAAATGATTCTTAGCAAGAAGATATTTCTGTTTATGTCATGGTAAGAGGTTATATTGCAATTATTTTTAATTCCAAAGTATCAATGTGAGTAAGGACCTTGCAAATACAGTTTCTATCATGCTCTGATTTACTATACATCTCCTCACCATGTCTCTGTCCTCTGCGTTCCTCTGGGGTCGCCCTGGTGTGCCCGCTGGCGCCCCCTTCAGGCGTTTGTGCTGCGTGAACAGGATGTTCATGGTGGCTAACAGCACCTCAGACAGGTTGTGGCGCACCTGAGGGACACATAAGACATTTTTAGAAAGAGTAAAAGGAGAATGCTGTGTATTGGGAAAAGGCTGGAGAGTCTCTTTTGAGTGTTCAGAGATCTTCACCTCATCACTGAAGTTCCTGAAAGCAGCCACTCGCTCCTCCACACTGTCCTGACTGAGAGGAAGAAGCTTTAACCGCTCCATCACCTGAGAGAGAAACACGGAGGAGATCATGAGTCCATCACTCCAATAGATAAATCATGGTGTCACAAAGTATGTCAAGATGGTACTTTAGTGTTAGGTTGCACTCACATCGTAGGCTCTGTCCACGTGTCCTGCGTGGTACTCATCGAAGAACGTTGTCAGGTCTAACAGCAGGTAGAAAGTACTATCCACAGACTTGTCCCCTGATACGCCCTGAGAGCGGTACCTGCAGAGGAAACACAACATATTCAGTTTTTATATAATGCTATTAGTTAAGATTTAAACTAGTGCATTGTATGCATGTGTGCTAACCTCTCAGCTATAGCCACTGCGGTGTTTTTTAGCCTCTCCTTGTTGGACTGAGGAGCGCTGACCTGAGCAATGACCGGACTCAGCAGCCTGTTCATCAACTCCAATACCTTATCTGGGTTCTACACGGAGACAAGAGGAAGGAAACAGTGAGCCGTTTGACCAACCCAACACAATGAGCACCCTTTAACTGTCAAACACTAGTAAATGATGCATGTCAGCTGCCCAAAAACAGTGGTTATTTATTAAGTGGCTGGAAAAACATTAACCTTCAGCAGCCATTTTGCAGGCATTTATAATGTGTAACATAATCATTAAATGACAATAAATCAATGTAAGGAATAAAGAAAGTAGAGAACAGATGCAGAGGTCACAGAGAAAGACGTGCTCACCTTGGCCAGCTCGTACAGTTTGACCCCCTCCTCAAACAGACCCTTGTTCTCGGCCTCTAGAGCCACTTTACTGATGATGGCTCTGGTGTCCCCGGCAAACTTATCTATCACTCCAGGCTACAGGGGGAGGAGGAGGAGGAGGAGGAGGAGGAGGAGGAGGAGGAGGAGGAGGAGGAGGAGGAGGAGGAGGAGGAGGAGGAGGAGATCAGAGTGAGATTAGACATTGACAGTTCTGATGATAAAGCAGAGAGTAACTATCATTGGTCTGACTGACTCCTAATGACTAAGGTATCTACAACATATAGACATCTGATTTACTGCAAGAGTCAACATTGTTCTTTATTTCAACATTGATGCCGACTCATTTCTTTCGTCGATTGATCTTAGTGCCACATTAACTGTATTATACTAAATGTTGGGGTTGCCTTCATAATACCTATTTGTAGTGCACCCTAAACTTAGAATCACAAACTGTCGAATATAAATAATCAGTGTAACCCTTGAGCAGTCAGTGTGTAGCTGACAGAATGACAAGGCCCTCAAGTACCTAGCACAGTACTGAAGGCACAGTGAAGAAACGTAGGAAGTGAAAGAAAGCTACAATAAAGAGCTTTTTAATCCAGGACAGTGGAATACAGAAAAGGAAGACCACCGTCTACCTCGGACTGACTGAACGGCCCCACACAGAGCAGGGACAAAGAGAAGAGACATGTAAACGTGTATTTAAGAAACACAACCACAGAGATGATGATGAGGGAGGTGGAGAGAACACAATGGACCTACCTTTCTACTGCCGTCCTTTTCTAACCTCCCCAACAGCATGTCAAACTGGAGAAGAAGAAATCTAAAAGTTATTTACTGCAACACCAGAAACACATTTATGACAACAACTACAACCCTATAATACATTCTACATTATGAAGCTCATCACATTCAGTCTCTTTTGCTGAAATGCATTATAATAAAAGGCTTTTCCAAAGTTATATTTTGAATTCTAAGAAACAAAACATCCTTCTCCACCATCTACTGAGGGAAAGGTTTTAGAATGTGTTGCTGTAAAACTCTTTGTAAAAATGAATTGTTTTCAAATGAATCAAACTGTGCAACAAATATTGTTCTTCTTGGGGTAAAAACCATATGTTTGTTCCCACCCCAAAGCTATTTAACTGAAGTATTGGATTGATCGGGAACAAAGAAAAACATTCAAATGGATATCTGCTCTGACCTTGTTAAAGGAACAAGGCTCCATCATGGATCTACTGACAGTTACATCAGCTGACCCATCGTCTAGTGCAGTGGTTCCCAACCTGGAGGGTGCAGGGGGGGCGCCAGGCCTCAGATGGTTTGAGGCCAAATATCATATTTAGATTTTTTTTAATTTAATTTTTTTACATATAATTGTAAAGCAATACATGATTGTCGCTAAAAGCCTTGTCTCTACATTACAATAAAATATCAAAAATAATTGATTAATTAATTTGAATAAAAATTCAAGTTAGTATTAAAGGCATAAAAAGACAGAAATGTATAATAGTTTCTTTAATAGAAATGTTTCTTCTGCCCGTAAAGTGTCCAAACCGGGCTTTTCTGGATAAACGCATTTTTAAAACATAGTCATTGTCCATGCCGGTTTCAGATGGATTATTTGTCACAGTTGCTCCGATCAGATCGGTCTCCTCCATTTTGTGGATTATTTACGACTTTTGAATCCACAAACACATCGGCAACATCCGGCTTCCTTTGAGCATGTGTTTTAAACAGTTTAATCCCTCTGTGAATTGTTTCCACTTGCGCCGTCCTTTAATTTCTTCATACAGCGGGAATCCAAATGAATGAATCCTGAGTCCAATAACCATCAAAGTCTCTCCGATAGTGCTCCTTAATTACGCTTTCATCCTCCTTTAACAAAATACTTCACATTCATCCAGTTTGTGACAGCAGTTGTAGCATTTTTGAGACTTTTCAACTTTAATTACCGCTGTTGTGTGTGTGTGTGTGTGGTGTGTGTGTGTGTGTGTGTGTGTGTGTGTGTGTGTGTGTGTGTGTGTGTGTGTGTGTGTGGGGGGGGGGGGGGGGGGCGCAACTTCCAACAGGAGTCATTTGGGGGGGCTCTTGGGAAAAAAGGTTGGGAACCACTGGTCTAGTGGGCACCTGTGTATCAGTTACATATTACCTGTGTTGCAATCGGCACAAGTATAGGCATTTCCCAGAAGGTCTCTGTGTTAATGTGGGTCACTCACCTCTCGACTCTCAATAACCAGTTCACTGACACATCGCATGAACATGTTTTCTCCCTGGGTGTCCTTCTCATTGCTGCAGAGAGAAAAAGAATAAGAATTGGAGACAGAGGCATTGTGGTGAACATCACCAGATAGCAATAGCCGAGTCATATCTCTTAGAGAACCACCTTACCAATTATCTTTATAAAATAGGGGAGAAATAGACGGTGTCTATGTAAGAGTGTGGGCGCACTTACCGTAAGAAGTAGAAGTACTGCAGGGCTTCCCGAGGATCAGTGGACTCAAACTTGCGGGTGTACAGCATGAGCAGACGGATGAAGTTCAGGCGGCGAACCATGGGAGGGTCTCCGTGCTCCTGGCTCACTGCAGAGAAAAGGTAATCACATTTTGCTTAATTAAAATGTATGTCTCAAGTGTCTGCACCCCCCTACAGAAAGACGCTGGTTACACTCACACAGCTGAGCGCTCTGGCCAGACGACTTCAGCAGCAGCCGCAGCTCGTACAGCACCAGCGCCACGTGCACAGCGTGACTCCGGAGCCTCTCGGCGCGGAACAAGAAGGCCACGGCCGCCTCGAACTGAGCCGTCAGGAACAACACCTGGAAATACAGGAAGGGCTGCTGGCTGGCGGAGAAATGAGACTCTCCTGTTGGACACAAGATAAGAGAGAGGGGGTTAGGTTAGATGTCAGTCTAAGTGTGGAAGGGTTTCAGCATTACTGAAACGTCACACCCTGTAATGTCAGATTTGTCCACATTTACTCTGAGAAATGTCTGACAAAAGTTGTCGGACATTACTTTTGTGGAGTAAAAACACTGAAGACCACTGATTGATCTACTAATCATAAGGAGCCGCAATTATTTACTTGAGTTGAAAAAATGGCAGCCCGAAATACTCCCAAGTGGCAAGCGTAGTGTTGACAATGATGGAAATGTCAAGGCTGTTTCAAGAGCTGTCGTTCTTGCTTTTGACTGAAAATCTGGAACTATCTGTAGTTGAAAATGAAATAAAGAAACAGACCATCCCTTGTCTAATTAAGTTAAGTCATGTCAAGCCAAACTCTCCAGCGGAAATGAGGCATAGGACCACCAAGGGCAATGGTGAGACAATGATTTTGATTGTTTCATTTAATCATGGGGGAAAAAGGAACTGGTAATGGAAAAAAAGGACAACACTTCCATTCTTCAACGCATTTTCTATTAATTTTAGAACGTTCACAAGATGACATCAAAGTGTTTTTGGGGCATTTAAAAAAAGAAAGAAGGACAATCCTGAGGTGACCGGAAATAAGGGGAATAAAGAGCAGGGATGACTTTCAATAAATCAGATGGACTCCCATCACATGCGTTGACATGGTGCTGTTTTAAATTATTTTATTACAGCTAAATAAACATACTGTAATTGTGGTATTGAGACAATACTGGTCTTAAAGGCTTTTCACACCAATACAGGTATTTTCATTTTTTTCTGATTTGACCTCTGCTCAGGTTGTAGTGGGCTGAGCTATGATGGGAATTATAATGTGAGGTCACCTTTTTACCTCAGGAACTAGAGTTAGTACACTCCGGCAGAGAGGAGGGACCTGTCAATCAAACAGTCTGTACAGAAAGGCTGTTGAATCAAGAATAATAATGATGTCTGTGTTTGATCAAAAAGGAATTGATGACTGTCTGACGCTTCATATAGAAACTCTTTCAATTGCCCTTATTTAAATTATTTTATTATAATACCAGTTTAACTCCAGGTCCATAAATGCCAGCTCAACTGTTGACAGTTGCTACGGCAACTAACATGTGAGAAATTGAAAACATTCTGTCAAGCGCAGGTACTTAGTCATCAAGTTTACTTTTTTAATTATAATCCTTAATCCTCTCGCTGGCAGAAAGTTTGAGTAGAGCAGGGTGGACCATGTCAGCCGTTTCATAGCCTTATCTCAGACTTACAGCACTTTAGTTCAAAAAGGGAAAGCGCATGAGAGAAGGAGAGAGGGAGGGAGCGATGAAGAGGAGAAAAAGGACGAAGGAAGAGAGATAAGAGTGTGGGGGAGGGCGGCAGCGGGTTGCGCAAACAAGAAATGAGAAAGAACAAATGCAAAGGAGAAGAGAACAGGAGAAAGAGGATGGAAATCAGTGGGAGGAAAGAGAGGGAACAGGTGGAAGGAGAAAAGAGGAGGACAGAGACGCGTGAGTGAGCGGAGGACGGAGAAACAGAACAGGCGAGGCGGGAGAGCTATGGCAGTATGTGAGAGAAATGAAGAGAGGCTTTGGGCTTGACGCCCCGCTGTGAGGCAAGATGGAGGACAACAAGGAACACTGCCAGACATGAGCGAAAACAGAATGAGGCCTTAGGCTGTACTTCCCAGGGAGCACAGGGAGCGAGTCGGGGCAAACGGGAGAGGAGTGCAGCCTTATCAGAACGGAGCAGGGTCGGCGTGTGGAGAAGGAAACACCCAGGGGAGAAAAGGATGCTTTCTCAGTCTGTGGGAGGGAAGGCCTAATGCCCTTACGCTCGCTTTTTTGTTATGTATCAGGAGGCATGTGGTTGCTTCAGAGGGGAGTTTTATTTTGAAATGTGTTCAAAGTAGGCTCATCATCACTTAGGATGGGAAATGATAACATGCTACCGATGCCATAATCAAATGTGCTTGTCAGTCATTTTTAACGTTTATTGTATACAGATTATCTCTTGTATCCATTGGATTCTAGAATGATATTTTAAGCACTGGAGAAGGCCCTTTAATGGCGCAATGTAGAGCTAGTTTTGCAGCATTAACAAAAGCACTGTTGTCATTTTTCATGTGCAACATCGTGAAAGCGTCTGTGGAGAGACTAAAAGTGTGCCCTCTTATCCCCCTTGTGATCTTCATTGTGATGAGACATCAAGGACACAGCATTTTTAAAGAGAAATCAGGGGAACAGTGTGAGTCAGCCTGGAGGAAGCGCGGTCGGGCGACAGTTTAAGCTGCAGCTGTTTCTTTTTACTTTCCTGAAGGCACTTGATAAGCCTTTCGAGAGACGGGGCGGGAGACGGGCTTTCATTTTCTGCGCAGGCAGCAGGTGACTGGCAGTTGTAGCACTGACAAGTAATTAAACCCTCTTGTCTGAATCACAAGCACAAAAGATGCGAGAGTGTGTTGCTATTCCTACATGTTGCAATTTAGACATTTATTCAGAAACAAATTCTGGTTCACTTTTTAACAAACTCAAAAGGTTCAGAATTTGCTGCTACTTTTTAGATCAATATTCTGAGCAGACAGGGAAAAAAGGTATTTGGTTGACTGATGTAATTTGATTACATCTACCTTCTTTACACCCAGAGCTGCACAATTTGAACCTGTTCTGGCTCTTTTTAAATATAGGGTAATAAAACCTCAAGAGACATTTCCAAACAATGTTTAGATAAAAGAAAGCATGCACACATCGTTGCCTGTTCTCCCTTTGCAACAGCTTCTAAATGACTATCCAGTGGAAGATAATGGAAATGGAACAGAGGTAGGTGGGGAGGGTAACGCAAGACATTTGGAATATTTGTAAAGTTTTTACAGAAATGCAGATCCATACCGTAGTCCTCCAGCAGCTGTTTCTGCAGCTGTGGCAGGGTCAGTCTGTCCTGAGAAGAGCTGCTGCCGTCATCATCAAAACACACCTGGTTCAACTGCAGGGACAAAACACCAGACACAAAAATACAGAACAAGAAAGACTCCTTTTAGGATACAGTGAAACCAAGACAAACAAATGCCAATAGTACAGCCCTAGAAATGTTATCGATGATCCTTAACTGGGCCAATTTCTCCTCTGGCAACTGGCTAATGGTTTAGTTTAAATAAAAAAAGTAGTATACTGTACCTTCAGCCAGAGGTAGTCTTCCGTCTTGTCGGCCACCTCTCCATGGTTATCACTGATGTCACATTTCCCGATCAGGCAGTAGACGGCTCTCTTGTAGGGGTCGGCGCTGTTCCTCAGCACTCTGCGGTAGTGCAGACGAAGCTTGTTCTCTGAAGTCGGGGAGAGGCTGAAGGGAAGAGTCGGAAATGATGTTAAAGTGTGACCTTCCTAACATTTACAAATACACAAAGACAAGGAGGCGTTCTCACCGTCTGTCGGGGCTGTTCATGTACTCCTGGAACCAGGTCTTGAAGTCTCCTAGCTGATGTTGCACTCTGTTCACAACCTGCATGGCTGCATTCAGATCTCCACAGCGCAGACAGTAGTAGATCACAGCCCACACCGGATGGCCTTCGATCTCACCGTCCTGTTGCACACAAAGATATTTAGTACAGGGGTGACAAATTGCACGGTCTTAAATCACATTGACAGACTAAAAGAAGAGACATTTCAAATCTGCGTCACCTGCATGCCAGGCAGGGGCCCTGGTAGTTTGATGTTGAGGAAGCTGCGGACTAGTTGGTACGTTCCTGGCACTCCTCCTAGTTGGGCCTGATGGAGGTTCCCAAACACTGTTACCATGGTATAGTTTTTATAACTGGAAGAGAGGAGACACACGTATTCAATGAGTTCATCATCACTGAGCAGTTTGGCTTACATTTAAACTAATATCTGTCTAGTGCTAATTTAGATTGACTTAGTCACAGTTACCTGTTCTCCAGGAAGTTGAGCGCCTGGCGTACGAAGGCCATTTGCATTTCAACAGAGATGCGACTTTTGAGCGTGTCTTTGGCGGGAACCAGCAACACATCAGTCATCTGCTTCACCATCAGCCACATGTCTGATACATTCTGCAACAGTAACATAAATGAGTGCATTCAAAAAAAAAAGAACAAGCAAAACGTAGCTATATTTTTGCAGAGGACTTTATCATTACATGTGAAAAATAAATGTTTGATAGCAGATGATCTTACCTTGTCATCCAGGCTTTCTGCTACAGAAGCACATAAATCTCCCAGGTTAGGCTGGATGTGACCATTCACTATCTTCTCATTGAAAATGTAAATCTGAAAAAGACAAAAAAGAGGGGGGAAAAGTTAAAAGACCATAAGCTCGCTAGGTTACTTTAAAAATGTAGTTGTTTAAAACTGTCAATCCACCTACTACTCCATCCCCAGCTATTAAGTCAAAGCTAAAGCTATGTCCACCGAGTGAAATGGTTCACGACAAAAAACAAGAAAAAAAGGATGAAAATGTTTAGAAGGTCATCGAAGAGGATAACAAAAACTAGACCAATCACACCGCACGCAATGTGTCGACACATGGTCAGAGGTAAAGCCACATTCAATTCAGATCGGAGACAAACGGAGAGAGAAGGTCAGAGGGATGACGAGGGACGATAGAGACAGAGTGAGAGAGAATTACCCAGAGTCCCCCTCTTCCACTCAATCAATCAATATGTCTGATCTGCCTCTTCCTGGCTCGCTGTGACCCCATTTCAACTGAACCATCACAAGCAGACTCTTCTACACCATGTTCTCGACTCGCTTTAGTCAATTCAAGAGGTGGATTTTGTCTTTAGATTTAAGTCAATTTAACAGCAAATGTATTCATTAGATTTAACCAAGGCCATCACAGCAGGATCATTTATGTTCTTTTGTATTTCTTTTATTTACACATAACAAAAATCCACGTTTGTTTAACAGTCTGACTGTGTCGGAAACTGTGTCACGGTTAATTATTTTGTTTACCAGAGAGCACTATTTTTAAATCTTGAACTCAATTCTTTAAATGAGAAAATGTGCACATCAAAAAAATGAATAAATAAATAGGATAATGAGAAGTGGAGGGTTTAAGTTCATGCTGCTTCCTTATTACAAACCTTGATGTCAGCCTATAACTGCAAGTCTATTTCATTGTAAAAGGTGAAATGTTGTCGACTATTTTCTAAATAAAGAATTGCAAAAAAGATTGAACTGAGTAGAGGGTAGAATAAAATGAAATAAAAGACATAGCAGTGCTGAGACAAAATACGATGGAAGTTATTTTGTATTTGTTTACCGTTATACTAAATTCAACTCTTCGCCTTTACATAGAGTTTCGATGTACTGTACAACAAAATGATCAGACTGGCGCCAACTCACCTGTCGTCCGTACGCCACCTCCACGCTGTCCAGTGCACTTCTTCCTGGAGCGGTCACTTCACTCACAAAGCTGGGCTACAACAAACAGCAATAAAGGGAGAAAGTCAATAAATAATAAATAGAATGTTAAATAAAGCTAGGAACAACAGAAACTGCAATCATTTACCAATTGAACTGTCAATTGTGTCTAACTTGACAATCCCAGTCTTTCTTGTTTTATGCCCAATGCATGCTGGGATAGGCTGCCACAGGATGAAAGTAGTATACTTCTCTTAAGGAGGAGATACAAATAGAAGTGATGAGTCTCAGATGTTATTTTGGTTAGTTTTGATGAGTGTAGACAGCTCGCACGGTGTCAAGGAATCAGCCTGAGAGATTTGGATGTTCTTTTAAGTCGACATATTCAGTCCAAAAAGTTAAAATATAATTTAGTATAGATGTTTTTTGTGTGTGGGACTAAAATAATTGGAAACAAAATGACACTGCTGCTCAATGAATGTTTTGTAGAGAATTAATATGTCAATCTTTTCCACAGTCTAAGTTACTATAACTGAGGAATACGCTGACACTGTTACAATGGAGCTCTTTAGGAATTTAAATCCTGCAAAATACTAAAAAAAGCCAAAAAAACCGATTGATTATTAGAAAGAAGCAGCTGCCGTGGACCTGCATCTTTTTAACTAAACATATTCATTTACTAAAATAGATCTAGTCAAACGTGTATGTGTACCTACTTCAGATGAGCTGATTTACTGATACAAATAAATCTCACCAATATAAAAAATCCAAGTTAAGCCAAAGAATGTAAACTTCAGCAGCAAGTGTTGCGTATTGGAACTTTCCTATTATGTTTAAAGACACATTTTGTCAATATGGCAGGATTTGGGGGGGAAATGACAAGTTGCTATTATATTATCAGATATTGCAATTAAGATATTATTTGCAACATGACCATTTGTGAAACATTATTCACATTAAAAAATATATTTAAATCATCATTGTTTGATTTTTAAAGAGGATCTGTACCTGACATGGAGGTGTTATTAGGTCTGTAGAGTACTGTTTGTAGGCCGGGACTTCTCCACAGCACCACAGCACTTCATTCAGAACTATTTTCCCACAAATGTTGCCTTTACCAAATATTGAACTTACTGGATTTGGATATTGCATGAGTCCAAATAGCTATTTTCATAACTTTTCAATTCATTTTGCAGCCTTAATAATAAAGATATATGTTTTGAAGTCTACTCTTTCCTGTTAAAACAGCTCTGCGTTGTGTTTCCTGTACCTCCACATCTTGACTGAAGTCCAGCGCGTCCTCTCCGGCTCCGAGGAGTGTGTGCAGCACTCTCTGCTTCACCTGCTCCCACTGCACCAGCATGGACTCTCGGTGGTACTCTTCAGCCAGCAGGAAGGTCTGAACAAAGCAGGGAACAGGTACTCCGTCACACTCGATGCATGAGTGCACCCAGGTGTCCACATTCTTACATTGTGCATGTTTGAATATAGCATGCATATTAATCACTGAGCTTTATTAAACAGAAATAATACTGCAGCAGTTTTGACTTGAAAGCTGCAGAACTTTTGTAACAAGAGAACAGGACAGTTGAGCACCACGTTCATGATATTCAATGATATCATTAGAGCTACATGCCTTGCCTTAAATGCTTGGTGTTAAATATCAAGTGATCAATGTATAGTAGTACATAGTACATTATAGCGATTGATTTAATGCGAGAATAACTGTGTGTAGTGGCCATCAACCTCAGGAACTCACATGCAGCATATTGAAATATAGATGTTCATTATATAAATGGGCCGTATCTCCACATGCACCACATTTAGCAGCAGTCCCTCGTCAAGATTGTACAACTCCACCAGGACGCAGGGCCGTCTATTTCAACCCTCCATAGAGACTCAAAGGGAGATAATGGGAACGTGAGATAATTGAATCCCTCCCATCTCCAGCTCAGGGAGACACACATGTGGACTCAAGCCACCATTTATTTGGTTAACCTGTTCATTGCCCGGATGAGAGTTTAATTTAAACATTGTTGAGTTACTGCAGTCTGTCAAACACTATGATAGAATGAAGAAATTGGGTGCACGAAAGAAACATTTGAAGTCATTTAAAAAGAGTATATCAATGCTCACTTTGTGGAACAGAGAGGACTCAACACGGTTATTTTTTTATGCAAGATGTCCCATTAAAGCAAATCTCGTTTTCACAATTGCTTACAGTGAAATTGAAGAGATTCTTGTTATAAACATTGTTTAATGAAAACATGAATACAGTCAGTAGTATTGTTATTAGCCCTTTTCCTCTCTCAAATGGTATCTGCCTTAAAAGAACAAATCATGTATAATTTAATTGAGATTATATTCATGTTAGGTAATCGCAGTGAGACCGGAAAACTTAAACTCGACTAAATATGTCACTTAGCAGACCAATAGCCCACATTACAGGTGCTGCAGTCACACAGAAATCTGCAAGGACATCTTTAACACCCGCTTTCTTTTTAATCAGTGCATGCATTTGAGTTTTCCACCCTTGCACACAAGTCCCTTTTTTGCCTCTCTCGGGGAGCAGGGGGAGATAATGGGAACGGCAGCTAATTAAACGCGGGGCGTATTAGCTCTGCACATCAGGGAAGCCATTTCAAAACCATCCCCTAAAGGTTTGCACCAGAAGGACAGATGACTAAAAAAAAATTGTTTAAGTGTTCCTATAGTTTGATGTGCCAATGTTCACACACACTGCAGATCTCATCCGATTTTGTTAAACTCAAAATGAGGCATATAAAGATCCACTAATGTATGTGACTAAAGAGGATACTTCTCCTTTGAAATGTAAACAATTGAACCTGTATGAATGTAAAAAATCCTGAGAAGTTGGTTTTGCAATACTTCCATTAGGGTTTAAATGTTGTCTTAGCTGTAGCTTTTGTTACCAAGCAATAAGACACCCGGCAGATACTGACCCTGCGGCGAGACTCCTCGATGGCAGACAGCAGGGCGTTGTCCCTCTCATTCTTCAAGAAGCCCTGTGGATGAGGAAGAGACGGACAGAGGGAGAGACGCGTGACAAACACAGAGAGAAAAAGACAGAAACAGAGATATTAGTTCAAACATTGGGGACACAAGTATTAAACTGCATGCAGAGAGTTCTAGGAGGGACAGATACAGAAACGTGGTCCGTCATTTCTTTACGGAGAAAGAAGCCGCTTCTCAATTTCCCGTTTTTGTGTTGCCATTACTAGACGTGTTCAGTCAGGATTAGTCAACGTATCGTCGCTGTTTAACTGACACATGTAAAGGCAGGCCAGAGAAATGGGCCATTCTGCAATGAGACAGCAGTCAGCCTCCATTTTAAAGTCGTCTCAAGATGGCCGCCCCTGCACGCATACATCCCTGTCCTCTGGTCCTTCCTGTGAACATTCCCATCCCTCTCATCTGATAATAAAACCGCTTATCTCGTACACGGGATCTGAGCTATCCGGTGAGTAAGTGGTACTTGTGTAACAGCTGGAGTGTGCAGGGGAGAACACGACAGCTCTCTTCGGAGAAAAAGTCAGTGAGCGCTGACGTGAATTAAGGGACAGACATCTTGAGGAAGCATCAAAATGGCGGCTGTAATGCACTGGGCTGCTAAGCAAACACAAGGACGGCTCACTGGCAGCTTTAAAATGTGAAAAAATACAAGTTGAGGTAAGAAATCTCCCTTTTCCTGTGCAGAATATCATTATACATGTGTAGCATTTGAATAAAGAAACAGAGACAGCTGTGAGTGAGTCAGAGGCCGAGCCCAAAAACATCTCTTTATTCAGAAAAACAAAAGTGCATTTCCTCTCATCAAACTGACGACATGGGATGCTATGTATGAGGAGCTGCAACCAATTTAAGGTCAGCAGGACGACGAATTTCACAACAAAAACAGGGTAAGATTTTAAGGTCAAGCATTAAATATGTTTTTACTGCTTTGAGGAAAAAGTTAAAAACATAAGCCAGGGAAAATGTCACTAAATGTTATGTTCAATGATAAGTAGCACATTCAAAATAGATTTCCCAAAGACCGTGTTAATGTCTTGATGACTTAGTTGTACTGGCCACAAATTATTACTTTTAATAGCGATACCATTTTTTGTAGTTCATCAGGTCATTGTCTCAATTGTCTAATAATGTTGCAAAATAAACTAACCAAATTCCGATTACAACATAAAAAAGATTGGAACACCAAAAAACAACATTACTTTTAAAAGATCAGAAAGAAAATCAAGACTGCAATCTTAAGCTGCTTTTGTATGCATTGGATCTTTGGTTATTTGACCAACATTTCTATAATTGCAATATAAAGGGGGCCAAACTGAACACAAAGACATCTCAAAGACATCTCACTGTCTATTATGCCCTGCTTTTGCGTGTATTAATATGTACAGCCTAGATTCTTCTGTCAGCTTTGTCGGATTGGAGGTCAATACACCATCTGAGAGCTGCCTTCTGAACATTTACATTCCTGAGATGTAAAGTAAAACACTGCTGCTCCTCGTTATGAAAGAAAGCCCTGCGATAGGTGGCATCCTTAAGAGTTCATAAAACCATCGGCCTTCTACCTCTGACATAAAAGTCTCTTGCGTTGCTGGAAATGTGTTCCCTTTTTCAGATGAAAGCATTTGAATTCATTGATGATATTTTTAGCACCATCTGTCTCTGTGTCTGAAGTATGTAGGATCCTGTTAGCTTGAAGACCTGGTGCGAGACAGACTACTTTCTAGAAGCTGACCGGAGATCAGTCTGCTTTACCGGGATGTTGGGGCTCTTAGTCTGCCTTTGGTTTCCATCTCTCCTCTCTTTTTGCCCCCCCTTCGTCTCTCCACCTGCTCGTTGCCCTGCCTACTTCAGTCTCATTTCCTCCTTTCCAAGCTCTCAGCCTTCACCTCTGGCTGTCATTGCCTCCCTCTCATCCCTCAGTCCAACGCAAATTGGAAGCAAAATTGGTTCACTGTGAGAATGCATAACTTCTTGAGACAATGTCAATACCAAAGTAACTGATAATGACTGCATCGAACCAAATTAAAATGGCTGGGCAATTACAATCTTTTAATGGATTAGGCTATTCATGCGCAATCAAGGAAAGAAGACAAGGTGCCAAGAACAGAAGGAAACCATGATGGTGGATACAACTTTCAGCTACATTTTGCGTCAGATAATGGGCCCTAAAATGTTGAGAAAGACAAGAACAAATGTGACCCTACCATACGTCTTTATTTGAAGGCCAAAGCAGAGACTGAGACAAGTTATAAGGGAAGGAAAAAAATTCCCAATTACACTTTTTATGTAGTGGGACAAGCGAAAGGTGTAGATTAAACACAACATTAGCTTTTTTCCAAGATGCTGACATCAAGGCAGGAATCAGAAGTCTCTTTATGTTTGTGAGGCGTAGCTCACTTGGTTTGCAGTTGCTTTGAATCAAAGTTTAAATCTAAAAAGATGTCTTGGTAAAATGCTACGTACTATTGGAATGTAGGAGGATAAAGACGTTGTTTCTCTGTCTCACCAACCTGCCCGTTTACCTCTCCGCTCCATTCCTCATACCCTTGGTTTCGCTCCGCCCGCTCCCTCCCTCCCTCTTTCTTTCTCCATCTAACTTTTTTTCCCAGAAGAGACTGAGAATAGGTCTATATTTAACCACTCTAAACCAGAGGAGAGCTCAGGTCAATGCTCACTGGAGAGCTGCACTGGAAAAATAAATATAATTGTTGCAACAGAGGCTTATGGGATGCATGTACTACAAGATGAGACTGGTAGTCATTGGATTGGTAGTTGGAGACCGTCATCTTCTACAGGAACACACACATTGCACCTTTACAGCACATCGGGCAGCATTGGGTGACTCTGTCTTCAACTGAAGTACAACAGGAGGCAAAGAATTTTCCAATGCTGTCATTTGGTTTCCTGGTGCCAGCTGCACTTGCACTGCCAATGACTGCGCCTATACAAAATGTGTTGTGCCAAATGTAAACCGACAACTTAGCCAACAGCTGTGGCCAAAATTCCCATTTGTCTGCGATGTCATTGCTCTTCACGTTCACAAAATGAATATATTTTTGACTAAAAATGTTAGCGTTAGGATTTACATAGATGACTCTTTTATACAAAGCGAATGACGTGCACCCCAATAGCGTAGAGACACGGGAGACCTTTGGGATTAGGTATTTTGCTAAAGGACTCTTTGACATGTTTGCAGGCTAATAAATGAACAAAGAACTACTAAATAGTGATCTGAAATGTTTTTTTCTACTGTTACCAACTTATTATTCCTTCCTTGAGGGATAATGTCCAGTTTTATTCAATTTGAAGACGATTTATTACATAAACTACATATTTCTTGCCTACGTCACAAAGGCTGGACATTTTTATTTGTACTAAAAAGCAGAAAGAATTGGTAAGCATTTCACTAACGCCTTAATTCATCCTTGTATTTGTCTTCAAATGGTTAAAATAAACATAAAATAGCTAAATACGCCATATTAAAGGGTGCAATTTTTTTTAACTGAAGTCCTTTCAGTCGAAGACTAAACCAGTCACTTTCAGCAATCAACTCCTTGCTGAGCAATAGGTGTATCTAAAGATGTACATTTTCAGTTGCCCCACCCCGGTGTTATGTATGCTCAGAGATCTGCAGCCAGACAGCCCAGAAACAGAGCCATAAAAGAAAATGTAATAATTAGACTAATTAGACGAAAAACTCCAATGCCGTTAAAACACAAAGCGTAGATGTGTTTCTATAACAGATTAACTGGGTTAAGAATGTAGATTCAAGGTCTAGTCTTTCTTTTTTATTGTAAACCAAAGAATGATGACCATATTTGAGAAAATCATATAAAACAGATCCTTTAAAATGTCTGTAATTATTGTGAGTGCGTGTTGTCGAATACATACGTTAACATGCACTAATGTGCTTAATCTCTGTGCCGGCACACACAGGCCCTGGTTCTATAAGCCTCCAGTCAGGATAGTCACACTGTCTGCGTCTGAATGCCACCTTACTGTACGTTCAGTGTAATTCAGCAGGTCGGATTCTTAAGCCTTGATCTGGTTTATTGCACACTGTGAAATACGGTGTAGAGATAAATGGTCTCGTGGAATCTAAAGGCTATGTAAGGACACGGTCAAAGAGCGGTTAAAGGGGAAATGAAGGAAGGGAGCGTTGCCAGTCGTCGTGAATATAGTAAGGGTGGTTCGGTCCTCATTTGCCATGAGACAAGAAGCTGGCCAGTGCCCGACTGTGTGTGTGTGTGTGTGTGTGTGTGTGTGTGTGTGTGTGTGTGTGTGTGAGAAACCACACCCTTTGCTTCCTGTGTAATATAAAACACATATGTAAAGTGCTACAGAACAAATACAATTATGTGTATATATAAGTTTATATATTGAATAAGTACTGTCATTACTAATCTTTTTGTACCACCATCATCCTGTCCGTGGGCGCAGCCGCAAATATAGTGTAGCATGATGGGAAAAGACAGGTGACAAAAAAGTGTGACAGACAAAGCACATGCCTGTCTGTGAGTGTCTGTGTGTATGTGTGTGCATCATGTGAATAGGTTATACTCACTCATGCTGAACCCCTGCCTGCCTGACAGATGAGAAGACAGGACGAGACAAGGATTAGAGTAAAAAATAGTTTTTCTTTTCTTTGTCTTTGCCCAGGTGTCTGGGCTTTGACAGCTTCGCCTCTCCATCCCTCTGTGTTGCGTTGCCGGGGCGGCAGCAAGACCGCCGGGCTGGGGCGCGTTCCCCGTGCCCTGTCGAACCGGCATGGTGTTTCACTCTCAGCCTTTTGCCCGTTTCGAAAGCAGGCCAGTGACTCTCGTGCCGGCGCGCCGAGTGAAAGTGCCACATCAAGACTCACTGGAGGTGGTTTTATTGTCGGAGGGCTGTACCAACTGAGCGCACAGACACAGGGGGGATCCACGAGAAGGAGCTATGGATTCATATAGAAAATCTGTTCCCACTATCAGCTGACACCCCCTTCATCAGCACTCATCCTTCATCCTCTCTCTCTCTCTATCCCTCCTTCACTTCATCCCAGCATCTCTCCTGGCCCTCCGCCTCCTCCCTCCCTCCCTCAGTCCCACTCATTTTCTTCCTTTTTTTTTATCCATCTATGCATCCTTCCTTTCTTCTGTCCTTCTCTCCTCCCTCCCTCAGCTCAATGCAATTATAGTAATGGATTTTTCCCCCCTCGCTTGATGGCTTCCGACATCCTGTCTTGAAATGAGGCTAATCATGCTCTTAAGGGTCATGTTTAGTTAATGAAGGGTTTAGGAGGCACATGTTGAAAGAGAAAGGGAAAGGTCCTATATGAAGGCCTACAGTCACAGCACACAAAGCAGGCATGTTACACACCTCTAGTAGTGGTCTTGTGAACATGGCATTGCAAACACTCATTCACACACAGACACATGGGATGTAGCCGCTTCATATGTGCAGGCCAGCAAGATGATAATGCGTGCGCCCACGGGCAAACAAATCTACGCTAGACACACACTCATTCATAAGCACACGGAGAGACACTGTATGCCAGAAATCGATTGCAACTGACACAGATAAAGGCATGCAAACAGAGCAAAAGAAGCCTGTGCACAACACACACACAAACACACACAAACACACTGAGTGAAGCTATGTCAGTAGTGTTGGTCTATTTCAGCAGATGCTCTGGGCTTAGCCAACTGCATCCGCTGAACGCATGCCATCACTGCTGAGGGATGTGTGTGTATATGTAAAAGGGTTGGGGTGGGCAGGAGAAGAGAATAGGATGGAGAAAAGGGATGTAAATGGGAGAGGGAGGAAAAAAGGATAAATCAGGGAGGGAGGAAGGAAGGTAAAAGAGGAAAGGAGAGTAGGCAGTGGCACCAGCTGAAGGAGGGTGAGGTGAGGAAAAGGAGAGAGAGAGAGAGAGAGAGTCCTGGCAGAGAAAGATGGAACACTGAAAAGTGAGATGAGGACACAGAGACAGGGAAAAGAAATGCAGCCGGTCGCCATTTTTCTACCAGCACTGCTCTCCGCCTTTCACTTCGTCGTACCCTCTATGCTTCTATCCTCCTTTGTGTACCATATTCTGTGTTATTTTATAACACAGAATTGGCCAAAAAACAAACTAAAGCGATTCATCCATGACTATTAACAAAACACAGAACATAAGATTAATGTGCAAAACCTGCAGATCATAGAACATTGATTTCATTGTTGCAACAGAGGCTTATGGGATGTATCTACAACTAGAGACTATGTGAGTCATTGGCGATGACGCCGATTGTAATTCCAGTAAATTGAAGGCGTAATGAGACGGTCATCTTCTATATAAAATAAAAACATGGGGGGGGGGGGGGTTGTCCTTTATAAAGCATCTAAAGGAAGGACATTATTCAAATGTTATGTTGTTTCAGCTGGTCATCTGTTTGCTGTCCAAGAATCAGGGGAGATCGGTTCAGAAAGATGCTCTTTATTCACAGATGCTTTGTTGGAGCTTCTGTCTCTATCCTTGATAAGTATGCTTGCATCTATACTTTAAGCAAGAACACTTCTTTAGAGAGTTCATTTACAGGTTCATATTAGTATTTTGTTCCTTTGACATGTTTCCATGTTTTAATGTTTCAAAAAGCTCTTTATTTTCCTCATGTGCTGCAGCACTTCTTTTCACCCTCTGTCTGAAACCAGAGCCCAGTCTGCTCTGATTGGTTAGCTGGTCGGCTCTGTTGTGATTGGTCAACTGCTTAGAGATGTCCCATATTAGGGCCTCTTTAATCATAATCTTAATAAATGCAATCTAAATAATACCAAACCCTACATGGCATACTGTATCAATTCTACTGACTATGACATTATGGAAAACGGCCTCATTACCATGACATGTTGTCCATCCATTTAGAGTCCATTGGTAATACTGGAGATGATGTCAAACTAAGCATCAACATGTTTTCAAGCAATGGGAGTGATACCATTTAAAAGTTACTTATTCTATACTATTCACTCTAAACACAATGAAATTAAAACACAATTATTTTGTTTACTCATCTGCTTCCTTTGCATTTGAGCAGATGTTAAAGGGGGTGGGGGGGAATGTATGCACTATACACAGAGACAAACAGATGGAAACCAAGATTTAGAAAGCAACGCATTTAGTTTATTTGAGTAGTTTATGGATTCGGGAACAGTCCCAATTAATTAACTAAAAAAAACAGTAGCTGGGGCAGTTTAAGCCAACATGGCTTATTTCCAGCTGTTGTCCCCGGCCAGTTCGCGTAGACTTTTCTGCACATAAGTAGCCAGTCAGTAGAGCTTAAAAATGTGGACACTGGAACTGTCTGTGTCTTCTATAGAACGTTTATAATTTGATCCTCTCTAAATATGTGTTTAGAAAACACACACACACAAATAATTCACACATCGATTCCCTCAGTATGTGTGTGTGATCATGCATCAGATCACTCAAACAAAAACACATTTCACACACCGTGTGTTTTCTTTGTGTCTTTTCTATCAACCTCCATAACTGCCCATTGGCTTTGGATCATTTAAAGCAACTTTATTTATAAATCAAGAGTGGAGACAGACACATATGGACCTCAGGAAAATGCAGCATTTTGGCTGAACAATAACAGAGGAAGAGAGGGAGGAGGGAGGAGGGAGGAGGGAGGGAAGCGGCACAAATGAACCTTGTGAGCAGACAGAATTTGCACGGTCGAGTGGAAGCCTTTAAGAAGGTTAATAAACGCTTCAACCATGTCAGTAAGGGGTAGGTCAATGTTAAACAAGCACTGCATTGATTGATCATTGCTCTTTCATTTCCAGTGTCTCAGAGTGTCTGATACAATGCTGTTTCCCAGAACAAAGGGCCAACAGATTTGTCACCTTGGTCTCTATTGCTGCATCTTTGAAATACAAGCATTTCCTTTTAGATGTCTGGGAACGTTTGAGCTATTTCTAGGTGTTTCATCCGTATCATAAAATGAGGAATCCAATTGATATCTAACATTTAATACTAGACTAATGCCTACAATGTAATGAACATAGACATGTGTAAGAGCCTGTGTAGGAATACCGCAACACTGTCTGTGGTTTCCTTTTGTCCTACAAGTGTGTCAATCCTGTTTTGTGTTGCTGTCAAGGCCGGATTAGTACCTCCAGGGGCCCCTGGGCACTGAGCGCTCATGGGCCTCCCCCAACCCACGTACCAACAAGTAACACCACGCCTACCCAATCATACCAACATGACCAATATTCAGAATTGTCAGTCAATCTGGCATGTCAAATCGCACACCTATTTGTCAAAAGCAGGGACGCAGCCACATAGTTCAACCAAAGTAGGTCTAGCCTTTTGCCCTTTTAGTAAAAAATCACAAGACAAAGATACAATGGATAAGATCCCAAGACAGTGTATGGCTCAGGAATACCTAGGTAATATCACTCAAAACCTCAGAGCAGCACCCCACGTAATGCCATAATATGACTGGCTGGCTGTACAAGTACACAAGGAGTTTTATTAGTTACGAACGTGCCGGGCAGCGCGGTCCCGTGGGTTGGATGCGCGTTCATAATGCTGAGGAAAATAACTCTCAGAATAATGTTATTAGCACATTTTACAACTTGAGGACCGAATGTTTTAATAAGGGCTATACAAACGTTCATACTGGGTAGTTTAAAAAAAATTATCCAACGATTTACAGACCACTCTTTCCCAATGTAAATCAATGGGAAAAAGTGTTTCCGGGCCCAGCAACCTAACGGAGGTGTAGTACTGCCGTTTGGCCACAACGAATATTCTCATCAGAGTCCGGCGCACTTCCTGGGGGCTTGAGTGAGACCTACAGTATACAGAGACGGTTTAGAAAATATATTAATTTGACCCTATAGAAAATCTGTGTTATTTATGGCGAAGAGTGAGTGTAATTTAAAACAATGTATAATTAAAATAATATATATTTTTTTCTTCATCTTGTCACTGAGGGCCCTCTTTGCTCAAGGGCCCCTGGGCACTTGCCCAGGTTGCCCATATGGTTAATCCGGCCTTGGTTGCTGTCCTGTTATATCTCAGCTCCAATTAACCTATTTCCCCCTCAGTGTACTTGGTGACCTCAAATGACTGCAACATCACTCCCAGCAGGATGTTAAATGGGGACCCGCGGGAGAGAGGCAGCAGTGTGGCTTGGTGTTGATCAGAATGAAGCTTTCCGTGTGGTTTTGTTATTTCTCGCTGAAAGTGTCTCCTGAGGCCAATCTTTTTTTTTTAACTCCTTGTCATCGAGCCAAACACACCCAGTGAGATTAGAGTCACAATTAGTCACAATTTGCAATTATAGTCCACTGTTTGTACATCATGTAATGATCTTAATTAAAACAGTATTCCCAGAGTGCCAGCAGCCATCTTAATAGATGACTACTCACCACAGTGTTGGCAAGCTATTCAGACACAATGAGTGACCAGAAAAGAAGAAACCCCAATACCTTGTACTGCAATGTATACTATTAAGAATACCGCTGTGAAAATGATATCTTTTCATTTTGTTGTCACTTTGCTAGAGGGATTGACCTTTTTGAGGATTTAGTTTGTGGAGGTGTTAAAATGTATATCATTATGTGTACATGAGGTACAGGTAAAGGGGCCCTATTGTGCTTTTGGGAGGGTTTTCCCTTTCCTGTAGTGTGTTATATAGGTGCATGTAACTGGTCTGAAAAAGGCTCAAATCCCAAAGTTCACACTAGAGGGAGATTATCTCCCCCAGCTTAAAACGCCTCCATTCTTTGTTTACTTCCGCCGCATAGTGACATCACAATGTGACACTTGCGCTTATATTGGCTAGAGCTTCGACGCATTGTAAACATTAGGATAAAACATCTGGAAGACTGGACATCTCTAAACGATTGACCTGTCACAACAGAGCCGGCCAGCTAACCAATCAGAGCAGACATGGCACCTTTTGAACATTAAATGTAAACATGTCAAAGTACAGGCAGAAAAATAAATAACCTGAACATTAGCATAATCAGGCCCCTTTAAGTGTTAAATTACTATCACTACACTAAAGATGTGATGGAGATGTTATACGCTTTGTGAAAGCCCCATAATGCATTTAAAATTGAAAACGTAATGTATATTCTTATGAAAACCAATAAGGGGAAAAGGGTAAGAACAGAGTGTGCGGTGCGGTGCGTGTGTGTGTGTGTGTGTGTGTGTGAGTGTGTGTGTGTGTGTGTGTGTGTGTCCAAGTTGCCAGAAGCTAAGTGCTCTTCCAGTCAGTCAAACCCTGCCAGGGTAGAATACATCCGGCTGACCAAGAAGAATTGGAAGATGAGTGAATGTAAGAGAATGACAGGCAGAGTGATTGAGCGGGTAAAGACGGATGCAGCAACTTCTCTGAACCAGAGGAAGAGAGAGGTCAAAAGGAGTCAAGTAGAGGAAAAGAGTAAAGATGAGGTACAGATCCTTGTTGTTACCATTTCAGAAACCCGCTCCTTACTGCACCAAATTAGAATGCCCTTCTATTACATGTCAGACTAAAACGAGACATATAGTAAGATAGTCACTTTTCTTCCTTGTCTAAACACGTCATGTAACGTGAAGAAAAAAAGACTTCAAGACAAGACTACAGGACTGAAAGGCAGAACGTTGTTTAGTGTGAACAGTACACCAGTCTGATGACCTTGAAAGCTTTTTAGTGAACTTGGCTTTTGCATCCACGGATTGTAATGGCATTGGAAGAGTAAAGCTACTATAACACGTCACAGTTAAAGCTGACTACCAATCATTTTATATACCAACCATCTTCTTAGGCCTAAACTAAACATGACAAAGCACAAACTACAAATCTACTATAAATGTGACAAGTATGTTTTCTGACAGCGCAGCTACATTTCTCTGAATGGCAATGAGTACACCACAGATGAATACAACCACAGTACACTGTGGTTGTATTCATCTGTGGTGTACTTTGGAAACATGCAATATGTGCCAGGTATCATATATGGTTTATATTTGTCTTAAAGATGACTAAGTGGACACAAATCTTTTTTTGTATTCGGTGCAACTCTACAACACCGTTCAGTGTTTGACTTGAATTATTTCTTACACGTGACAACTTCAAGGCAGGTGTAAAAATAATATATATTACATGACATTGCATTTAGCTGACGCTTTTATCCAAAGCGACTTACAATAAGTGCGTTCGACCAACAAGATACAAACTTGAGGAAAACAGAATCATATAAGTACATCAGGTTTTGTTAGTAATTCTATCGCTCGAAGTGGAGTCGAAAGAGATGAGTTTTCAGTCTGCGCCGGAAGATGTGCAAGCTTTCTGCCGTCCTGATGTCAATGGGGAGCTCATTCCACCATCTTGGAGCCAGGATAGCAAACCCACGTGTTTTTGTGTATATATAATAGAAAGGCTAATCATTATTAGCGACACCCTCCTTTTAAATGGACTTTTAGTCTTTATTATTTACTTCATTTTATATTGTTTTATAGGTTTTACATTTTAACCTATATTATTTAACAGTTAAATAAGCGAAATTTCCTTTCAAGTTTATCTTTGAATCATTTAACCTCTATTATAATGATCCTTACGTTTATATTAATGAGGGGAATTTCTTGTTTCTTGTTTTAATTTATGATGTGTGCCATTTTGTAAAGCACTTTGAGCTGCACCTGCTGTATGAAAAGTGCTATATAAATAAAGCTTTATTATTATTATAATTATCAGTACATCTTCTATAACCGCAATAACATGTATCTATCAATTGCTCAAATAATGCCTGTATGTCAAGCTAAAGCTTATTGCTCTATGGCAGGGGTAGCCAACACGGTGCCCGCGGGCACTCAGTCACCCGCAGGGGCAACGTGAGGCGCCCGCCGGGCACGTTCTAAAAATAGCTCACCAAGAAAATCCAAAATGTATAAAATACACAAAACAAAAAAGGAAATGTAATTAAAATAATCTACCCTATGCATAAACGAAACCTAAATCAGTGAACTCTATCTACTTACTACAACTCTATATCTATCTAACACCCCTCCTCCCCCCACCCCCACAATGAATATCGACCAATCACGTTCTTGCTTGATTTGCGGGACCAGCGTTGCAGTCGGGAAGAAAAGCAATGTGGCACCTCCACCACAAGCCGTCATCGTCACGGAGGAGCACACAGTGTGTGTGTGTGTGTGTGTGTGTGTGTGTGTGTGTGTGTGTGTGTGTGTGTGTGTGTGTGTGTGTGTGTGTGTGTGTGTGTGTGTGAGCACCCCTTTATCTATTTAATATAGATAAAGTAAGAAATCATTCCAATGTGTACAATAGGACAGTACAAAAAACAGTTTAAAAGGGGAGTGATTAGTAAAATATGCATAAATAAAAAGAAAGAATGCTAACTAGGTAACACAAGATAAGAATAAACCAGTTTAAATGATTTGTTATTGGTTGAGATCATATTCTAAAGATGTTTGGATTATTGAAAAGTATACAGCTCCCTTTCATGAGTGTTGAGAGCTGTATCCATACATTCATGTTGTGCTCAAAGTGCACCAGATTGATGCATTTCACTTCAACATTTAAAAAAAAAATCTTCCCGGGGGTTCATGCCCCCGGACCCGCCTAGAGGAGGTGAGGACCCGCCTAGAGGAGGTGAGGACCCGCCTAGAGGAGGTGAGGACCCGCCTAGAGGAGGTGAGGTCCCGCCTAGAGGAGGTGAGGACCCGCCTAGAGGAGGTGAGGACCCGCCTAGAGGAGGTGAGGACCCCCCTAGAGGAGGTGAGGTCCCCCCTGGACGATGTGAGGCCCCCCCTGGAGGATGTGAGGCCCCCCCTGGAGGAGGTGAGGCCCCCCCTGGAGGATGTGAGGCCCCCCCTAGAGGATGTGAGGCCCCCCCTGGAGGATGTGAGGCCCCCCCTGGAGGATGTGAGGCCCCCCCTAGAGGATGTGAGGCCCCCCCTGGAGGATGTGAGGCCCCCCCCTGGAGGATGTGAGGCCCCCCCTAGAGGATGTGAGGCCCCCCCTGGAGGATGTGAGGTCCACCCCCAAATAAAGCAGGTTAAAATAATTAAATTCTAACATGTTCTTTTAGTAAACACTGCAAACGGGTCCCACAGACCCAAACAGCACACAAAGGTTAAAGGTCAGCATATCATAATGTTAAAATGTGCTAAATATATACACTGCAAAAAACAAAAAAAAGAGTAAAAGTAGCCCCCGACTTGTTTTATTTCTTGAAAGTAGCCCTCATCCTAAAAAAGGTTGGTGACCCCTGCTCTATGGTAATAAGAAACTTACTGAGTTGCCTGTGTGTATGTTTCAGTGACCCCTGAACCTCGGCCCCAGCGAGCCCCTAGTTACACATTCCAACCAACAGTTGTGTTTTCTAAACAAATGTATTTTGAGTTCAGATGTCATTATAGCTAATGTAGCTAATGTAGCTAATTAACGTTACCTTGGCCCTAAAACAAATGTTGTTCCCTGGTTAACCAGGTGGAAAAAAGTTATCTCTCTCCATGTCATGCCAAGCTTAAATCAATCTGTTGTTATGACATCTCAAACAATGTAAAAAGGTGAGTCAATCTTTGGTGAAACCCATCTATGCAAGTATGATAAGACTTTAGAGCTAGCAGACAGTAACGGCCCGTCTACACTACAGGCGTCAAAATGCTTTCAACGCTTCGCCCATTCATTTGAATGGGGTGACGTAGGATATTTTCAAACATCGCCGAACTGCATTGTGGGTAGCACGGCAAGGCGTTGCAAGCATCGCGAGCGTCTATCGGCGTCAAAAGTTGAACAATGTTCAACTTTTGAGGCTCGATGCTTGCTCGAAGCTGGCGTCAGCCAATGAAATCCCGTTTATGCAAATCTGCCAGTACAAGCGCTAGCCAATCAAACCGCGTGTATGCTGGGAGAGACTACGCAGGTCATTTCCTCATATTCAAAAAAATGGAGGGAAAATTCATTATAGCGGTAGTGAATCACCCGGTGCTGTATGATCAGTCTCTGTTTATCTACCGGGATACAAACCAGAGGAGCGAGGCATGGAGGGAGGTGGCAGAGACAGTGGGTGAAACTGGTAGGTTTTCGCCTGTTTGGGGATTTTATATCCAGTTTACTTCGTTTTAACATTGCTATTGCTTTGTATGTCGGGGGCGGGAGATTCATGTGATTGGTTGTTGGTCGCGTTGCTCGCAAAAAATCGCCAAGCCTCAGACACGCCCAGCTTCAAGCTTTTTCGACGCCTGTAGTGTAGACGGGCCGTAAGCCTCATGGCCTATAAGCTTTTTCATACCTGTATGTCAGTGTCTTTGACCGGCTCCAAGGGCTCAAACGTTGTGGCTGCACTTAGACTTTCCAACCTCTGGGAAATGTGGAAGATATCTAAACCTCTGGAACCAAGGAGGATTGACCTGAGGGTGAGAAAGAGACGCAGTTAGGGTTGAATGAATCAAATGGAAAGACTCAACTAAAAGCTAGACTGACTAACTGTAGTTGGGCTAGACCACCACTAGAGGGCAGAACAGGCTTAAGGTTCAAGGTTCAATCCAATTACACAGGGTTAGTTTGGAGGAATTTATAAGAGAAATTAAACTAAGAATGAAGGAAAAGTTATTCCTTAACACTAGAACGGCCAACGGGTACATTTTACCCGCAGCTGTTTCTTGATTGTATGTAACTTTTTTTCAACAAAATATTCAAGTCTCCCAGTCCATGACTTTTCCTGAAAGTGTGTTATGTAGCACCCTGTTGTTAAAAATGGTCAATATGAAGTCAGATTGAAAAAATTGCCAAAAATATTCAGTGCCAGCGGGTAATATTTACCTTATAGAAAATGCAGTGATTTTCGCGCTATTGATAAACATAAACATGACGTGTTGCTATAGCAACGCCTGTTGTTTACTGGGGTTCCTTATAGATAGAGATAGAGAGATAGATAGAGAGAGATAGATAGAGAGATAGATAGATAGATAGATAGATAGAGAGAGATAGAGAGATAGAGAGAGATAGAGAGAGATAGAGAGATAGAGAGAGATAGAGAGATAGAGATAGAGAGATAGATAGAGAGAGATAGATAGAGAGATAGATAGATAGAGAGAGATAGAGAGATAGAGAGATAGAGAGAGATAGAGAGACACTTTGCACATAACTTATGTTAGCAATATTTCATACTTCATGCAATCTGCAAAAACTATATATCATATGAAAGCTGAGAGTCCACAGATTATATTGGTATAGGTGTCATCACTGTGCGATCAAAACTCACTGTTAACCCTGTGTTCTAGTGTGATAAATAAAAGAACATTGCACCTTGAAAATCAGTGCATTCTAATATCGGGTACATTTGACCCGTTGGCGGTTTTAGGTATACAGCGACCCCTGGCGGTTCTAGTGTTAAGGGTTGAATATTTTAAAATGACTATCATACTTCATAATAGAAACTAGGGATCGACCGATATGGCTTTTTCAAGGCCGATACCGATTATTAGTAATCAAGGAGACCGATAACCAATATTTGGAACCGATATACATTTGCAGTAAAATCAGAAAATCTTGGTGTCAAAATGTAGAATAACACAAACTCAACACAACTTCTTTGAAATGCATTTAAGCATATATTATGTTTAATTAACTTTTAAACATCTTACAACTGGTTTCCTCTCTGTGCCCTTTTCTTTAGTGCAGTCATCTGCAATGAGTTAGAGAGAGAGACAAGAAGTGGGGCTGCAGGCTGACATGCTAAACTAACAATAATGCTTCATTTATTAGATCTGTCTAACCAGCATAACATCCCAATAAACTGCTTGCAACTGCAAAACACTAGTGCTAGCTATTGTTTTGCAGACTATTAGAAGTGAGGCTATTTCAGTAGACCTAACGTTAGTCTAGGAGCCTCACTTCTAATATGTTGCTAAACATTTGCTAGATACATGTTGGCTAGCTAATGAGCTTCACATATCAACCTGAAAAACTGCGAGGCTCCACTCGCAGCCCCTCCCCACCACAGTTACTCCGCTGCGAGACGCTGCACGCACCCCCAAGTCTGACTGACTTCCCGCGTCCCTGTGTAACTGGGAAACTGATAGAATTGGATCATAAGATGGTGGTGTTTTTGCAACTTCAGCATAGGGGATAGGGATGTTTATTGAACTTCGGTTTAACACATGTATGGCTCTGCCGCTCAGCGCTGCTGCTTGCTTCAGTCTGTGTCTGCGTTATTTCGCACCTGCCTGTAATCTGAGAAGGTCCCGCCTCTCTGGCTCCCGCCCGGAAGATCTTCAGTAATAGCCTATCAGATAGCGCTGTGGGCGGGACATTGCTCGTGTACACAGAGTGGTGACTGCAGCCAGAGAAACGGCCGCATCAGAGCCAAAGTTTTATCGGCAATTTGATTTAAAAAAAAGGCCGATACCGATAATCGGTCAAATGCGGAATATCGGCCCCGATAATCCGCCAAGCCGATTATCGGTCGACCCCTAGTAGAAACAATTGAAAGTTCCCTCACAGGGGATCAACATTAGGAAAGTGAATTGTAATGAATACTGTATTAATATTATCCACGGTCACTTTCAAATTCAGATACAAATGTTAAGTGTGAAAATCAATAGGTGTCATTTTCAGATAAGTGTTATGGAAGCCATGAAAACTATGGAAAGGTACCATATGAATTGGCTTTAAAGGTCCTACCGATAAATAAATAAAACATTTTGAAAACATAATTATCTACAGTTACCAGAATAAAAGGGCACATACAAGCTGCACATCAGTAGCAAGTAAACAACTGTTTACCCTACAGAAGCAGATGGTTGTGTATTAGGATCTATTAAGGTTATGTGAACACTTAACGGTAACATAGTGGTTTAAAGGACATTGTTTGTCTATGAAGCAGGACCCTGTTTGCATCAGACGTCTAACTTACGCTTTTACATCAGCAGCATCTTGCGAGGTGCGAGTCAGGGTGCGGGATCGAAGCCTCTCGCCCGCCTGCTGGATCTCCTGGAGGTTTCTCTCAACATGCGGCAGCTCTGACACAGCTTCTGTCTCGGCTGCGAGCTGCTCTGCCTGCTGCAGCAGCTCCCCAAAGCCCTCTGCATCCATACCTGTAGAGAGAGGACAAGAGTGTGTGAGTACAACACAAATCAGAATGGGTTTTACTACCACATATATATATATATTTACACATACGGGGAATTTGGTTTAGTATAATATGTGGTGCATACCAAGACAAACAAAGAAGAATACGTAGCAAAACTAAATTAAATAAAAATAAGACTGTTATGACGGGTATTTAAAAAAATAAATGTTTAAGACTATTATAAGAAATGAATACAACAAAGACGCTATACTTGGATTAGTGCCAGGAGATTCAGTCTACAGAACAAAGAGAGTCCTGGAACTAGTTGGACAGTGAGGCTGCTAATAGTCTGTGGCTAATAGTCTGTGGTACAGCAGATGTGATCACATGAAATAACCATGAGGTTAAAATGGTCAATCTTAGCTTCAATCTGAGGATGAAAATGCACACTGGGTGTCCACTACTTCATACAACAAACACGACTGTACTGATACATAGACATGTTGTATGCTGAGACAGATGCTACAGCTAAAGCACCCCAAACACTCAGAAGATTTAAGTGAAAAGTTAATCTGCCTTCACTCCAACAGGTCTGTCCTGTGTTACATTTCACCTCGTGAGACATAGTCTTTAATAATATGCAATTGTTTTTTGCGGTGCTGTATACTTGATGCTTTTGAGGTGAAGGTTTCTGGCAAAGGTCAATTTGTCACTGGATGTTTAACATCTTTATATAGTCTGGTCTGTCTTAATTTGCCCACAACCCTTTACCATCACATCGGAATAATCAGAGCAAAATCCAAAGCACATTTCAGACAAATCGGGAGTAAACTATCTGTAGCCTAGACATACAGGCGCCACACCGCTCTTGACAGCTGACGTAAACAGGATGACAACTACAGCGCGGGCATGGACTGCCCTGGTACTCACATTATTTTTAGCACAATGCTAACCCCTTGGTTAACTAGTTTAGAAAAGGGTACATAAATAACAAAGTTACAAATATAACAAGAACCTCTTATTAAGAAAACGTATTTCCCGGGCCTAACTTTCTTGTATGCTACATTAGTTAGCTTTATTTCAAAAAGAATGGCGCACTATAGAGAGCTAGCAGGCTGCATTGCTAACGGTATCTCACATGCTCGCAGTTGAAAAGTGAATATTGAATTGGAGGCAGACCCACTTCCTACCTGTTGTGTAGGACTGAAGTAAGTATGTTCCTGTCTGTATTCCTCGGGTGAATGTATTTAGAGTTTAACTCTTATTCAATGTTGCTAAGCAGTAGCACAACATGCATGAAAGTATTATTTGCCCCGGCACTTCTGGAGTCGATGCTGATTGGACGATACCCGGTCCGAGCCGGAAGTTGGTCTTGTTCGTCTTCTTCCGATGTGATCCATCAAACCGCGCTGCTCTGCCTGCTGGATGGGAGAACAACCAGTGCAAGGGCTGACTGAGAACATAGTTAACATAAATAATACCCCACATTCAAACACCAGTGCAGGAACAATTATTTATAATTTCTGTGGTTTTATTTTCAAGACCTTTGATTCCTTTTGGTATTAAACATGTGATATCAAAGTTCAAATGACAAAAGGAGTTGAAAGGTTTTCAGGTTTTGGAAATGCTTTTTGTAAACAAAGAAGCCAAGTATGATCTTTAGTTGGGAATATTACAATAGTCTACTTCTGCTTCTGATAAAACAAATATATATTCTAACTTTAATGCTTACAGCTTGACGAAAAAGCACATGACCAATAGTTATCAACACAATTCCTCCATCCTCCATGCCTTGGGAAGTCCCAATTTGTTTAACAAGAGAATCTTACACGTTGTACATTTTTAATACCGTTGTAAAAGTTGTATTTTATATTTTAAACTGTATTATTGTAAACATTATTTTTGCTTTTAGATGCATTTTGTTATGTGTCTAACATTTCACAACCCCCAAATGGTTTACCCTTTCATTGTTCAGGGCCAGCTTGTGAGGGAACGCTGCAATACACCTTTGAGGTCAATTGTTCACAAGATCATAGAGTGCAACCATAAGCACCAAATATAATAAATGATTAGACTGACTTTATCATTTTTGACTGTCTTTCCAACACAGACACAATTAAGTATTATATGCCTGTGTCTCTTTTCTATGAGAACCCATCGCTCTTATGTTCTTTGTAAAGTACCATAAGATTGGTGTCCACACATCTCTGCAAGTTGACTTGATTTTCAGTCACTGAGAAACTCCTGAAACAAGTCTTTAGATGAGGCTGACGTCCTTGCTGAATAACTGTCTGATGGATCGTGGAGAAAGCCATAGTCATACCAATGCTCATTAGTGTTGTTGCCTCATGAGGAAACCAACCATGGTTGGTTGAAACCAACCATGGCTGCAGCTTGATCACAACGCACTGACGGTTGATGAAAGGCTGCTTCCAGACTACCGTCTGTTGCTTAGTTTTGGACAGACCTATGGGGACAAACCCCGAGAGCTTCTCCATTATATAATACAGTACACATAACTGTTATAAAACACAGACAGTGTGTAATGTTTACTTCAAATCACCAAGATCTTTAACCTTCAACATTTTGCTTTTGGATAACTCAAAACCATCAGGATGTGCATCACTCTTAGGGCCAATTTAAAATAAATACGTTTGGTGAAAAACCGACATATTCAAATTGATGTAAAAATAATCTGTTATTTAGCTTTTCATTTTTTCCTCTACATTTAAAGTGATGGGAGGCAAAGGAGGAGTAATTGGATAACCATTTAATGGCAATGGGATTGTGCATGCTCAGAGATCCTTAATGTTATCACTTTCACCAGGGTTGTTTTGACAATTTTAAATCTCAAGCAATGGAAAAAAGTTAAACACAGGAGCTACTTGTTCAATTCTCTTGAAGTAGCAAAATGACTGTCAACATTGCGTTCTAGCACACACCAAGTCTGTTCTCTGCCAAGAGAGGCTACACTCTGGCCCTAAATACTTTGTGAGCTATTCACATGTACAAATATGCAATATTGGTTACTTTTTTAATAAGTTTGCTGCTTTAGCAAATCACATTTCCAACACGTTTTGCAAGACAAGACGCACCACTAGTCTGAGGCATCAATGTTTCGACAGTGACGGCGTGTCTGATCATGGAGTTCATCACCTTGTGAATTAATTTTCCCTTGATCCTAAAAATCAGGATTGACCATTGCTGCCATAACAGCAAACTGTGTGCTGCCTCCCTACAGGGTGACATTGGGCCATTGACTGCAGCAGTACATCTGAAGCACCTCAGCTCATTTTACCAAGGCTTGAAACCTTATACACGAGTTCGATTTCTTTAAGCCAAATCAAGACATCAGATTTTCAAGGAACTGCATTTATTTCAACATCGTAAACAAGTACAAAATTCACCATTCTCTGTAGACATTTGCAACAGGAATGTAGTCAAAGTAGTTCACAAAGGCTCCATTCCAAGAGCAGAAGCGGGCTGAGGTCCTTCACTGACAGCAGCTTGTGTCACAAGTCTTCCCTTTGCACACGCAGCCAGAGGCGCATTTGGTGCAGCCGGATGGGCAGCATGGGCAGCAGCCTGCAATACAACAACAAAAAATATGTTAAGTGACAGTACAGCAAAAAGTTATATTTAGTACTAAATCCAGGACATTAACCTATTGGTGCCCCAAGACTATATTTATAATGAAAAACCAAGAGGCCACATCTGATCCACTGGTCTAAAGCTTGAAATCTGGGCATTTATCCAACATTACATTTTTAAATCAAATGGCAAATCCCTATGGGAAAATGTACTAATAAAAAGGGTCAATTCATTTTACACTGCATGTGGGTATATTGAGAGTTAAAGTAGATAGATATGGTACAGCCTTTTCTTTCCATATATAGTTAGTCTTTAGCCACATAAAGAACAGCAGTCCATTTAAAAAGAATACAACTGAAAATTGAGCATTAACACTTTTAGATTGGAGCTCATTATCCCAATAGGAGCCACCTGGGCAGTTGCTCACAGCAATTAAAACAAGGGGATACCAGATACAGACTACAAAACCCCCAAAAAGCAAGTGATAAAATGTAAAGAAACTATACATCACTGACATGTTACCTTTTGGCCTATAGATAGCTGCGAAGATAATATAACATCGTGAAAAGAGTGTGAGGTTAGGCCATATTGCATCCACGTGCATCCCTCCCCACGTGTCGAGGTATTGGACTTACTCTTCTTGCAGCTGGTGCAGGAGCAGTTTGTGCAAGTGCAGGATCCTCCGCAGTTGCAGGTCCCACCTGGAAAACCAAGTCATCTTTATACTGTATCGTCCATATGCAGATATCATACTATTTTTAACGACTAATGTCAAAGCGTAACCGTAAACAACACTTACTTTTGGAGCAGTCGCAGGGGTCCATGTTCTCAGGTGATGTCTCTCGTCCTCGTGAGTAGGTGCAGTGTATCTGGTCTCAGATGAGAGCGTGTTGTGAGCTCTGGAAGATGTGCGGTGCTTTTAAAGCCTTCTGGGAACAACAGAACCGGGTGCAAATGCGTCTGTCACGCTGCACGCAGGCACGTGATGATTACAAAGACGTTTGTGCACACGACTTCATGATGAGACATTCAGAGCAGGAGGAATGTCTCTGCTCCCGAGACGGCGTTTTGTCTGAACCTTACATAAGACCCCATTTCCCCCCCATGGAAACACTAAAGCTCGGAATAATTAATGTGTTTACAAACGGAGAAAAACATCAGTGGTCATGGCAGTAGAACACGGGTAACAAAAGTTCATCACGGGTCTATTTTATTTTCAGAGAGTCCTTTGGGACCCTAATAACACCCGTGTCTCCCATTTTATCATTCCCTAACGTGTTCTGTCAGTAATGATAAACGGAGCCTATTGTTTTGGAAGAAAAAAGGCAATTTTATTTTGGAAAACATTTCGGTATGCGCACATCTCTTAATTAATACACTCATGTCATGCGCTCAGTTTGCACACGGATACGCTAAATCAAAGGTCAAATGAATGCGGGTGAGTGCCTAGTCAGGCTGCGATACTGTCATCAACATTGCATTTATGTAACCATTGAACGTGTTTTTAAGTTGCGTTCTTTGACAATAAAAACGCCTACTGAACTGTACCCCTAAATACATAATAGCCTACATCAGCTATGGCCACTCTTGATCCAGTACACAAAACACATTGTTCTACTAATTTGTTTTTTTGACCCACATGTAGGGTCTGAACTGCCATAGACACTGTCCTACATGTCACCAATAAGGAATGTTGTGACCCAAAAAACCTTAAGTGTGTCATGTAGCCTACTGTATTATTTTTAAAAAATAATGTATTCTACTAAATTCATACAAAAACAAAGAAGTATATTCATACACACAAAATGAACAAAATTAGTAGAAGTGGGAGGGCTGAAGCATAGCTTATGGGAAGTAGCCCTCCCGTGAATCATCATTGGCATCAATATAACATTGACATTATTGCGTCAAAAACGCATAAATTAAGGAGTAATGTTTTTTTTTCAGAAATAAAGACACTAAAGAAAACTGGAGAAAAATAAATAAATAAAAGTTAGGGCAAGAAAAAAAATAATGCATATATAAATAGGACAAACGAGATACAAAATAAATGCATATATAGGACAAACTATAGGGTAATTTTCTGCACATGTCAATAGCAGTTGTTAAAACTACCATTTTAGAAAATGAAAATACTATATGTACATACATATGCATGCATAAAAAACAAATGAATAATGATAATAATAATATATGCATATAAACATTATGAACACTTATTTTTATGTTGTGCATAATCAGTACTGTTTTAAGCTTTACATTATGTCAACCCATTTGAATAGATTGAGTTTTTTAAATATGGGAGTTGTGTGTTCATATTCACCAACAACACAGACTATTCGTAAGACTTTTTTTTGGGATGTTATTATTTTTTGTAGATTTGTTGAGTATGTCTTTCCCCATATTTCGGAGCAGTAGTAAAGGTAAGGGAGAAATAGACTGTTATAAAGAGTTCTGAGTATTCTTTCCTCGAGAATGTTCTTAGTACGATACAAAATACCTATTGTTTTTGACAGTTTAGTTTGTACATAATTGATATGGTGCTTCCAGTTGAGTTTTTCGTCAACAAGCAGTCCTAAAAATGTACATGCACCAACTTTTTCTATCTCAGTATTGCACATCCGTATAATGCAGTCATTTCTACTCTCAGACTTTGTATTGAATAACATGTAATTTGTTTTGGTCCAAATTAAGGGAACATGTATTAACTGCAAACCAGTTACATAGTATTTCTAATTCTGCATTCACAATTTTAACAAGATCGCCAAGATTATGATGGGAGCAGAGAATGGTGGTATCATCAATATAGTTTATTTTTATTTCAATAAGAAATTGGTCAAAAGAAAGACGTAATATTCGTTTTGTAATTGTACAGTGTGCAACTTTAAGATTCTGTAGTTAAACATTATTCTGTAGTGGTTAATGTATTGGAAAATCTGAATGTTGTGGCTGCACTCCTTCAGATATAGATTAAAAAACAACATTTTAGGATCATCGGAGTATACAAATAATAGATTTAACTGCTCCAGTCGGTGTCTGCAATAATATTAACCATTCCATGACTCTTAAACTGAAGCAGCTAAATTAAATTAAGCAATAATAATAATGTTGTGCAATCATTTACAAATGTACTGCAATAAGACAACATTTCTTCTGAGTTAAGATTAAGGGACAGACGTTTTTAGTCTTGTTCACAAAGCTGCAACAAATAACTAGCTTCAATATTGATACATTTATGTGATTATTTATTCTATTAACTATTTTCTTAACTATATATCAAATACACTGAAAAATGTTTATCAAAATATCCTGTTTGCTACCAATGATCCAATAGTTAACATTTGGAATGTTGTCTTGATAAATTACTAAAATGGTGTATTAGAATTGTTGCCAATTCTTTTTTGGTATCTTTAAATCTCTGTTAAGTTTACATGAAAATTACCTTTAGCATAGTGTCTCAGTGATCATTCTTATCCATATGTAATGTTTGAGAAGTGTACACCAATACACATACTACACAAGTGTTTTACCCAGTATCGCCCCGGACACCAAGGTAAACAAATACAAGCAGAACAAATGCTTGAAAAAATACCAAAACGGTTCATTAGGTCTTTTAATTTGTGTACAAAACAACATTTTAAACAAAATAACAATGTCTACAACCTCTTAAAAAAAGCGACACATACAAAAAGTTTAAGTCACTTGAAGAGGTTTCTCAATATTGTCCTTTCTATGTACTCAAGATATCCAGTACAGGCTGACATCTTGTACTGGACATAATACATGGGTCCACTGTTGAAGAGGATCTCCAGAGGGTAGTCTGTGTCACTGAGCCTCCTCTACTTGAATTGGTTATCAATGAGGGTGCCCTTCATCATCTTCGTCTTCTTGACGTCCAGTTCCGCCAGCTCCTGCAGCCTCTTCTTGCTCATGCCCTTCCTCTCCAGCTGCTTCTCAATCACCATGGCGTTTTGAGCGTAAGAGTCCGCGATCTCCCTGGCCTCGATCTCCTCCTCCTCTTCGTCGATGGTGGAGACTGTGACGGAGCTGAACTTGCCCATGTCTTTGGTCCTCTTGGTCATCATCACACGGACTTTCTTGGGAGCCTCCGGCTGCTTCTGGCTGTAGACGCTGGTGTTGCCGAAGTTGCCGAACTTCACCACGGCTCCGTCCACGATGAAGGTGGCCGGATGGTTCTTCGCCTGGTGCTGGTAGAAAAGCAGCAGGCCGCACTTGCCGCACTTCTTTCGGTACTGCCTCTCGATGCCATCGGCTCTCTTCAGGTACGCGTTTTCGTCCTGCTCCACGTTGCAGAACTTGTGGGCATGTTTGGCCACATCGATAACCCTGGCTTTGTCCCGGGGTCTCATGGGCAGCTTCTCCAGCTGGCAGTCCAGCACCAGCACCATCTGCCCGCACAGGCAGTAGTAGACATGGAGAGGCTTTTCTCCGTCGTCGTACTCCTCTCGGTCTCTGGTGTCCGAGCACACCACACTTCTCGACACGACCTTCGGCATCTTTACACACTAAAATATGTTAGAAAGCTAGAAGTGTGTAATTAAATGTTGATGTTAAAACGCCATGACGACGAAAACACTGGTTGAAAAGTTGCCTTGTTGAACACGGATATGAGGAAACACTTCCTGTGTCCGTCACTGTTACTGTTCCTACCCGAAACTTGGGTCATCTTTTTGTTCCGCATCATTTCAATGTTCCGCTGAGCCCTGGGTAAATAAACCATCTGGTTGCGTCATGTCCACATTTCTTACCCCCGCAACACATAAAACAAGCAACATGCATATCACATTCGGGACGTTTGATAGTCCAAGGTAAATCTGGATTACATTGCAATATAACATTGGAAAATATTATGTTTACCATCCACTGAGATGAATGTATTAGTTTCAGCTTTTGAGTGTTATGGAGCTCTTTGAGCCCAAATTATCAAATTAAATGTATATCTTCTTTTTTACATTACGTCATTTGTTAGACGCTTTTATCCAAAGCGACTTACATAGATTCAGTGTGGACAATCCCCAGATGAGCACTTTGTGGTGAAGTGTCTTGCCCAGGGACTCAACGACATGCCAACTGCAGTGGGACTGGAACTTGCTATCCCCTAAATCGAAGTCCAGCACACTATCGACTGAGCTACATCCTCTGCTAGCAGGACTGGTGTTGTGTTGCCATACTTGGACTTAAACCAAAGGTCAACATTTTCACTTAATCATTGTTGCTCTTCTAGTAAATGGCACTCTTGTAATTAAATGTTTTTGGGAATATTACCTTTAGGCACTTTAGTTTTCTAAGCAGCATCAAGTATTCATTTTTGCTTGACTTAAATATCTTATGAAAAAGGAACAGTTCCCCCAGGTGGTAAAATCGGGATTGAACATTGCTGCCTTGACACAGAACTTCATCTTTGTATTCTGCCTCCATGCGAGGCTGACCTTGGTCAGATGACTTTATACTGCAGCAGCACACCTGAAGCACCTCAGCTCATTTTACACAAGCTTGAAACCCCCCACACACTGGTTTGACTAGTTTGTTACACCAAGACAGCACAATAATATCAAGTAAATTCATTTATTTCGACATTGAAAACAAGTACCAAAAAAGACATTCACAACAGCAAATTTAGTCAAGGTATTCATAAGGGCTCCATCCCAAAGGCAGAAGCGGGCAGAGGTCAGGCCTTTCACTGACAGCAGCTTGTGTCACAAGTCTTCCCTTTGCACACGCAGCCAGAGGCGCATTTGGTGCAGCCGGATGGGCAGCATGGGCAGCAGCCTGCAAGAAGAAGGAAAAAGTGTTTGTGTCAGCCCAATAGTTAAGTCATCTTAAGTCTGAGGAAGAAAAACCCTCAGGCAGCTGTCACCTTTATCCAGTTAGCTAAGATACCAAATACTCCTTATAGGTTAGAGCCTTTTAATGCCAGTTAAACTTTATGCACAAGGAATTCCAGTGTACTCAAAGTGTTAAGAAACTGTAGTTTCATGTGGTTAAACTAGTAGTATGATAAGAAAAACTGCTTTTGAGCCAAAGACAATATCCAACATTCGGTCAACTTTGAATTCAATTACCCCAATAGGAGCCACCTGGGCAGTTGCCTTAAGCAAAAAAGATGATACCGGATACAAACTTATACATTCAGCATAAACTATAATCATGAAGGAAACATAACATCGTAAGCAATTGATTCTGTAAAAAACATTGACGAGGACAAATTGCACCCGCACTGTGAGGGACAATAATGCAAATATATTACTCTTGTTATGTAATCGATGTATGGATGTCTTGACTTACTCTTCTTGCAGCTTTTGCAGGAGCAGTTTGTGCAAGTGCAGGATCCTCCGCAGTTGCAGGTTCCACCTGGAAAACAAAATAAAGCCAGGTCAGCTTCATATCGTCCAGTAGACAAAGAAAAACGTTAACGTTTCAGCTGCTACAAACGCTAACACCTTAAACAACACTTACTCTTGGAGCAGTCGCAAGGGTCCATGTTCTCAGGTGATGTCTCTCGTCCTCGTGAGTAGGTGCAGTGTATCTGGTCGGAGATGAGAGCGTTTTGTGAGCTCTGGAAGATGGGCGGTGTTTTTAAAGCCTTCTGGGAACAACAGGACCGGGTGCAAACTGCGCCTGTCACGCTGCACGCGGGCACATAGATGATTACAAAGACGTTTGTGCACACGACTTCATGATGAGACATTCAGAGCAGGAGGAATGTCTCTGCTCCCGAGACCAATAGGAGTTGGCGTTTTGTGTGAACCTTACAAAAGACCCCCCCCCCCCTGAAACATTAATTAATGTGTTTACACACGGAGAAAAACATGCATTGACTTAACCCTTTCACGCATAGAGGCTACTACAGCGGACAGCTTTTCAAAAGGTGTTTTCTTATACAAGATGTACAAGATGGGTGGCTGATGGTGCAACTATGCCATCAAAACCCAGGAATATATGCATGAGTTTTGATCATGGTTTTGATGGCATAGTTGCACCATCAGCCACCCATACGCTGCCACTCAGTGGAAGGTCAGTGTAAGTGCATGATAAATGTCTCTAAAGTTTAGAGACATTTATCATTTAGAGTCTAAACCAAGATGAACGACAGAAAGCCAGATGGACCAAGTCACCTGCCGATATCCGGCCAATCCTTTCATGGAAAGCGCCCCCTGTATAAAACATTAGGTGACATCAAGTAACAACTAAGAAATCATATCATTCATACATTGTCAAAGTATTGATTTTATGTTTGCAGGAAATCATGATTATTCGCCTGTCCACTAAAGTGGACGTCATGCATCACTGGCTATATTTTAACTAAAATGCATACTGTTACTGCTGTTCTTCAAAATACTTCATTTGCAATATCTTAAATCAATATACTTAAGTTATTATAATGTAATTTTAAGTTTGCACCTTTTTATTTATCATTTTTTCCAAATGTACAAGTTTTCAGTTTAGACTTTAACGCATATCCACCTGAGTGGACATATAAAACATTTTTTTTCTAAATTTGAAAAAACTAGATAAAAATAAACTAAAGTTAAAATCTTGTTTTTCATGCCACAAGAGCAATAAAAAACACTTGATAAAAAAATCCTGAGTGAGGCTTTCATAATTCATGCATGAAAGGGTTAAGGGCAGTGACACAATAGTTCACTAGTAATATTTCCTCTTGAGTGAGACCTTGGGACTCTTATAACACATTTGTCTCAATTACCAGTAAAGTGAAGAATTAAGCACCGTATTTGGAGGATATGTAAATGTGGAGACATTATTACGATACGCCCTGTACATAGGCCAACTGTATCTATCATGTGCTCAGATTGCGCACGGATTTACGACGAATGCTTACTCAACATGCTTTGACGGGTGCAAAAAAAGATTAAAGTTAAATTAGTTTAGTTTTTTAGGAAACATTTGGTTTCGAAAAAGAGGTATGGATAAGCTACCATCAAATGCATCCTGAATGCCAAAAGCATAATAGTGAATCAGCCTTCCGTATGTGTTGTTTTTAAATGTAATTTATTATAAATAAATCGTTTTTTAACATTACATATGCTTAGTTTTTGAAAGGGTTATTTGTTTGTCTCTTTGTGTATTGCACATGATTTTGCAAAACATTTTTCATTCATATTTTAACCGTATTATAATTCCCTTCTTTTATTCTGAAGGTCAGTTGTATTTCAGGAGACCTTGCCTAAACAACAAAAACAAAGGCTATCCTAAATATATAGGCTACATTGCATATGCCTTTACAATCAAATAACATTCAACTGTTGTTAATTGACCATGTGATCCGTATGGGTTCCGGAATTGTATAATTATAAACACATAAACACATTGGTCTTAAAGTCTGGTTATTTCTCGACAGTAAAAAATGTCAAGTCATAGTGATTTTTAACTATTCAAGATGAACATTGCATGCGTGTAGTTTCGGTCCAGTTGTTTCCTTCACCAAAAGGAATGTTCTGTAATGTTCCTCGGTGTTTTAGGGTCCGTGTCTGCACACGGCAAAAACAAACTGCCAAACGCGACCCCTCCCGCTGCTCTGCACCCGGCTGCTTCAACAAGCCCTCGTGAGCAAACCAAAGTAAATAAACCATTGTAATATGCTGCCTTTACGTACGATGTGCTGTAGGATAAATATTATCCACGATAACACATGACATACAAGTTGTGGCTTGATACGGAGACTACAGCCTACAAACCAGACAGCAAAGTTTCAGCAGTAGCCCAGTTATGGCTGTATGAATATGTTTGTTTGTCACGTTTAGCTAGCATACATTCAACAGGTGGTTGTCTTTTTACCTTCACTCTACCAGGATGTAGGATTTTGTGGTGGGGTCCTGAAGGCAGCATTGTCCTTTTTTTTGCGCTCGCCACTTTCCGGCTTGGTGTTTTTCCACACAGGTTATTGCTAAACATGTCAGTGCGTAAGGAGAATAGACCGTTCATGGTAATGAGCTGACTAATGGGAAGTGACCGAAATAAATGATTTAGAGCTGAGTGCAACTTTTTTCCCCAACTACAGTAATTACAAGACATACATCACAGTCCACAGGAGTAAATACACAGCAAAGGTATAAACATTTTTATAGTATTATTTGTTTACTAAAACCAAGAGGTCGGAGAGCTACTGAGATCTTATAATTGAGTAAAAGTAGAATTACGAAAGTGTAGAAATACTGTCTATGTTACAAGTAAAAGTCCTGCATTCAAAATGTTACAAGTAAAAGTACTAAAGTATGAGCATCAACATATACTTAAAGTACCAAAAGTAAAAGTACATAGGCCTATTATGCAAATAAGTCAATTTCAGAATAATTTATATGATATATTTTGATTATAATTATTGATGCATTAAAGTGTTATCAAAGCTGGTAAAGGTGCAGCTAGTTTGAATGACTTTGTATACTGCAGGGTAGCTTGTGAATTTACTCCAGGTGTAACTAAAGTCTTTAAGTGTTATATTATATTTTTAATAATTAATCAAAATCTGTAAATTTAAGGTGCAAAATAAAAGTATTGGAGTAAAGTATACGATGATTGAACATCATTGAGTCTTGATTCCTTGTCCAATAATATAAAGGTTCTGGCTTTCAAGAAAGTGATCATGTATCATTCATGTTTAGTCTATGAATCCTATGTCACTGATTGTAGAGCGTGTACACTGCACAGAGAGGTGCTGTTGCTTTCAGAGAACTCTAGAGGGAAACATATACACATTATTAGACAATAAGAGTTTTCCTTGTCCAACAGTTTTGAAACTTGGTATTTGAACCATCGGTATTTCAGGTACCCATACAAAAAAAGTTAATCTACATTTGACCTTGCATTGTAAGATCTGCAGAAAAAAACATATATGCAACAGCTAGGCTATGAATGAAACTAATAATATATCAATTAGAAATGATTGAATGGAAAAGTGTAGGATGCCAAAAGCATGTGCAAGCAAGGCATGCTACAATTTGTTTGCATAAAATGTAAACTATGTTGTTTTCTTTCTTGCTCTGACAGTGTACACATTTGTATTCTAAAGATTGGAAGTTGTGACATACGGATCCTCAACAAGACAGATCTAATGTTCTACAATCATTAGGAGGGAAATATTTGTCTTGGTCCTGATCAAACTCTTAATTCTTACTTGTGCTGTGTGCATACGTGTTGGATGATGAACGTGCACGTGTGTATGTAAAGGGCAGAGTTCAGAGGGAATTTGATCCATAGCTACCATGAATGACATGCTCAATACCCTTACAAGCTATTTTACCTTGCATTAAAACAGACCAAAACAAGGCATTGCAAGGTTTATTTGCTGTAATGCCATAAAGTCATCAGATGATTTCACTTGTCTCATTTGATCTATTATGACATAATACAAATGTAATTCATTTTTATTATTATAAGCACATTCAGTTTCTTGTAATCACAATTCCTAATATTGAATTAAGAAAATAATGAAAAAGTTATCATTTTCGAAAGATGATGTCACTCAAACTTAAAAAAGCACAGATCTGACTGGAAGAAGTCCTGCTGTCACTGAGCTCCTTGCTATTTGCTGAGCAGGCTGGGATCTTATTCCACAGACCGCATGCGTCTCTCTCGATCACCCCCAAGCCTCCTGACACAATGAAATGAAGCAAAGAAGACCAGCTTCTAGAGAGAAAACAAATAGTTTTTCTGCATGTTAAATCTAAATCAGGCAGTGGTCCATATGCCACTAAACAAACTTCACTTGCCTTCGGTCACAAATCATATGCTGTGTAAGGAAAGAGGACTAATCTGTTTGATAGGAGGCTGCACACACTTTTTGACGTCCTAAAGCAGGTCAGTTCAGCAGCAATATTATACGATGGGTTCTTTGAAAGGCCAGGCATGATACTCTTTGAAAGCATCAAACAGCTTTTGGGAATTTCTTGCAAACACAGAGTTAACAACTGAAATAATTAGAGTTATTAGTTATTAAGACATGAGTGAATTAGTTTGTATCGAGTTAATTGTTTCTCATATATTCTTATGTTTGAATATGGAAATGAGACATGATCTAATGCTAATTTGGATGCATTTAGGGGAAATCTACAGACACAAATAGACAAAGGTATTAAAATAAACATCTCAATGTGTATTTTAGGATACTTTCTTTGCCTTCAGTGTCTCGCCTTAATTCAATCAGATATAGTCCCTTGAAAAAGGTGAAAAAGGTCAAGCTGAGATATTGCTAGAATGACATCACTTCACTTGCAAGCAGATTGATATGTACAGCTTATCTTTGGTTGTATGGTAGACTGATTCCAGAACAGAGGTGTGAGTGAATTACTGTTGAATAGTCTGATTGGGTGTGAGGGTCATTAATCATGTTAAACAGAGCACATCATGCAGCTTTTGATAAGCCCAGAAACTAGCAGTGCAAAGAGGTGGAGTCCAGTTAACGGAAATGATTCTAAAAAATAGCCAACAGTTGTATTAAAAGATTGTTTCAAGATGTTATGGCATGAGTATATATACAGTATATGACTATTTATACAGGTATGATGCTTTTATTTCACTGTCCTAACTAACCCTGTGTTTTTACCTGCGGCTCTGTTTGCTGCAGGTTAGTCTTAGAAGGCATTTAGGAAATAATGTATAAATGTAAAGCTCTGCCATGTAGAGCATGGACCGTATCCACAGTGTGTTAAAATGGCAAAGCTTTTGAGTTTTAACTGGTTTTCACGTGTGTCTTCTCAAAGAAACTGACTAACATTTATTAATACTATGTTTTTGACATATTTGTATCCAGTTACATTCCCTCATAAGTATGAGGGGACATAATGTATCATGTAACTATTTCACACACATCTTTAGTCAGCTTAATCATGGTTTACATGTCGCTCTCTTTGCAGATTGTGCAATGGATCATGTGCTGAACATTGCTGACAGCTCCATCTTCACTCCGCATGTTTACCCGGCCTCATGGTCGGAGGAGGGGGCCCTGCGTCAGATAGTCAGCCTGTGGCTGGTGACCAACCTGGGAGCGGTGCTGCTCTTCCTGGGCTGTGGTGCTCTCAACTTCTACTACGTGTTTGACCATAAACTCATGATGCATCCATTGTTTCTCAAGGTGGGTTGTTTGTTTAACCTGGTTTACAAATGTTCCCTAGGAAACCAAATCGATGCGTCAAACTGCCATACAATAAGTGTCACGGTGTGTGAAGCAGGTAGGACCCAAATGCAGAATAAAGTGACAATTCCTTTATTTCAAGGCTAGGTGATAACAACGACAAAACAGAACACTCACCGACGAACTAGTCATGACAAAAGACGAACCGACAAAGACAGACAGAAAAACCAGAACTTAAATACACACAAGACTAATCACAGAAACAAGACACAGATGAGGAGGGAGGAGAAAACACAGGGACACCAGGTGAACACAATCGGGTAAATTAGACACACCAGGGAAACTAACGACCGGGAACCACAGACAGATTTAAACAAGACACAACGCAGACAGAAACAGGCAAGACAGGAAGTGAAGACCCTTCAACATAAAACATGAAACAAGACAAGACACCATAAAGACAGATCGTGACAGTACCCCCCCCCTCAAGGGACGGATCCCAGACGTCCCAAAAAAAACCACAAAAGTCCAAAACCTCAAGCAGGGTGGGTGGAGGGGGTCCGGAGGAGGGACGTATCACTAGGCCACCAGGGTGGGTGGAGGGGGTCAGGAGGACGGCACTGAGCTGACCGCCCAGAGGCACAGCAGAGGACCAGGAAGGGATCTCGGGCGGACGGCCCGGGGGCAAGGCAGAGTTCAAAAAGGGGGACTCGGGCGGCCGAGCATGAGGGTGAAGGCAGCGGCAGGAAGAGTCAGGGGGCCGAGATTGCGGGCGAAGACCACGGCTCACAGACGGCCGGGCTCGAGGACGAGGGCAGCGGCAGGAAGCGTCAGGGGGCCGAGATTGCGGGCGAAGACCACGGCTCACAGACGGCCGGGATCGAGGGCGAAGACCACGGCTCGGGCCTCGAGGGCGAAGACCAGAGAGCTCCGGAGGCCGGGCAGGAAGGCGCTGACGGGCCAGCGCCGGAGGCCGGGCAGGACCCGGTGTCGGCCGGACAGGAACCGGAGCTGGTGGGACAGGCCTCGGCAGGATCCCCCACGGAAGAGGACCAGGACACGGGATTGGCAGGACCCCCGGCGAGACAGAGGATGGCGGGGCCTCCAACGGAACAGGACAAAGGGTTGGCAGGACCCCCGGCAGGAGAATAGTCGGCGGGGCCTCCAACGGCACAGGACAAAGGGTTGGCAGGACCCCCGGCAGGAGAGTAGACGGCGGGACCTCCAACGGAACAGGACAAAGGGTTGGCAGGACGCCCGGCAGGAGAGTAGTCGGCGGGGCCTCCAACGGCACAGGACAAAGGGTTGGCAGGACCCCCGGCAGGAGAGTAGTCGGCGGGGCCTCCAACGGAACAGGACAAAGGGTTGGCAGGACCCCCGGCAGGAGAATAGTCGGCGGGGCCTCCAACGGCACAGGACAAAGGGTTGGCAGGACCCCCGGCAGGAGAGTAGACGGCGGGACCTCCAACGGAACAGGACAAAGGGTTGGCAGGACCCCCGGCAGGAGAGTAGTCGGCGGGGCCTCCAACGGCACAGGACAAAGGGTTGGCAGGACCCCCGGCAGGAGAGTAGTCGGCGGGACCTCCAACGAGACAGGACAAGGAGCTGGCAGGACCCCCCGGCAGGAGAGTAGACGGCGGGACCTCCAACGGGACAGACATACGATTGGTAGGACCCCCGGCAGAGGAGTAGTCGACGGGTCCTCCAACGGGACAGGACATGGAGTTGGCAGGACCCCCAGCGGAACCTCCAACCGACCAGGACATTGGGTAGGGAATTGAGACGTGACTCGAGAGGGGACTCGAGAGGGAACTTGTATCGGTCGGTACGCCGACAGGACACGGGGAACTGGCGTCGTCTGGGGAGCCAGCAGGAGACGAGGTGCTGGAGTCGGCCGGTACGCCGACAAGACTCGGGGAGCTGGCGTCGGCTGGGGAGCCAGCAGGAGACGAGGTGCTGGAGTCGGCCGGTACGCCGACAAGACTCGGGGAGCTGGCGTCGGCTGGGGAGCCAGCAGGAGACGAGGTGCTGGAGTCGGGACCATGACTGCTGGAGCCGGTACTTGAGCCGGAACCATGGCTGGAACTGGGGCCGGAAACATGGCTGCTGGGCCCAGTACTTGAGCCAGAATCATGGCTGGAACTGGGGCCGGAACCATGGCTGTATGGGCCAGCTCTGGTGCAGGGACTGCGGTTGTAAGATCCAGTTCTGGAGCCGGAAACATGGCTGTAAGGTTCGGAGCTGAAGCCTGGATCATGGCTGTGTGGGCCGGTTTTGGAGCCGGAAACATGGCTGCTGGGGCCGGCACTGGAGCCGGAACCATGGCTGCTGGGCAAGGAACCGGAACACGGATCCATGGCTGTGTGGGGTGGTACTGGAGCACAGTACCATGGCTATGTGGGATGGTACTGGAGCACGGAACCATGGCTGCTGGGTCCGGCACTGGAGCCGGAAACATGGCTGTTGGGGCCTGTACTGGAGCCGGAACCATGGCTGCTGGGGCTCGGGCTGCTAGCCTGGCCTTGCGACGACTCCTCTTAGCAGCCTCCTGAATACTCCGTGGACCTCCATAAGCCTGACGAGTTCCGGAATACGACTCCTGGACAGGAGCAGGAACTGGGGCAGAAGCACGGGTTGACTTCAGCCGGAACCCACCAAGGCGTATGGTGCCAGGTTGGGAATTGGGAGACAGGGAGCTAGCATGCCTGGAATCACATGCTTGAAGGAAGTCCAAAATCAAGTCAGGTAAAAACTCAACAAAACATGGTTTCTCTGCTGCCAACCGGAGCGCCTCTACCAGAGCGGCCCTCTTCTGCCGAACACTGGACGCTCCCTTCCATCAATCGAAGCAGCAAGCCAGATAGAAGGTTAAATGCTGTAATTCAACCTCCCATGGATCATCTGCTGGGTCCATTTTGTGGTCGGTTCGTTCTGTCACGGTGTGTGTGAAGCAGGTAGGACCCAAATGCAGAATAAAGTGACAATTCCTTTATTTCAAGGCTAGGTGATAACAACGACAAAACAGAACACTCACCGACGAACAAGTCATGACAAAAGACGAACCGACAAAGACAGACAGAAAAACCAGAACTTAAATACACACAAGACTAATCACAGAAACAAGACACAGGTGAGGAGGGAGGAGAAAACACAGGGACACCAGGTGAACACAATCGGGTAAATTAGACACACCAGGGAAACTAACGACCGGGAACCACAGACAGATTTAAACAAGACACAACGCAGACAGAAACAGGCAAGACAGGAAGTGAAGACCCTTCAACATAAAACATGAAACAAGACAAGACAAAACACCATAAAGACAGATCGTGACAATAAGCCCTCTTATATATTTATTTGCCACTTCACTTTGAAAAGAAAACGAAACCCTACATTTGAATTACTTTCTTTTTACTAATCTAAGGAGGACTTTTTTTTCACAGTCCAAGATTTGTCAATAGTTAACATCATGGATTTCATGAAGCACACAATACAGCAGCAATGACCAAATTGGTTACCAGGACAATTGCATCTGGGCAAACATGATCAAATGGCAAAATCTTTTGGAAAATACAAATTTCAATGTTGAAGCCATGACTCTAAATTAACAGCCTTATATAATAAAATGTGTGATGTTAAGAAAGATTTATTATTGCAGACCTGGTGACAATTCAAAGCAAACTTCTCCCACACCTTAACTTTGTCTATCTGATCCAACAACAGAACCAGGTCAAACAAGAGATTGAACTATCAATCATCTCCATTTTCTGGATGAGCTTCCCAACAGTGGCCATTTTCTTCTGGGAGGTCCAGGGAAACAGCAAACTTTTCGACAACATCAGCGAATCTTCTCTGGGTAAGACAACCGTTAAAAACCAGGCTTGAACCTTAGGTGAAATTAAAGGTTATCTAATTACAGTCACCAATGGAATATTACTTGTTTGTTGCAATAGGTCATACACAATGATTCCTAATGAGACTTATTAGCCATTGGTTTGTTTCTTTCTCAGGCTGGCCCGGGGTGTTCCTGAGCATTGCTGGTTTATTGTTCTTTACTGACATGTGCATCTACTGGATACACCGCTTCCTGCACCATAAGAGCATTTACAAGGTGAGCCTTAGCATGTTAATTGCTGGTTCGTAGCAACTCTAAACTATATATTTATATAAACATTTATCAAATGAGTGTATATGAAACAGGTCAGTTGTTGTGATGGACCCACTGAGAATTAACATCTAACAGCTCTACAAAACATTTGAGCATTTCAGCTTGTTTTTTTTTTTAAAACAATGTTTAAGTTGAGTCTCACAGCTCTCGTCATCTGTTCTCCTCAGTGAGCTGCTGTTTTCAGACCTGATAAACCTGCAGGTCCGCTGCAACTCTTACTATTTTTAACTCCAGGCTGAAGACCTTTCTTTTTGCTACTGCTTTTAATTGGACTATTGATATCTCACACTGTAACTTGTAATAATGTATTTTATACCTGTGTTATTCTTAGCTTGTTTTATGTTTATTTTATTCTCTTTCCTTTTTAATGTTAGTTTTAAATGTGTTTCCGCCTCACTACTTTAATGTTGCCATCCGGAATCACCATGCTTTCTAACTTCACCACTTTATGTACCTTGGGAGCCTGATATGTGTTATTTCTGACTGAAACATTCCTGTTATTCAGACTGTGTTTCTCCCCCCTCAGCATTTACATAAGCAGCACCACATATTTAAGATCCCTACGCCTTTTGCCAGCCATGCCTTCCACCCGCTGGACGGCTTCCTGCAGAGCCTTCCCTATCACATCTACCCGTTCATCTTCCCCCTCCACAAGGTGCTGATCTAATGAGGACTACAAGTTAAACTGCATATTTCACAATAATGTCCGTGACATTTGCTGGAAATGTAGCATACGAAAAAAAGTCAAATAAGTACATTATTGACCGTTGTGAAATCTCTGTCAAAAATATGCAGACACTTTGTTAATTGGGTAGCATTTATATTTTTGCCCAAGACTTGAGTGAACTGTAAAACGTTTTAAGTGACATTTGGGATTTTTTGAATTACAGGCGGTCTATCTGTCACTTTTCGTCTTTGTCAACATCTGGACCATTTCCATACACGATGGAGACTACCGCATCCCCGGCCCCCTGATATGTCTGATCAATGGCGCTGCTCACCACGTAGACCATCATCTCTTCTTCAACTACAACTACGGACAGTACTTCACGCTCTGGGATCGTATCGGGGGCTCCTACAGACACCCCTCAGCCCTGATGGGGAAGGGGCCACACGACCACATCCCCAAGCTCATGGCAGAGGCTGCACACACACAGTGAAGATCCAGATATCACTTTTTCACTCTAACCTCTCAGGGAAGCTCCTAAAGTGATGCTTAGAAAAGAGACAATTGCATCAGATGCAAACAACTCAAACTAAGTGAGTTGGTAAGTAAGTTGTTAAAATATGAATAAAACATAATTATGGGGAAATATGTTTTTGTAAAAGATAATGGTGACATGCCAGTTGGCTGGAAATAACACTATACTGCAGTGAATAAAAACCAGCAAAGTAAAGGCATACTTAATTTGTATGTGTTAGGGTTTTAACCAAGCTCTTGTAGCGATCTCTGATTTGAGAATCCCAACTTCATAAAATCAGGGCAATGTTTCTTTGTAATAGGATTGATGGACGTTTTTTTTACAAATCGAACACAGTCTGTGTGTTTGTCCACCACTGTCCTCACTTTCCAGATTCAACCGCAAATGACAAAAAACTCAACAGATGACAGAGGCAAGGCAATTGTCTGTGACCCTTTTCCATTTATGTTATTACAATTTATTTATGAAGAATGGATTAGAAACCCAATAACAATGCAAACATACATTTTGCCTCATCCCTGCTTAGCTGGAACTTGTTGTATATACTTCAGTAAAAATGCAAAAAGATGAAGTGTCCATCTGCATGTATGTATGTTTATGTCCAATAGTCTGATTCCACATTACACTTTCAGTTGCCAGTGCTCGGTGTGTTTTCGTGCAGGCTCTGCAGGGCGAGGTCTGTCCACTTCATCTCTTGCTCTTTCACAGACTCTGTGGAACCTCCATTGTCCTGCTCAGCCTCAGGCAATTCACTCTGACAGAGAACAGGGGAGACAGGATGCCATGAATAAAAGGAGCAATTCACTCTATACTTAAATCAACATTGTAATAGTGTCAAGACGAAATCGGAATATTTGAGGGGAAGCAAAAAATAATTGTAAAATGTAAACAGACTATATAAAATGCTGTTGCTAACATGAATGTGTTTGTAATACCAGAGGGATGGTGACATCTTCATACGGCAGCTTGTCTTCCCTCCAGGCATCATCAGTGAGATCCAGGACTCTCCCATCTCGTTGGATTTCACTGTCCATCTTCCTAGCAGGGCCCTGTTCAAACTCTCAGAATGTCTCCCCTGACAGAGTTAGTTAGCTTCAAGCTAACTGCAACACTGAACACACTGCTGCAGAATGTGCAGATACCTGGTTCACTGCTACTAGTTAACATCCAAACAACCATAAATGGTCAGAAATACATGGTAAACAATGTATTCGAAAAATATGTGGTTTCAGTTTGTAGTTTTCAGAAGGTTTTTATTTACTTTTAACCGCTTTACCAATGCATATCAGAAGTAGTGCGGTAATTATACGTAAACATCCGGCGCCTGGTGATGATGTCGATTAATGACGCCTTCATGTACTGGAGAAAATGGGAAACTACTGTATCAGTTACACATAGATACATTCTACATATTCTTCTCACAATCCATTAAAAATACAATTACGAACAACAACAACATCCACGACAACAACAATGATGTTTAATGACGGTTTTATGCGAGTGTACAAAAGGCTCCACAGAAGTAAAACGCCTCCTGTTTCCAATGAAATTTAAACGGCCATCCCACGTATTGTTTTGCGGTCCCCATGGTAACCAGATTACTCTTCTTTGAGCTGTGTTCCTGTGAAAAAGACGTCCCATTCCTTGTCTCTGGTTTACTGCAATTGAAGGTAACTTTATTTAATTGATAACAATTGTACTACATGCAACAATAAGCTTAGTCAATTAAGGGTATTTTAGCATCTTGCCATGGAGATCCCTACAGTGTTGTTCGGTGTGACCAAGTTTTTTCTTTTGAAGTATATGGGACTACTTTATTTATTTCTACTCGTTCAATGTTAAAGACTCAACAAATCCTTCTATAACTATACAAATGTAGGTTATTTCAAACGAAATGAGAGAGCACCTCAGTTTTTCAGAGCCCTGCCAGTTTTAGACATTCATTCAGAATGAGCTTGTTTTTTCCCCATCATCATGTACTAAGGCTGTGGTTTGTGAATTCTGATGTATATTTCTTATTACAGGCACTGCAATAATGTCAGCTTCTCAAGAAAAGCAGGTGGAAAATACAGAGCCGTGTGCCAATCCTGGAAACCCAGTTTTCTCCTGCATGTTGACTTCAGAAATGAAAGGAAGACACCTAGCGCTGTGGTCCAAGACCCAGAATCCACTGTACAGGACAACTTCCAGTGACTATGGTCTTCGCACTCAAACCTCTGGAACCTCGCGCCGTGCTTTCTACCCTAAATCACAAAAATTCACTGAGGAAATTAGAAAGACTGGGCTGTTTCGTGACGACTCTCTCAATACTGCTCTTGACCGAAGCAAGGTGTAGGACTGTCCCGATTTACAGAACACCATCTAAATGCATGATTGACTGTCAATTCATCTGTGTTCTCTTATTCATGAGAAGTTTTGGTTTAGAATAAATCACTATGTAAATGGAAAAATGAAAGCCTAAGCAATTTATTAACACACAGCTATCTTTCTCTTTTCGTTAAATCCTGTAGAGAACTTATTTATGTCTGACAATCCCCTACATCTTAAACAATGCTATTAAAGCTTTAGTAGTTAAGCCCTGACTGTACATGTCACATATTTACAACACTACATCTTGCTTTAATTTACCCAAATGACCAACAAGCTGATTCTCCAAGGTTTTTTTTAAATAATGCAAATGTACAAATGCAATCTTTCCATCCTTACATTGCCTGGCATATCTTTATACGTTGAATGTTTGACTATATATATACACAAATAATAAAATCCAACATTGGTATGTAACAGCAATGCCTTACAAAAATGATATTTATCTTGCAATGGAGCTTGTTCTTTTTCTATAAGCTACTTAAAAAGACATGATATTAGTTTTGTCTTTCCTCTCCTTCAGTCCTTGTGGTGTCTGATGATTGCATTCACGCACACTGGGAACATTTGCCCTCGCAGTGTCTGGTAGCCATTTATTCGCTTTCATCTAATTTCTGGTTTTGTTGGAATTTTCTTTCATACATTATTCAAACATTGTAGTAAAGCTCTCATTTCAAGGGTTTACGTTTTTACTGTAGTCTAATATAATTACTGTAGGCTATGCAGCTTTATTTCTCAAGTAAAAATATTGTAATAACTTGTTGATTTAATGCTTGATTCTCGCCATATTTTTTCTGTCATCAAACAATATTATAATTTAAATATCATACACAAGATATTTCAGTAGGTTTCAAATACATCCTTGATCATGAAAGAAAGACAGATTTGTGTATTTAACACAAAGGGGTCTTTACTGTATGTTGACGTTGTGTTCCACAGAAACCCTCCTCCTACTCCGCCAGCCGCGCCTCCGCAGCTACAGCTGATGATGGCCAATGCTACGGAACTTAGCAAACAGCTAGCGGTGTAGCGACGTTAACATGTGTACGACGTGTTACCTGGTCGTCCAATGAGTGTGATATATTAGAGTTCAGCAAAGGAGTGTTGAGGATTATAGACGGGTCATGTTAGGGTTCCCCTGTACTCCACCGGCGTTTGAGTATCGCGTGTAGCTCAATGCTAACCAGGTTAGCTTGCTTGTGTAGTTTGACAGTAGGATCAGAGGAGTGTCCATCTAACCGGGCTAACAGCTAGCTGCTTAGCTACAACACAACGTAGCTACTAGTGAGCTGTCTGTTTTGTAAACTATCCGGCCTTGCTCGACTGTGTGTATATGCTGCTGTTTTTCAAGAACTCATAACGTAAGTATTGGATTGGGAAATGTAATCATCAGTATAGGTTACTACAAATTGATAAGGGGAGTTGGTGAGACTTGGTTTTTATGTGGAACTGCTATCTAATGCTACATGTTAATGCCTGCTTTGATGGGTGGCTAGCTTGCGAGTTAGCTAACTTAAACTATATGTGTATAATATTATAACGTCGCAGTGATTTAGTACATGACGATCTCATAACTGATATACTGAGGCTATGTGCTAAAGCAGCACAGCTATTTCAATACTAGACATCGGTCGGCCACTGTGCAAGAAATAAACAGCAACATGGACAAATGCTGATTTGGTTTCAATTTATTTTTTATATTATTGTATTTCTTTCAGGCTTGACATTTATCTCGTGGGGTATGTAACCTGAGCTAGTTTAAAGCTTTGCTGCAGACAAAAGGTTATCAGCTGTTAAACAGTTGAATAAACAGCTCTCACAGACTAAAGTTGGGGGGTGAATTTCACTTTTTCTCTTTTCTATTTCCACAGCCATCCCAGCCCTGGATCAGAACTGGACCTGAGCCTTGGCTGTATATGATGTTCAGAACTTTTTTTTGTTGCATCACCTGAGCCTTACTGGTCCATTTACCTGGCATTATTAATCACGAACCAATCACACATCTCTGCTTGGCAACAGTATGATCGCTCATGCTGACCCCACCCAGCCTTCTGGGACAAGAATATCCCAAAATCAAGCTCTCCAAATGATATGATAGTAGCCACCTGGATCACTTTTTATGCTTGCAGGAGCCTCGCACGGGTTCTGCTCTTCCTTTCCTCCTCCAACTGCCTTTGTCCATTCAGGGAGACCCTTGCGAGTGTGGTCTCCGGCACTGGAACCATGGGTAACAGCTGTGTGTGCCGGGAGGATAGTGACCTGGAAGATCATCACCATGGCTCGTCAAGGGCAACCCGAGGACAGGCTAGGCGGGTGGACCACGGTACCGGCGGGGGTGTTGATGCCGGAGAAGTGAGGAGCAGCAGACCCAGGGACCCCGTCAGGCCTCCACGCCGAGGGCGAGGGCCCCATGAACCAAGACGGAAGAAGCAGAATGTGGATGGTCTGGTGCTGGACACACTGGCTGTCATCAGGACACTAGTAGACAAGTAAGTCTCATGAGAGTAATGATATTGATAAAGATGAAATAGAGTCAGTGGTCTGTACAGTTTCAAATAGTTTTTCTATACATTTGACTATGATGTCTGTTGGGAATTCAGCCATGTGAAATACTACTATCGTCATTTTGGTTTAGAAAACGTAAGTACTTTAAAGTTGTCGCAATTAGATGTGGATTAGGGATTGGAAGACTGGGTATTGGATATTTAGAGCCCAAAGGAAGGACACGCTCTGGGAGTACATTGGCACCAGAAAGTCTTTCCTGGAGCAAAGAAGCCGCCACACATGCAAGCCGTAGCCAGGTTGTCTTTGACTTGAATAGTGCTCCAAGCAGCAGGTATTTTGAATTTTACCTGTGGCTTCAAATAGTTAGAACTCCTTAGAGAGGACTTTGAGTCATTGTTCTTTTCACAATGTTTCCTTCCTTGGTGTAGTGATAACCTGCTGCAATGATTAAGCAAGATTTGCATTTACTGTGATAATGCTGCTGGAGTACTTTCTTCCTCCCTTTCCACTGAGCTATTATTCGCTTTTTTTAAAAATAGAAATGCCGTTCAACATGAACCTTTCTGGTGTTGATTAATTTCCTCTTCATGAATCTGGCCAACAAAGCATCTCTTATGTTATGGGGTCTCTTTATCACTTTAAATAATGTTGAATTATGTCCAGAGGGGCTTTTTCACAAGGCTCTGCAGCCCCATGTTCCTCCCTACATGAATGCTTTTTTGAGGACAACGATCCAATTTCCAAACTCTTGTCACATGACTGTTCATAAATTCGAGTTTATAGTTAAACGTACCAGGCCGCTTCTTGAAGGAAAATGAAGTTTCAGTATTGAGTTATGGCTTTCAAAATGAAACCAGACCTCAGCTTGTAATGGGGCATGAAATGCAACAGTAATGGCGGCGTCATCTAAAAACAGCGTCCATGGAGATAAATCATTCATGCTTGCCTTGACCCATTGCTGCAATCACAGACACAAACAAAGGCGTTCATCATTATTATTACTCACATGCAGTGATCAGAGTGTCATCATTATGTACTCTCTGGTTGAATTCTCTACAGAGAAACCCTACTTCTGTGTATGCACATAAATGAAGTCATAAATCACACAAAATAGAGCAGAGTCGAGCTGAACAATTCTAGAAACTATATAAAATGGCGATGATTTTGGGTCTCATTTCGAGAGGGTTAAGCCGATGTTATGGCTTCGGGAAAATTGTGTTCAATTGATGAGAGTTTATAATGTATAGCGCTCAAGTAAGTGAGTAACCAGTTGTCAATAAATGATGCTCTTGTTCTTTTTCCAGTGACCAAGAGCCCCCTTACTCCATGATCACTTTGCACGAGATGGCAGAGACGGGTAAGGATGAAAATGAAGCACTCACATTCACACACTGCAGAGAGAGCACTTTGTCCAGTTAATAAAAACAAATAGTAAACAATATGCAAAAAATGTGACAGGATGTGATAAAAAAGCACTCTTCTTTAGTTTTGAAAGGATCAGAGGTTGTACCACAGGAAACGCAGTCTTGTCAGAAAAAGTGAATTGACAAGGTGGCTGATGTTGTCTCATCATGACTAAACCATTTCTTCGGTAGTGATATGCACAATCCTTCCGACATAGTTTCCTCAGGTTAAAATGAAAGTATCCACTGTACCTGTCCATATCTGATGTTAAACTATTCCGGAGATGTGTCACTTCGAATGACTGATCAGCAGTCCTAGGAATTTAAACAGTTCCCTTCAGAATATGCTGTCCCATCCCCCTGGGGATGTTTTTGAGAATTGCTGAGGTAGTGATATAACAGCTTTGTAAGCAGCAGACAGTCGCGCTACTCTTTTCAGTGACGGTTTCTCCTAGCCTCGTTGACGCTTCATTCAAATCACCAGATAGTATGTCACAAACTGAGGTAAAGATAATATTGAGAATATTATCGACATATCCCACATGTGTTAATATGAAAAGGCTATATTCGTTATAAGGCCTAATTCAGAACATCCACAGATCTTATTTGCTGTTGTCATATTTACAGTGGAAAATGGTTCGGTTGCTGTTTGTGTTGGTTTGAATGACAGGTTTAATTCTTATTCTGGTTTGGGTTTAAACTTTAGTTGATGTTTGTGTGTGTTTTTGGTCTGTTGTGTTTGTGCTTTTCTCATGGCACATGATGCTCTCATGCGCTGTGTGTTTGTTTGTATTCAGTAGCCTATGAATTCTTGAGTTTGCACATATGGTGTTTGATGCTCACAAGGCGTGGTGTTGTGTGCTTTGACAACAGCCATGTCGGGTATTAGCTTGCAGATACTGAACCCTAAAGGCAGCCAAGCAGAAAGCCAGTCACTTTCTGTTTGACATGTGCCATGATGTTACATTATTCATCAGGCCGTTCACTGCGGCTTTCAGAAGGGATGGTGGTAGAGAGAGACTCTTACTGAGTCATCTAATGGACAGGATATTCATGTTTCAGTAATTATGGTGCATCTCATTCTCATATTCCGGTCTGTCTTGCACACAAAGGGATTTCCTCCTAATTATTTTTAGTAAACTGGATAATGGGACTAATGTTGGAAACGCCTGTGTGTGCTCTAAGTGTGTATTATTATTATTTCAAACAAGGAGAAACGTCCAATCTGTTAAGTCTTAAACCAACCTCTTTGTCTCCTATCCCACAGATGATGGTTGGCTGGAGGTTGTCCAGTCTCTGATTCGAGTGATCCCATTGGACGACCCACTTGGCCCTGCAGTGATAACCCTTCTGTTGGATGAATGCCCCCTGCCCACCAAGGTTAGTGTCTTATAGACATTTGAGGTAAGAACTTTGTAAGGCATGGTTTCTTTAAAATAGGCCAAATTACACCATCTATCATAGGCAAACATTTTCAAAACAGACATTACCTTCAGATTTCAATCAGTCCTTGAAAGGGTCAAACTAAATAATTGTATTCTACGCATCTCGTTTAAAATGTAGACTAAATAAACCGTGTGCGCTAACCAGATCCTGAACATAAAACTGTGAACTCCTCAGCGCATGAAGCCTTGAATGATTTGGCTCACACCAAAAGCTTTGTGGCAAAATTAAAGTGAAACTTCCACTGAACTGCCGACAAGAGAGGTTGGAAAAATATAAATAGTTAAATATTTAAAGCATGTGGGGCACTTCCTCTTTCCCATGATTTTTTTCTTACATTGCTGATTGCTTCACCTTTTCCACATGTTGTTATGTTACAGCCTTATTTCAAAATGGATTCAATTCATTTTTTTCTGAACATTCTACACACAATAGAACCAAGTGGAAAAAGTTTTAAAATATAATATATAAAATGTTGTAAATTAATTAAAAACAAAACACTCAAATATCACATGTGCATAAGTATTCGCACCCTTTACTCAATACTTTGTTGAAGCACCTTTGGCAGAAATTACAGCCTCAAGTCTTCTTGAGTATGATGCTACAAGCTTGGCACACCTATCTTTGGGCAGTTTCTCCCATTCTTCTTTGCAGATCGTCTCAAGCTCAATCAGGTTGGATGGGGAGCGTCAGTGCACAGCCATTTTCAGATCTCTCCAGAGACGTTCAATCCGGTTAAATTCTGGGCTTTGGCTGAGGCACTCAAGGACATTCACAGACTTGTCCCGAAGCCACTCCTTTGTTATCTTGGCTGTGTGCTTAGGGTCGTTGTCCTGTTGAAGGGCGAACCTTCTCCCCAGTCTGAGGTCCAGTGCGCTCTGGAGCAGGTTTTCATTAGGGATCTCTCTGGATATTGCTGCATTCATCGTTCCCTTGATCCTGACTAGTCTTCCAGTTCCTGCTTCTGAAAAACATCCCCATAGCAGGATGCTGCCACCACCATGCTCCACTGTAGGGATGGTGTTGGCCAGGTGATGAGCGGTGCCTAGTTTCCTCCAGGCATGATTCTTGTCATTCAGGCCAAAGAGATCCATTTTGGTTTCATCAAACCAGACAATTTGGTTTCTCATGGTCTGAGAGTACTCTAGTACCTCATTCACACCAACAGTGTTTCAGGGCCGGTTCGGAGCTGGAGCTTGAAAAGCACCGGGTTTACCTGTTCACACCGCAGCGGAGCAGCCTCGTAGCTCCGGAATCCGGTTCATTTTGAGCACCAAAAAATTGTCCGGCCAGAGCAAAAGCACCGCATACGTCACGCTTACGTCGAGGCGGGGACAGGGGCGGGATCAACTCCTGAACAACAACAGAAAGCCCACATTTTATCCAGTTTGAACACAACGATGGAGAAACGTAACAAGCGCCAGTGGTCCATTGAAGAGACCAGCTACTTACTGGGAATCTGGTCTTCCGAAGAGGTACCGAGGAAGCTGGAGCACAATCGGCCATTGTTGTTGTCGGTGTGAGCTGTAGGGGTGCAACAACTAATCGACTTAATCGATTAAAATCGATTACCAAATTAGTTGCCAAATAATTCAGTCGTCGATTCGTTAGTGACGTCATCACGTGTGTTTTACGCGCCGTTAAACTCCAACGTTATTTGTCTTTTTATCGGTACTGGAGACATTTAAAAAAATATGTCATGTATTATTGCTACATAAGCATTATATCGCAGTCTTAGTGTCGCCAACTCGTTTCTAATATTCAAAAAGACAAACAAATGCGTCTATGATATATTTTCGATCTTTCCAATCCAGACGAGAGATCTCTCTCCCCGTCTGTGTGCGAGGGGGCGGGGCAGTTTACACACACGCGGCTGCTACATGCAGCAACACACTGCGGAGATGGCGGAGAGAACGCGCTCCGAGGTGTGGTTAAACTTTACCCGTCTCGATGTGGAAAATGCTCGTTACCAAAAGTGCAATAAGAGTTTAACATGTAAGGGCGGTAACACGAGTAATTTGGCTAAACATTTAGCAACTGTGCACCACATGCAGACGGAGGAATGCACCGGGTTCGACCGTCTTTCTAGTAGCTCTGTAGCCCCATCCACGAGTAACGTTTCCACGTCAGGTGTTATGTATGCTAGCAGCAACACACGGAGTTAACTACATTATACAAACATGGGTTAATGATTAGAGGTAACTGAGTTATTTATTTTGTTAAAGTTTCAGCTATTCTGTTTACAGTTCTGTCATCACATTATTTAATACGATTTGTTAAAACACTTGTTTCTTTTGATGTGAAATATTATTTATTTACTTTAAATAAAAAGCAATGTTAATTTTGTTCAAAATATTTGTAGTTAATTTAATAATATATGCATTTTTGAATGAAGTATTCATGTTTATTGTCTTCATTGTTAGTTTCCACATGCCTAAAACAACCTCAAGCTACATCTAAAAGTTGATGGCTAAATAAGAGCGTTTGAGAAATTGTGCAAGGCATAATAGTCCGAATAGTCGATTAATCGTTTCATTAATCGATTATCGAATTAGTCGTTTGTTGCAGCCCTAGTGAGCTGTGAGGGGTTTCCGCGCGGTTTGGCTTTATGAAGCAGGCACGCAAACGGTTACGTCATGACGCAAACGATGACGCAATGACGCAGCACCAGTCGGACTCTGGGCGGTGTGAAAAGAGCCGGAGCTAAACCGAAGAACCGGTTCTGAACCTGAAAAGCTCTAGCACGGAGCTTGAACCGGAGTTGCGTTGGTGTGAATGTGGTATAGGTGCTCCATGGGGGCTTTCATGTGCCTTTGGCTGAGGAGTGGCTTCCTTCTGGCCACTCTACCATAAGGCCCTTCTCCCCCATTGCTCAGTTTGGTTTGGGCGGTCAGCTTTAGGAAGAGCCCTGGTGGTTTCAAACATCTTCCATTTGCAAATGATGGAGAGCACTGTGCTCGTTGGGACCTGCAATGCAGCAGACATGTTTCTGTACCCTTCCCCAGATCTGTGCCTTGATACAATCCTGTCTCTGAGGTCTACAGACAATTCCTTGGACCTCATGGCTTGGTTTGTGCTCTGATATGCACTGTCAACTGTAAGACCTCATATAGACAGGTGTGCTCCTTTTCAAGTCATGTCCAATCGATTTAGTTTACCACAGGTGGACTCCAGTGAAGTTATAGAAACATTTCAAGGATGATCAGTGGAAACGGGATGCACCTGAGCTACATTTCCAGTGTCATAGCAAAGGGTGTGAATACTTATATGATATATGATATATTTCATTAAAATATTTTTAACACGTTTGCAAAAAAATCTTTAAAAACGTTTTCGCTTTGTCATTATGGGGTATTATGTGTGGAATATTGAGAACAAAATTAATTTAACCCATTTAGAAATTAGGCTGTAACATAACAAAATGTGAAAAAAGTTATGGGGTATGAATACTTTCCGGATGCACTGTATGTAGACGAGTGGTACGCAACTACAATACTCCTCCACGATTTTTACATTTTTTGTATACACCTCAAGAAACTGGCTTTTAACTTCCATCCCATGTATCGGTTTCATTCGGCCTCTGCTGTCCACCCCTTCTCTCCCACAAGGGGACAATTAAAATCTGTTTTGGACCCCCTGCCTCCCGGCCCAAAGTAACCTGAGGACAAAGGACACTGTATGACATTCGGAACAGTGTGAACCCTGTACTCTTTCCAGAAATATTCTCCACCTAACAAAACACATTATGCATGTTTTATAATAAAAAGAAAACACATCAGCTCAAAAAAAAAACGTGTTCTTGTAGAACTCCTTGCCTGCAGCTGCATTGTTTAAGTAGCACAAGCTGGACACCACTGAAAGTCTGAAAAGTGCTGGCACTGCAGCGCAGCAGTTGTTCCACATTGTCTAATCCTGGTTTCTGCTGCATCGCTGACACCGTGTCCCTGTTTGTACAGTATATTACATTATATTTGACCTATGTTGTGCTTTCTCTGGTTTTGATCCAGATAATCATCTTGTTTTTCTCCGCTATGATACGATAATTCTTTATTGTTGGATCAAGTCTGATATCTTAGTTGCATGAGAGCAGCTCCACCTGCAACATCAAGGACTATTAGGATTGAGTGGTGATCATCAAACAAGTGCTTCAGTCTAACTTTATTAAACCGTGGGACCCTGTATCTTCCATTCGATGGCAACAATTTAATCTTGCCAATCAGGACATGGTTAGGCCAGAGAAGTGTTTGTTAGAATATGTGCCTATGTGACTTCCCTAAGAGTAACTGCTCCGTCTCTCCTCTCCAGGACGCTCTCCAGAAACTGTCTGACATGTTGAGTCTGAGTTCGGCTGTGGCCCGACAGGACGCTCTGATCCCGGCCAAACACAGAAACACCACCGCTGTCCTCGGATGCCTGGCAGAGAAACTGGCTGGTACGGTCCACTTTTACACAAGTGATATTTTTAATCCATAAGTCAACAATAATTGTTACTTGCTCACTTTGATCAAATAGACATTCAAGCTCAGAAACGAAAATCTGCGTGCTAATCAACTTGCTAGGACTTTAAACGAACTTTAGCTGAATTTGTTTTCCTATATTGAAGAGCTGGGTTTGGTTTGGGGCTCATTTAAATTGTTTTGTTACTCAACCAGAGGGTGGAATATGAAATGGTCAGACAGCTCATGGTTTTAGCTAATTCAGTCAATACTTTTTACGGATCAAGAAGCAGCTAGTCTCAAAGTCAGGATAACTTTGCGAATACTGGTTTGAATACATTTGTTGTGATATTGACCTTATTGACACAATTCCTTCACTTTTTTTCTTAAGGTCCGGCTAGTATTGGATTGTTGAGCCCTGGAACCCTTGAGTACCTTCTAGAAAGTCTGGTGAGCAAACAACACACACACCAACACACACCGGCAATTTCAATGTGCGTTTACATGAAACCAGATGTTGTTGTCATGTCAGGGGTTCCCAAACTTTTCAATGCCAAGGCACCCAGAAGTCTTTTTACAAGATGTCTGTTAAAAACCCAAAGACAACACTACATACAGTGGTAAATCCTTTATGTACGCTGTTGTGAAAATGTGTCTTCCCCCCCCCCCCAGTTTGCTGAGGCCCCCCTGAACACAAACTAATGATCATTTATTTTCTGTGTTTTCTGTAAATGTCCCTCCAGAGCTCCGAGGCCCACCCGACGGTCATGCTGTTTGCTCTCATCGCTCTGGAGAAGTTCTCCCAGACCAGTACGTTCACTCACTGTGTTTTCACAAGAGTTCTTATCAACTAGTGACTTCCATTTCAAATAACTAATCAAATAGGCGGCCATGACAACGGGCATGTCCATTGACTCTACTTCTGCTTATTTACTACTTCTCTTGTGGTTGTTTGTTTATTTGCATATATTCTGAGAGATTTGCTCTTCTCCAACCGATTTTTCAGCTTATTTCGAAAGCAACATGCCGCCCTCAGTTTAAGATGACTTTGCTGCAATGTTTTACGGGAACTTGACTGGAATTTGTCCTAACACTTAATTTCCTATTTTCCATAGCCCTTTAGAGACATTTTTCAGTAAAGTCACTTGTATCTCTGACATTGATTTGTCCGGCAGTGGCTCAGTCAGTAGGGGCTTGGACTGTGAGCCGTAGGGTCGCCGGTTCAAGTCCCCGACCAGACCTAAATACGGAGTGTGGACTTCTACTTGGAGAGGTCCCAGTTCACCTCCTGCCCTGCCGTGGTGCCCTTGAGCAAGGCACTGGACATCCCCCTTCCCCCCCACTCCCATTGCTCCCTGGGCGCTGTACACTAGCTGCTCACTGCTCCTAGTACCAGACTCCTGGTACTAGGATGGGTTCAAAGCAGAGAACAAATGTCACTGTGTGCTCTGCATGTGTGACCATTAAAGAGGGTTTCATCCCTCCCAATTCTAATTCTAATTCTAGACTGTTTTAACACACATGCCTGGTGCATTTCCTCGCCTGCAGGTGAGAACAAACTGACAGTGTCTGAGTCGTGTATCAGCAATCGACTCGCTGTCCTGGAGTCGTGGGCTGAGCATTCCGACTACCTGAAGAGGCAGGTCGGGTTCTGCTCACAGTGGAGCCTCGACAACCTGTGTGAGTAGCCCCACACTTTCAACTTTAGATGTTTCTGTAGGATAGTGTTTATTTGGATATTTTTTGTCTTAGTCTCATCTTTTTTTAAATATTAAGTCAACCTAATCCTGCTTTAGTTGACAAAAGTCTGGGCATTTTTGTCATCTTGGTTAAAGGAACCCCTTACATATTGGTATTAGCTGTAGTTTTAGTCAATTTAAACCTTTTACATGGAACATATTTTGTGTTTTTGTTAACAAAATCAACACTGATGTAGAATCCCATGCTACACAATTAGGTATTTCTATGTGTGTGTGTGCGTGCGTGTGTGTGTGTGTGTCACTAAATAAAGTATTGTGATTATGTTTCCTCTGTCCAGTCCTTAAAGATGTTCGTCAGTTCACATACGAGAAGGTCAACCTCACTAATATCAACGCCATGCTCAACAGCAACGATGTGAGCGAGTACCTCAAGATCTGCCCAACTGGACTAGAGGTTAGTCTGTGTGTGCTGTCTTCATGTATTCAAATATGATAAGTAACAGAACAGAAGACAACATAACCCTCATACAAATGTTTTTCTTCACAAGTGTATATGAGAATGTCTTATGGTTCTTTTTTCTCTCCTATCCTCAGGCACGATGTGACGCCTCGTCCTTTGAGAGCGTGCGTTGCACGTTCTGCGTGGATTCAGGCATTTGGTACTACGAGGTGACGGTCATCACGTCGGGTGTGATGCAAATCGGATGGGCCACCAAGGACAGCAAGTTCCTCAACCATGTACTCATCTTCAACCTTTGCCGTTCAGCTTTTTCACTGTCTGTTTCCTTGCAGCCACACAACTTAGCGCTCTGATGTGTGTGTGTGTTACAGGAGGGCTACGGGATAGGAGACGATGAATACTCATGTGCGTACGATGGCTGCAGGCAGCTCATCTGGTACAACGCTCGCAGTAAACCTCACTCTCACCCCTGCTGGAAGGAAGGTCAGCATTACACACAGGACTCCTTTTTTGCTTTTATTGTATCGCAAACAAAGTTTGCTGTCAGTCTTAACAGTTGCAGAGAGAGGACATCACGTCTTATTCATTTGTTTAAAAATGGCTTCACTTTTCATTGGGTTTGTGATGTATAGCACCCACACGGCAGCATTTAGGCTCTGATTGACCTCCCACACGGAGTATCAGATAATAGTTATAACGGTGTGCCAAAACGTTATTCTTCTGTGTGTGTGTGGCCTGTTTAGGAGATGCTATCGGCTTCCTGTTGGACCTCAGTAAGAAGCAGATGATTTTCTATCTGAACGGACATCAGCTGCCACCAGAGAAACAGGTCTTCTCCTCCGCCACGTAAGTCTACACACAAACATACCATCAACTCCTTTATCTCTTTCCCCCTGCTTTGTGTTCTGGTGACTTCTTTCCTCTCCCTTTATGTCCTTCCTATACCCTTCATTCTGTCCTGTGTATTTCCAACTTCTTGTTACTGTCCTTTTTTTTTTTTAAATGAACCTGTATCTTTCCTTCCCCTCTGTCTCTGTTAGGTCCGGTTTCTTTGCGGCAGCCAGCTTTATGTCGTACCAGCAGTGCGAGTTTAACTTTGGGGCCAAGCCTTTCCGTCACCCACCTTCGGTCAAGTTCAGCACCTTCAATGACTTTGCTTCTCTGCTGCCCAGTGAAAAGATCATCCTGCCCAGGTACAAAATGAAGCTGTCCTTAGAGGGATTTTGAGAGCAGTCTCTAAAAATAGACTACACTCTGAGAATTTGGAAATGCAATCTGTTGCTGTACCAAACGGTCCTCTGACTAGTGAATCATTTGTTTGCACACAGCGTCCAACACGTAGTTGTGCCATGATACAAACATGACTCATCTTTTGGGGCGCTCCAGTGTTCATAGAGAAGATTCATTCATTTGTTGGCAAAACTAAAGCAGCTCTGAAGACTAGTTATTAGTTTGACAACAAGGCACCATACCTTTCTTTTAGCAGACACCTTTGATACGCCAAAATGAAATGCACCATTTACTTATTATACCTGATTTTGACAATATGTAATTTGAAGTCTCTATTAGCCTGTAATAAATAACATATTTGTGAGGCTTTAATCATCGGATTTGGTTGAATCCACACTAAAGCGATCCCATGCTGCAACACAACCTAAAACATTACCAGAGCTGAATTAAGACAGTGTTAATCAAAACGGAACATTTTTATCTAGACAAAAGCCTTTTTCCCACAGGACTAGTACCACCAAGGACCTCTAGTAATTTGTAACAATTGTGGAGGTCAGCTGTGATAGAATCGAGGGTCAAGTAAAAGAGAAGAAGACAGTATTAAATACATATCTGTAAATGGGAATATTAATCAGCTCGTGTGCATATGCTTGTTTGTTTATGTGTTTCACAGACACCGGCGTCTCGCCTTACTAAAGCAGGTTAGCATCCGAGACAACTGCTGTACGCTGTGCTGCGACGTCATGGCCGACACGGAGCTGCGGCCCTGTGGACATGGGTATGTGTGCATGTCAGCAAGTAAAACAGTTTAAATCAATATATTATTTGTATTTGAATCGTAAATCTGTCACAGAAAATAGAACATCTGAGTTAATAACATCCTTATTTGTTCTGTTTTCCTCCAGTGGTATGTGTATGGAGTGTGCCTTACAGTTAGAGACGTGCCCCCTGTGCCGCCAGGACATCCAGACCCGCGTCAGACTCATTGCACATGTCTCCTGACAAACCTCCTGCCCCTTCTCCTCCATGGAGAGACACACATGCCCTACAGCCTCCTCCTTTAATCCCCTCTCACCCAGCAAGGCTGGAAGGACGGCGCCACCATGTTGTCATGATGCCACAACTGTGTCTTCTGGTCAGAGGAGGCGACGATGGAGGGGAGGAGAGAAGGAAAAAAGGAGATGAGAGGAGGGGGAATTAAACCAGCTGGATTCCTCCCATTTACCTACTTCACCTCTTTTGTATAACTCACTGCAGAAGCTGGGGAAGGAAGCATCAACTTTCTACCAACAGTCAGACAAAGAGAGCAAGAGTCACAAGCAGAAATAATTTAACGAGAATACGGACAGAACCAAGCTCTGGTCTGCAAACCCCTGCGTAGAGTTGTTAGACGTTGATTCTATGATATGAGGATCTCACTGCGCTTTCAGCTCAGAGGCTACTACTATTTAATCCCATTGTCGTCATGCACACATCTGCAGATCTGAAAGGGCCGGTTGCAGAGGAACACAGCCTTTAGTACACTATTAAACCCAAGGTACAGATACATTTGAGATAGTCCCATCTATATGTTTCTGGGTATAGATATATGAATTCTGGTGTTCTCTACGTAGCATTTCCATTGTCGTTTCTCAAGGTTATACCAACTCCTATCCTTTGGTCAGCTTCACTGTCTGTACTAATTGATCGCCCACTGGTAGAGTTTGAAAAAAGACATTATCGGGTAAAATATCAGATTTTTATCTTGGTTTCATAAAGCTTTAAAGTTCCACAAAGAGTTTTCTGGTTTGGTTTACAATGTAAAATTAAATCAGCTGTCATGCAACCGAAAGCATTTTTGACAAAATGTATGTTTTACAGCCAGTTCACAACTTGAATCTGTATTGGAAGTAATTGTCAAGCACGACCGACCCTGCTGCTTTTTGTGCTTTATTGTCTTTGCTCAGATGTTGATATTTCCTCTGTCTCTGTCCTCTCTGTAACAACCACAACAAAGGAATACAACAAGACTTGACAGAAAGTTCATCTGTAAATGTATCCACAAGTTGTATCCCCCACTTAAAAGTCTTTATGTTTTAAGAGCCAGTAAGGGGGAAGTATACAAATTGCCACCGACAACTTCTGAATTTATCTTGGATTGCTTGATTGGTGCTAACAATTTGGCAACAATTCGTAATTTAGCTTCACCATGAGTCAGGCTCAGTTGAGGGGCATCATAAGTAAATATGTCTTAATTTTTGTTTGTCATAACAAACACGTGCATCTGTATTAAGATGACTTTTTTCAACCTTCAAGATGTGATTTAATTTTGTATTATATTGATGGTGAACGCTGATGTAGAGACTTGACAGTGTTTTATTAGCCGATCAGTAAATTGTTTAAAACAAATGTGAAATGTTGAAGTGAATCGTTTTTCATCAATATCAGTTTACTAAATATCCCAGGGCCATCTTAAAATGCAGTGAAATACCCACTACACAGTGAAATGACCTAAAGAGTGAGGGCTTCAGTACAGAATTTCTATTTATTTTTGTCTGATTGGCAGCGTGTTGACCAATATATCTTTAAGACTGAGTAAAATGTGGTTGCCCTCTATGTGCTTTATATAACTTATAAGCTTATTATATAAGCACATTTAGCCATTTCTCCATCTTCCTCCCAGTCTTCATAAACCTCATGTTTTCTGTCCATCTCTTACTTGAAGCATCTCTGGGTTGACTGAATGACATTTTGGAAACGGGTGATGAAATAGGAGAGGTAGTTATTCAAGAAGAACTATTTGTACAATTACAAAAATCAATGTCATTTCAAATGACCACCATGAATAATTTCGAATTTATCTTGGACAAACTGTTGTTGACAGATTTACTACTCCACCAAATAGCATGAAAAGGATCTGTGAAATCATTCAGACTATACTGTAAGGATTTCTGAAGGGTAACATGCATCTCTCAGTAGGAGAAAGACTGGTTTGCTCTCTTGTATTTCCTGGAGCACCTTATACTGTACATGCAGGTGAGAGAAATGATATGTTGGTCTCTATGGTTGGAGATGAAGTTCAGGATTGTATAGAATAAGTTGTGGGTTGTATTTAAAACATCGATAAAGGAATTTTGCTCAAGAGTTCCCTAGGTGTGACTGACGAATTGTTGTTTCCTGGATTGTGATATTTGTAAAAATAAATGTATGTTCATGTGAGGTTATGACCAACAAGTGGTGTTTACTTATCTCAAATTATCTTGTGTCTTAAAATAGGAGTGACAATAATCTGCATCTTTAACAATGGCGTTCCAGTTGTTTTACAGAAACACTTGCTAATAACATATGCTAGTACACATATTGTAAACTTCATAATAGACACTAATTTACACAGAAATTAATTCCTTAAATAACAATTGGTCACAGTCAATATAGCTACTTATACATCCATGATACCAATACTTGAACTTAGTAAAGAAGGATGAAGGATGGTAGTATTTAGATTATTTGCTTACATTTGAGTGAAATTCCAGCACAGGAAGCAAGCGTTGTTTCAGTAATCTCGGTAAAAATAATAGTAATTAATTTATCTAATAATCGATGCTAAACGATATATGTTTCAGGTAGGAACCAATGTACGAAGCTTTTGTTCTACCGGACGCAACTCATTTGCGCACACTAAGTTCGCCACCGTTTCCTTGGTAACAACACTACGTTCGGCATTCATCATACACAGTAACGATTATTCAACGACATGGACATCCAGGAACGAAGTAAGACAGATTATTTGACTATCATTATTAGTTCAAGGTAGGGGTGAAGTAATACGTTTAGTGAGGACAATGCTAACATGTAGCTAACAAACTGACACTTCGCATGCATTTAGCTAACGTACGCTAACCGTTAGCTTTACTAGCCACCTAACGTTAAGTAACGCTATTCTTCGGTAACGTTAACAAACTCGTTAGCCCTTACTGTCTGTGTGGTGCAACGAAATGTATTGTGAACACTTGCAGCTAACCGAGCTGTTTTGCATAGCTAACAGCTTTGATTTTCACCACAACATCTTCATATATTGCCTCTCCTCATCCTCCAGATGTCCGAGGCTGTGGAGACAACATCGTAGAAATGATTGACATGGACGAAGAAAACTTTGTTATTTCCACGTAGGTACTCACAATCCAGAAACTATGGTTTACATTCAGAGCTCTGAGTTCATGTTTGCTTTTCGAAACCAAATGCAAATGAAAAATAATGTATTGTTCAAGCTGAGTGGTAATTGAAGACTTGTCTCTCGCTGTCTAAGTATTTTATATTTTGAATGCTCAAGACTTGAGCATTAGCTAAGGCTTAAGGGGAGCTAGTGCCATGACGATCAAGTGTCAAGTTCTATCTTACGAGGCTCAAGCTAGAACAAATGATACAATATACGGTGATGTGCTGCATATACAGTCTGCTTTTTTACATCTGAATGGTGTGTCTTGTTTTTTCCTCCAGTTCCTCAGCTGCAGATGCTGCTTTTGATGCTGTTGTTGGCTCAATAGAGGACATCATCATGGGTAGGATTAGTTAAGCAACACCTTCAGCCTTTTCTGTAAGCATTTTGTTGTGTTGGTCTTACTATTTTTGATTTGTGATGATTTATATTCAGCCACCGGAAAGTAAGAAGTGATAATCATAGTTTGATGTTGAAGAAACATCCAATATTATCTTTTTGTTCCTGAAAATGAGGAACTTTGTGTCTTTAAGATGTATTATATACAAATATTGGGAGGTATGCTCCTAAAGTGCTCCAACTATTTGTCTGGATCTGTTCATTCGTGGTGAACATTCTATTACTGAAAAGTATAACGAGTATTTCATATGTTATCCTAGACATTCTTTTAAAGACTACCTTGCTAAACCTACATCTCAAGTGTTTCCGATATTGATATGACTTTTTCTTTAGAGGAGGAGTTTCAGCAGCTTCAGCAGAACTTCATGGACAAACACTACCTGGAGTTTGACGACTCTGACGAGAACAAGCTCAGCTACACGTCCATCTTCAATGAATATGTGAGTTGCTGTGGTCCAATGTATCTCCCTCACCTGTCTCTGAAGAACACGCCATACAATTATCTGATTTGTATTACCCTGTCTATGTACTATACACACGTCCCTTCGGAGATATCTCAGATTTGACCACATCGTCTTTCATTTTTACAGCTCTGTCGAGTAGTCAGGGATGTAAACTAAGACCTATTTCGTTACTCTTGACTGTGGTGTAGGTCGACCTGCTGGAGAAACACCTGGAGCAGCAGCTGCTGGAGAGGATCCCCACCTTCAACATGAACTCTTTCATAGAGCTGCTCATGTAAGATGTGACATCACAACTCTCCCCTGAGCTCCTACAATGACTTCCACTGATAACATACAGCTCTGGAAAAAATGACGAGACCACTCAAACATTTTCTTAAAACTCAATCTCTACATGTATGGCAGCCATTCCATTCCAGTGTCTGTTGAATTGCAACACAGAGAAATGTTGTCAGTAGTTTATAGAATAAAACAAAAATGTGTTGTGGTGCCTGTTGCATCTAAGAAGTTGTATTTTATATTCGGCAACTAGGCGGCACTAAACTACATTTCCCCATGTGTCCCTCTTCCATGTGCAGGCAACACAAAGAGGAGGTGCCAGGGGACATCTTTGACATGCTGCTGACCTTTACTGACTTTGCAGCCTTTAAAGAGATGTTTCTGGAATACAGAGCGGTGAGTTAAACCTACTTTGGTTAGGATTCTCTTTTTTGTATGTTTTTACTTGGTATGTTGACAGTGGGTAAGCCTGTGTTCATGCACATTTAAATCTATACTGATTTCTGCAGACGGTTGGGTAAAAACAAGTGGTTAAACATCTTTTTATCACGCTTTACTTAAAAAGTACAATATGCAAATTCCTGGTAGGGGTCTCTTGAAACAAATCAACAAAACTGATACATCAACAAAAGACTTACTTTGGTCAGATTCTCAAGTAGCGTCTGTAAGGGAAACTTCTGTGCAGCTATGCAGTGGGAGTCACCGACTCAGGAAAGAGACACGGGAAGAGCAGGAGCTTTGATGTCAAACACTGATGGTTTATTTGGAGCTTCGGCTGGAGGATTCACATCACAAGTCACAGCAGCCACGATCTGACTGCACGGTAGAATTGCCACGTCCATTCTGAAGAACTCTACCCCAGACCCGTGTATTTAGCTAGTTCAGAGAGCATCATCAACATGCTGCATAACAAGATAGAATGATAACACCTCTATCAGCTGACGCCAACAGGCAGGAACAGGGAGACAAAACACTGAGAGCACAGCAGCCAAGGTTACAGGTGCCTGTGCTCAGTCAGGACAGTTTGAACTGATACACTGGGTCAAAGTTATGGGCCTTGGAAAATATTCCCCAACAGCGTGGAATTATGGAAGTTGTTTTCCCTACCTCCAATGTCATCGTTTGTGAGGCAGTTATCTTTGCACTTCTAGGATTTATTCAGTTTCATCTATAAGAGGCTTTTACTGGGAGACAAATTATCTTCAGATATCTCGTCCTCTACAAAACAAACTGACTAAAATCAGTAAAACATCAAATAAAGCGAATTCACGTAGAAAATCCTTTCTGAGGTTAAAGATATGTAGTTAGAAAATGCCAAGATCTAAAAAGTATGGTAAATATGTGGCTTAATAAATTGATTAAATAGTCAATTATGACAATCAACCATAACGTGTGCACACGGGGGATACATAGCCATCAAGGCATTTTTTATGAAGAACTGTTACAAATAGACTTTTATTTGTGGTTCTAGGAGAAGGAGGGCCGAGGGCTGGACCTGAGTCAGGGACTGGTGGTCACATCTCTGATCCCCGCAGGACCCTCTGAGGCGCAGTGACACTCACAGAGAACCAACATTTGAATTGCCTCCTCCTCTACAGCACATGTTTATTTAACATTTTGTCCATGGGCCTTCAGAGCTTTGCAGTCTAATGATGAGCTGCTGGAAACACTCCCCGTAAATCTACAGTCTGTGCACAAAGGACTCCTAACGGCCAAATTGTAAATGCATTCCTCTGTGTTTTATGTGGCGAAGGTATGTGTGTTTAAGACGCCCTCTAGTTAATGAGTGAGATCTTTCTTTCTACTGTGCAACCACTGCACTGGGCACAATGACTACTTGAAATATGGACATGTGTGTACCTGGAATCTACAGATTTACGCACCATTTGATGTCTTTGCAAGTTCTGCCCAATAACGGAGAAGGACTCTGGTGCTGCATTGGACTAATGTATGTTTTTCATGTCTTCTCACTGGTTCTTATGTGAATGTATCAACAAACCCCCCTGTAAGCAGAGGAGACCATTTGTGTGAATGTGTAACTCGGCTCTCTTTGCCTGGGTTGGTATTTTTTGTAAGAAAATAATATATGTTTTATGAAGTTTTAAATTATTTTGTCAGTTTGAAACGTATTCGATTGAGCTTTGCGCCTGTGAAAGTCAGTCTTTAGGTATTTAGTGACTGTGTGTCTGTGTGAGAGCATGTGCGTGTGTCTGCAATTAAAAATAAGATGTATGTTTTAAGTACAATGTCAAAGGTATTTTCTGATGTTTCATTTGTTGGTAAAACGATATTTTTAAATAAACATTTAAAAGACTTACATTGAATTTCATGTGTTTTTTTATTTGATCAAGTGCATGCTTGAGCCCCAGCACTCAACATATGGTTTTACTAGTATTGTAATTCTTGGTACAAAATGACACAACGTATTTTATAAAGGCACATACAGCAGGAGTTTAGCCCTGTCTCATATAAATCAAAGAAAAAAATGTTACACACTTTTGTTCCACAGCTCAGTACTTAGAAGAACAATATCTGAATAATTAAAGGGTCTTAATGTCCCGCAGAAACCATGCATCTTTATAACATACATTCTTGAAAGACTCACTTTCCGTGTTTCAGTGCTTTGGCTAGGTCCATGGAGAATTTATGAATGAGTCTGGATTTCCTGTTTAGAACATCGAATTGGATTTCTGCACGACTTTACGTTACTATTAGTCTTTAAACCTTCTGCACTGCTATAACTTAGTATTTTAGATCATTTCTTATATGATCATCACAGAAAGCAAACGCAAGCGTCAAGCATGTTCCAACATGGACCTACTCAACAAACGCGCTCTGTAAACAGGTAATGCTAAACAAACAATCTCAATGTATCTTCATAGTTCTTCTTGATAGATGACAGTCCTAGGGCTACACACTGCAGAAATGTTTAAAATCAAAGTTGAGTCAGGCTGCCCAGTGCTAATGTAAGCGGTGTGTTATTGTGAACTAGTCCTCTTATAGCCACAGGAACATGGATTCATTCATTAATAACCAAGGACACACCGTTAGAGCCGTTAACACCATTCATTACCAATGCCATTTTATTATCTAGTGGCCAAGTTTGACTTTTAAATCATGAACAATAACTGCACTAGCCCTGAAGTTCTAAATACATTCTTCCATGGTTGGGTAACCTTACTTTAAATATATAGATAGTTTGCCATTTTGGAAAAAATAGGCTTATGTTTTCTTGCCGAAAGTTAAATGAGAAGGTTGATGCTACACTCAATGTATGTGTAAAGATAAGGTATGCAGCCAAATAGCTTAGCATAAAGGCTAGACATGGGCAAAAAGATAGCCTAGCTATTTTCAAAGATAACAAAATGAGCTTTACTGTGAGTGTATTTTGTTACCTTCGAACAGAGCTAGGCTAGCTTTCCCCCTTGCATTCTTTATGCTAAGCTAAGCGGTTGCTTTATTTGTGTATTCAACATAGCTTCATATACAGACCTAAGAAGGGTATATCAATCTCTTGGTAAGCAGGCATTTAAATTAAAAATACATTTTCCCATCACACCATTGTATAACCTACATTTGAACCACTATCATATTTATTTGTTTACAATACTATTATTGAATATATTATTTCATGGACGCCTATTCAGACCTCAGTGCAGTTTATCAGATCACCTTGAAATAAAGATGTTGTTGTATTGATACAGTGCAGTTCAGGTGGAGAATCCATTGCTGCCAAAACATTTTTTCACAATTTGAAGGTTAGACGCTATTGAGTTGGACTGAAAAGTAAAATACCTGACGATATCTTCAGTCTGAATTAGGTTTCATCTTATTATTAATACTCAGGATATTGAAACGTCAGGAGTCAGCAGTTATACTCAGCAGTAGATCATCCATATAGCTAACTACAGTTTCTTAAAGAGTTCACAAGGAGTCTGTGTCCCGACCAGTTCAACAGGTTTCAGTCTTAGGTCGGCACTGTGTTGGTTGCAGCATTTCCTCCATCTCCCTTCCAGTCCAAATAGGAGAAGAAAGCACTGGCTCCATACGCCACAGTCACTACGGCACCGAAGAACTGAACAGAGAGGTAATAGGGGAAAAGAGACACAATTAAACTTCTTTAACAACTTCAGGAAGCAGATCAATGGTTAATCTATTAACCATGTCCTGATTTGCCACTATGCATGATACATGCTTATGTATCCTTTCTCCTGTGCTTCAGAGGCATTATATTGCAAGGAGTCTGCGATAGCAAAGGGGCCAGGGTGGAGAGTGTGTGTGTGAAATCATATCTGGTAATGCTACTGTAGCTGTAAACCAGCATGGACTTTAGCCAATAACAGACAATAAAAAGGCCCTGTATCTGACACTGGTGATCTTTACTGTGACATTTTTTAAATCTCACAAACACACACATTCCATCTGTTGACTTACATCCACCTTTTTTTAAATTATTGAACAATAACTCAGCAGAGGGGAGGAGCAAGTGACAGCTGGGGTACAAAGGTAACTGCTCTTTAAAACACATATCACATGACATGTTTCCAGACATGTGATCCGTGTCACCCTTCTCTTTCTGCCTCTGTCATATCTTGAGCTTCGGTTATAGCCTACCTGCCACAGCCTGATAAGAACAAATGCTAACATAATCACTCAACAGTGACAGCGAGGGAGGGAAAACATTCCAATGTTGTATGACTAACTGAATACAAGACTCCTGGATTTTTTGTCCAAAATATTGATTATTTTCAGAAGTATTTGCCTTTACAGACAAATGATCAGAGGGTGATGTCATAGTGATTCTTGCATATTAATTCATGCCTTTATATTTAAGTGAGTGACAGTGGTGTCAGGCATCTTACAGCAGCAGCTGCCAAATGTCCATAGAAATTAAAGTATCGGTAGGGATGCACAGTTGAGGCGTTGGTCAAGAAGGCCGTCAGATAGAGGACCGTGGCTGCAGCGGTATACACCATCACCTAGCACAAAAAGGAGAACAATTAGCCACATTTCTCTCAGAGCTTCTTTCCTTGTTTCCCCCTTTGTCCCCTCTTTGTTGTCTTTTTCTTTTGAGTTGTTCCATATCTTACCTCTTCCTCCATCGACTTTTTTAGTCAAACTCTTAATTTGACTAAACCTCAAATGATCCTTCACAGTGACACTTCAATCTAAATTATGCTGACTTTTTCTTGTTTATGAAGAATTGATTAAAGGGTCACAATTATGCTATTCTGTTTTCCCTTTCCTGTAGTGTGTTATATAGGTTTATGTGCATGTAAATGGTCTGCAAAGGCTAAAATCCCATAGCTCCCTCCAGAGGGAGTTTCTCTCCCACTCCCCCTCTACCTGAAACGCATTGATTGTAGTCCTTTGTATACTTCCGTAACATAGTGACATCACTGCGTTACACTCGCACTTCTATTGGCTAACCCTCCAACGCATTGCACGTGATAGACTAAGGGGCGGGACATCACTTAGCATTGACCAATCATAACAGAGCATGCCTGCTAACTAATCAGAGCAGACTGGGCTTTGGTTTCAGACAGAGGGTGAAAAGAGGTGCTGCAGCACAGGCAGTATGAGAAAAATAAAGAGCTTTTTGAACATTAATGCATGGGGACATGTGACAGTAGAGGCAAAAAATACATTTACATAACCTGAAAATGAGCATAATAGGGTTCCTTTAATACATTTAATGACAAAATCCCCCAACCCAACTAATATAATTTGCACAGGGAGACTGTGTTAGTTGTTCACCTGACAGATTTCTGTCTATGCTCTTCTTGCTGTTGAAGTGGATGGAATTTCTTTACACTAAACTCCTCACCGATAATAACCAAGAACGTCTTTTAGTCAAACTTAAATGATTATTTATCCATTATGTTAAATGTTTTGAAAGCAAGCAAAACAAGTCTGAAAAACGTTTCTTTATATTCCTCCTGGCCTCCTCCCCTCCCATAGTCCCTTCCTTCCTACCGTCAGGGGCCAAGGGATAAAGGTGATTTTTTGCTGGGCGTTGAACAGGATCGTGAGGAAGAGGATGGTGGTGAGGATCCACAGAGTGACTGCCACAAACATCACCCAGCCGTACGCTGGAATCGCTGTGTAGGGGGTGCTGGCTATCAACGCCCAATGGATAAGGCCCAGACACTAGAGAGGTGAGAGAGAGGTTAATATACTGTGTATACTAACAACATACAACTATGCTTAGTGATGTACCATAGCTTTGCATTCTTTCAATTCAATTAAATTGTTTGTGAGTTCATTCAGGGAATTATTGAGTCCTTGTTTGGTGCAAAAAACACTTTTAAAGGGACAGTTCAGCCCAAATTCAGAAATGTATGCCTTATATTACTCATTTTGTAAGAGGGTGTTATTTGGTAAAAATAATATAGTTCCTAGATGAAACTGCTCAAAACCAGCTATTTATTATCTTTAGTGACTGGGTCATGAGTCCTGGAAAGAGACAGTGCTGTTGCTCAAATGTAGTCGCCATCTAGTTCCATTATATTTAAGATAACACTCTGTAACTCTGGCCCAAACAATCTAGATTAATAAATAACACTACCTGGGTATTCTTAGTTGTGTGGTGAACAGCCAGTTCCTCACCTCCTCAAGGGGGGTCCGGGGGCATGCTCCCCCGGGAAGATTTTAAAAAAAATATTGAAGTTAAATGCATCAACCTGGTGCACTTTGAGAGCAAAATGAATTTATGGATACATCTCTCAACACCCATATGAAACAGAACTGTAAACACATTTTCTTTTTCTTTATGGATATTTTACAAATCACTCACCTTTTAAACTGTATTCTTGTTTTACTGTCATATAGTATTTCATAACTGTTTTTCATTTATTCTCATAAATGGTGACCAAACCGTTTGAGACCTACTGAGACAACTAGACTAAAGTTAACTATCTAAACACTCAGAGTCCCTTACCTCCCTGAGCTGTAGTTATCTCTCTCAGTCTGACAGGAGAGTGTGGCGTGAGTGCGTGATATATGGGTTAATTGCGTGACTCTCACGCTCAATGCGTGCATGGTAGGGATGTGCATCTCCATCACTGAGGCCGATGCGATGCGCATCTCGATACGTTGCCAACATACGATACATTTGAAACACCAGGCGATGCGATACGTTACGATTCACCCCTGTTGCGATACAGTTCGATACGATTTGATTCAACATTATGCGATTCGGGGCGATACGATTCAACACGATGCAAAATAATGATACTTGAATATGGTACGACAGAGGATTTTTGTTTTATTTATATGCAGCAAATCATAAATTAACAAAAATGTGCTTTACATATTTGGTTCTCTCTACTAGTAGCCTACTGCGCATCCCATCATGCTGTTTATTTTGTACCCTTTTTGCCTTAAAAAGCTCTCCAGAGTACAATTGTATAACACCTCACAGTTAAACAATTTAAGGATGCATTGCCCATGATTAACAATGTACAAATAACAACTACCAAAGTGCAATGCCCATACAGCTGCCAGCCTGATGTGCTTAACACTCATTCATAGTCTAACTCACCAGTGAGCAGAAAGCAGTGGGTTCTATGGGAACAATAAAGAAAATAACCTTTCACAAACAGGTATTTCACAACTGCTTACAGTAACATTTAAACTATTATTGGCAGTCACAGTCTGCTGTAAAACACCACTCTCTCTGACAGAACACCTCACTGAGTGATTTCACTCACACATGTCTAACTTTCAGGTTTCTCTTTTCAGCCGCAGACCCCATGTCGCCTCTTTATGTGCGTCGCTAAGTTCCTCGTACTACTTGTGTTCTTTAAAGCGGCACGGCATCGTTTACAATTTGTGAGCGATTTTTCAAGTTGACCGTCTTTCTTTGTGTGTTGCCAAACGTTTGATTTGTAGGTATTTTTCGGTGCCCTGTGTTTCTCTTACTCCTCGACCTCCATGTGTGTTGATAACTGAGACTCTCGGCCTCCATAGTGCGAAGCAAAGATCAAAGATCTTCTCTGATGAGTGCTGACAGGATGAGGGGATATTATATGAATGAATCGTTTTTTTACCGATGCAAAAACGCTACAATAGAGAGGCGAAGTCCCGCCCATCTACTTCCGACCCATGGGACTTTATTTCGGGAAAATTATGTATTGAAGTCAATGGGGAGAGAAAACGTATCTTTCGATCCCGTTTGAATTGTGCCATGAATTACACATATGATGTTTGTCAATCTTAAAAAATAATTTCCATGTCAAAAAAGTCACAGTTTGTCGTAAAACTTTTGAAATATAAGACTATGGAAAATACGCAACTAGAAAGACTACAAATCCCAGAGTAAGTGATGTCATAACTGATGTCACAATTGTTTTCCTCCACTAAATAAGAGATAGCTAAGATAAGATAACTTTAACAAGATGCCTGTGTGCTTAGTACCAGATTGTTATCATACCAGCAATGGGTCTTGCTCGTTCTTTCGCTTTCCGTCTGATGAAAGGACCAGGAGTGGCTGGCTGGATCAAGTTAGCTACCTAGCTAGTAGCTAGCACGTTAGTTAGCATTACAGCCTTAGCCTTGTAATTTTTATTAGCCTTAACATGAAGTACATTAAGTAACCCAAAATGTTAAACAGTAAGAGTAGTATAAGGTGACCAGAATTTCAAAATTAAAACCGGGGACATTTTGAATTTTGCGGTCAAAATATCATTAACATATCCAATTTTCTTCACTGTTAAAGAAAAAAGGGGGACAATTCTGGTTCAATTTAATTTGAACATTTTAACTGTTGGATACAAACAGAAGGACGATAGCTCATATGAGACTTCCAAGGTCTTCTATTTTGAAACTGTACATCAGATTGTCCAGATTCTCTCGGAGTGATTAGATGGGGTGTCCTGCTATCACCCTGGAATGAAATACGTTTTTGATAATTTGACAGTTTTTTATTTATTCTTGTATAAAAACAGAAGGACGATAGCCCATATATGAGATTTCAAAAGTATTTTATTTTGAAACTCTACATCAGATTTTCCTGATTTTCTCTGATTGACTAGATGGGGTCTCCTGCTATCACCCTGAAGTGAAATAAGTATTTGATTGACTTTGAATGACTCTTTGATTATGGACAGTTCCATTAAATAATAATCAAAATATAGATGGACAATAGATCTAATTTGAGATTTTAACAAAACAGCATACATTTTAAATTGTGCTTCAGAAAGTAATGTTATTTTAGGAGTGTTGTGAGATGGTGTCAACATCAATTGAAATTAGTCACCCAGTGGAAATGTCCGATATGTCTTCATAACTGTATCCTTACATTTTACATTCACTCAGTTATAATGTGGTAGTTATACGTAGTTTGTTTTAAATTATTATTGATCACATTTTATAGTACATATTTCTTAATTTAAGCTCCAACATGAATATGTTTGGTGTGTTTTTTAGGTATATTTGTTATTGACCGAGTAAACGCTTTTATTTTGAAGGCAGTTTTTACAGGCCTCTACCGTAATGCATAGGATATTCGCGCACCGCAATACAACGTGCGGGCTGGCTTGACTGTGTTTTCCGAAGTGGGGGCTGGCATGACCGCAGTCTGTTTACCCAGTGTTTCCTGACATGAAACGTTTTATTTCACCTTCCTATGTGTTTTTAACGTATATTAAAAAACGGGGACAGTTTCAACCGGGGACAGGCCAATACAAACGGGGACTGTCCCCGGAAAACGGGGACGTCTGGTCACCCTAGAGTAGTAGTCATATTTCGTGAACCCTTTGAAGAGTACTGTCACACCGGTGTGATCATTCTATAATACACCGTTTAAGCCCGGATGCCCCCGGTGGAGAAATGCTAATGCTAACGCTACATTAGCATCGGCGATCTGTTCTACTTTATGCTATCTGCACAAATGGTTGACATTAAACATTAAAAAGACCAGGTAGTTCAGAGAGAATCAAAGGAAGGCAGGCAGGCAGCTTGGCATGACATTCTTCTGGACGTGTTTCATTGTGGTGATAGTGAGGGTAGTCAATCCCTTTTTTGGCAAGACAGTAGTGACGGCCATCTTGGTCACGTGTGTTGTTCTGCGAGACCAGAGTTGTAGTTCATTGAGCGTTTCACACAACAAAATGTGTTACTTCACAGTTTTACGACACATTTAAAAAAATTTGACATGCAAAAGTATCTTTTAAATTGACAAACATCATATGTGTAATTCGTGGCACGATTCAAACGGGATCGAAAGATAATCTTTCTCTCGCCATTGACTTCAATACATAATTTTTCCGAAATAAGGTCCCATGGAAGTCCACTGGAAGGGGAGGGACTTCGCCTCTCTATCGATGCATCGCGAGTTCAACCCAAACTGTAGCCGATGTGCACTCTTTCAACTGGTGCACTCACATCTTGAACGTTTATGCCAGTGCACCGATGCAAATCGGTGAATCTTAACATCCCTAGTGCATGGCAGCCCTGGTGTGTACCAGTCTGTCTGTGAGCGTGTTTGCTCTGATTAGATGATGTCACTCAGGTGTGTGGTCCCAATCTGCCCAGCAACACCATGGTAACCAACTGCAGAACTGAGTCCCATTAAGAGCATTGAGGATTATATCTGACAATTTTGCCACCTGTTCAAAAACTATGGCTCCTATCAAAAAATGTACAGACCGTGAGCATCAAGGAACCCCAATGAACTGTTATATGTTTTTATTTTGGGTTTTGTGTGTAAAATGTGGAGATGGGAGCAGTTTGTTTAAAGTGTATTGGGAGCTAGGTGGACTTTTTTACAAGTTTTTGTCTCTTCAACGTAGAAGAGGTTTTCCTACGTTTTTCATGAAAAATGATGTCCAAGGAGTGTAGGGTTTGGGAATTATGGCAGGTTTAAAACGTTTTTTTGGGCGAATTTCAAGCACTCTACGAGCTGCCCAATAAACATTAATGTTAAAATCTGAAGAAGGCCTCTTTACCAAGCTCCAAACTAAGTGAAATATCTTAAAAAGTGTAAAAGATATGAAAACTCTGAATAACAAGTTTTATGGCTGAATGTCTTGGTGATCATTTTAAAGTTGGAATGAAGTCTCTAGCTGAAAGTATGTGGAAGGAGTAGCATTTGGCGTAAGGTGTAGGAAAAGAGGATTTGAAGGCTCCTCCCATTGAGTTCCATGTTAAAAAAAGAGTTTAAAAAGCTGAATATTTCAAAAAGTATAAAATATTTTGAAAAAATTGAAAGTTTCCCATCATGTGCTGAAAAGGCTGAATAGTTTGATATTTGAATGGTTTCTGTAGCTGAAAGTATGCTGAAGTTATTAAGAGCCAAACTATTTGGTGAAATAAGAAGATGATTAAAGAATCGAAGAACTATAATGGAATGCTGTGGCACAGCATTCGCACTAATAACTGACATACATGTTGAAAAATCAGCATTATCATATAGTTAAAGGTCCCATGTCATGCTTTTCCGGTTATTACCCGTCCCCTTGTGTGTTATAAAGGTTTTTATGCATGTAAACGGTCTGCAAAATCACAAACCCTCAAAGTACACCCTGTAGCGAGTAAAACTCTAACACAGAAAAGACCTGCCTATGCTGCCCCAGAACGCCTCGTTGGAGATTTCTCTTTTCTTCCTGGGTACAGTGATGTGACCATACCCAAATGGACCCATTGGTCCAAATGATGGACCAATCCGTGGAGCTCCTCTCACACACACACACACACACACACACACACACACACACACACACACACACACACACACACACACACACACACACACACACACACACACACACACACACACACGCACGCACGCACGCACGCACACACACACACACACACACTCAGGTAAGGGGTGCTAGTGGAGCCTCGCAGCGGCGAAACTGTGGCGCGCTTACACTGTAGGTGGGTGCTAGTGGAGCCTCGCAGATGGGGGTGCTGCACCCCCCTCAGCACCCCCCCCTTCCCGCGTCCATTCGCGATGTCTCGCTGTCTCGCTGTCTCGCAGACCCCACGCAGCAAGCAGGAAATGAACCCAGCTCACACTGTCCGCTCCTCGCAGCAGCGAGCCTCGCAACGTCCCGCCAACACGGCACCCAGACCCCACACAGAATTCTCATCTGTTTGTCATTACTGGTGTCATTTTCTGGTTGCTAACACCATTGTAACACATAATCACTGATGTTCCACTGTAACGGTGGTGGACTCTTCAGAACAGAGTGGGCGAGCTGACCAATCAGAGCACAGTGGGCTCGCAGGGAGGGGGGGGGGGCAGGAGCTCCAACAAGCCGTTTAGGACAGAGAGTGAATACACATGCTATACAGAGATGCTGTATGAGAAACCAATGTGAGTTTGGAAATATAAATCTATTCTAGTAGACCTCAACAATGGAATTATGATCAGTAGGAATGGCCATGACATGGCACTTTAAATAAAGTCTATTGCTGTTGGTCACAATGACAGCACTGACAAGCCGATGTTCAACATGTATAGTGTTCACAATGTTCACTATCTTAAAGTAAAGATGTTAACATCAACATGATGAAGTACCGCTGTGGATGATGGAATAGTCCTTAGTTCTGAAGTTATTTAGTCATAAACCAAAGTATAGGATATCATTGAATTGCGACCTTATAAAAAGTAAAGTCTCAACACAAGAAAAAGTCAGAGGATGCCAAAGTCAGTCGGGTTCATCCTGTGGAGAACATGAATATCTTTAAAGCATTACTTGTAAATCTATCCTATATTTATTTAGATATTTCAAACTGAACCTAAGCGGTGGACTTAACATCTTTAACAAAACCACATGTAAAATATAGAGAGTGACATGTGATGCCAGTGTTGGTCTAATGTATTTACAGTACATTCCTGTCTGAAATTCAGTTTAAGCGTAACATTCACCATAAAAGAGACATCCAGACAGAAACCACACACCGCTCCGTGTCTCTCTGCTGCTTCTGTCCCACAACAAAGGACATTAAAAGGACAGTATATTATGTATGCTGGTATCATCTTTCACTTTTTGCACACCTGACACACACACACACACACACACACACACACACACACACACACACACTATAAGAACTATATATTATTACTCTTCATGTCATCTATAAGCTCTACAACAGGTTCAATTATGCAGATGTGTTTTATTATTAATATTATTTATTAATATTGCATAAGGAGCTGGGAGTTTGAAACAGGAAACCAGCTATAGTATAAATATAACCCTTAGTGCATATGCATGAATGAAGAATGTACATTAGCGTAATATCTGGCCTCTTGCTCCACTGTTAAATTATTATCTTTGTTATGTTGACGTAATTTAAAATTGGGCCAATGCATTTTTACAAGAGGGATGTAGGCCGAATCATTTTGGTTTCCAAATCCTTTCGAATAACTGTTCTGGTAGGCCATTTCCCATTTTTGCTCCTTTTCTCTGTTATTACACACACTAAAAACACACACACACACACACACACACACACACACACACACACACACACACACACACACACACACACACACACACACACACACACACACACACACACACACACACACACACACATACACACACACACACACACACACACACACACACACACACACACACACACACACACAGTCACACTACTAAAAAAGGGGCTCAGTTAAACTTGATAAGATGGCATTTAGTAAGGTGGCATTTAGCGATTATATCAACAGTTTTCCATATCAATATTTTACCTGTGTACTAAACAAAGGCAAAGGAAAAGACATGCACACAAAACACACAAACACACAGGCTACTTAAAATCCAGAGATTACTGATGCAAATTTCTGAAATAACATGGAGTTAATGACTGGTTTTGATGTTACCAGCCGGCAGAAAATGGTAACACTCTTGTGATTTGTAAAATAAGATCTATAAGAAACCGTAAATGACATAAGTAACCTATAATTAATGCTGAACAAGCTATTTTTATGCCACCAAAGTGTTAAATTAACTTTCATGAACTGAACACATAAGTCCTAGAAAGAGGACTTCCACCGAAAGCATATCAAGCTTTATCGTCTGTATTTGTCTATATGTGATCACAATTTACAAAATGAACATCATGGTGAACTTACGTAGGCTTAAAACTAGCATTTGAGGTCATAAACTGCTTAGGAAAATATTTACTATGGTAATAAATCAATTGAAACTTATGGCTCATTCTCTCATAGACTTTCATAAATTAATTGATATGATGGAGAATGTAAGATTCCTTATTGACTGTCAGTCACTTAGACAAAAACTAAGACTTAAACTAGAAAGAAAGTTGCACTCTTACAAATGAGATACTAAATTCACGAGTACTATATGAACTTTAGTCTAGACCTTTATTGAAGCTGTATAATTTACACAATGATCCTGTTAATTTAGACATTTGCTGTCAAATTGCTTTAAGATTGATATTGTAACAATGTGCTTGGAAATCTTGTTTAAACTTTCACACTACCAGAAACATATAAAGACCAAGGTTGTTGTTGGTCTGTTAAGATGTCACCTGTACTAGTTTTTTGGCACATGAAATGCAGAAACTCCTAGCTGACACACCTCATAAACTTTGCCAGAGAGTCTTTTGAATACACTGTGCACATGACTTCTGACTACTAGCTAACTAGCCTTGCTACAAAACCATCAAAAGACAATAAAGCTTGCTCCTCATAAAGCATGGAGAAGTGACCGATGTTTAACAGCCACATTATATACAATGTGGACATTGTACCGCTGAAGCTACACAGTAGGTTCAAGGTAATAGGGGATGGTCAGAGGGGTGTGACACAGATCTCACAGCCAGTCACATGTCCTCTGTGTGGACACAGTTTAGTGCAAATACATCACTGATACTTCCAACTAACTTCATGTGATCAAAATACTAGACCAGTTAAAGATGTTAAAGTCTGGGGATTTTGATATCTTCCTTTTATTGTCAACAAAGACCACAAAAGACCAAAACCAACAATGATTTGATGCCATACACTATTGTCTATATACCCAGAGTCTGATATATCTTCTTGTAGCCTCAAATATATCTTAAAACTATTAAAAACACTGTAGTTGTAATGTTTACACATTATGATGAACATTTGTAATGTGGTTTATTTTAAGGTGACAACCATCCTGCTGGTGTAAATTCTCCCTACAGCAAATGTTAATCCGCAGATGTAGATAATCACAAACAAATGTATGTATATATAAATGACTGCCATAATCTGGGTAAGGAATTCTGAATTCTGAATAATATGGTTACATATTGTTGGCTTTGGTCCTTTCATTGTATGTTGACAATTAGAAAAATACAAAATATCACCAGTCAAGGTAAGCCATGATGAAACAGAATAGTATAGACAAACTGGACTTTGGACAAAATAGAACATAAACAATAGAGTTGATCTCTGAATAGAGTTGAATAGAGTAAAGACAGAAGAGCTTGGTATCTGTTACATACTATTTCCACCATCATGAGGATTGCTGGGATGCTCCGGATAAAGGACATGTCCATGATATTGGTGACGCTGGCAGTCAACCCTCGGAGGCTGTTGCCCCCCTGCTGAGAGCTCTGGGTTGGGGTGGAGCTGGTTTCCGTAGTAACTTTGGAAGGGAAGTCTGCCATGATCACGCAGCTTATTAGACGATCGGCTTCTTGGAAACAGCCACGCCAACAACAAACTCCCTAAGAACTAAGGCTCAAATTGAAGATCTCTGATGAAATATGTCCTTGACTAAATCCACTGGTGGAAAATGCAAGACTAAATCTTAAGATTAAAGGTTAGCTATGTCCAAAAACAAAGTATTAAAAAAACACAGATTTAAAACGACTTGATATGTAAAAAGGTAAGAGAAAACTATCGGAAGTGTTAAAGAGAAGCCCTCCAGTGAAATATCCAGGGTCAGATATCCAGCAGTCACTCCCTCCACCTGCACTAACAGGTGTCTAATGGTGCTGGTGTGAGTCAGTATCTCTCTCTCTCTCTCTCTCTCTCTCTCTCTCTCTCTCTCTCTCTCTCTCTCTCTCTCTCTCTCTCACACACACACACACACACACACACACACACACACACACACACACACACACACACACACACACACACACACACACACACACACACACACACACACACACACACACACACACACACACACACACACACACACACTCACACACACGCATACACACCCTCATTATTTCGTCATCCTCTCTCTATGTGTCTCCCTCTCTCTCCGTCTTTATCTTCCCCTGGCACCTCCCGTATGACACCAAAGGGCGGCCTTACCTGAGTGACTCATTAACCTGTTTGAATACTGGGAGGAGATAAAAATAACACAACAGAAAGAAGTGACTCCATAATGGTATGGCTGCTTTTGCATATTCAAAATAAGGCAAAGCAGTCTGCTGCATTGAGTTGATCACATATGATCTGAATCTTCGAGCAAACATAAGAACTGCCTTAAACACACAGGATTGTGCACTCCAAGCAAAACAGCAGAGCCGTGTATTTTTTTTTTTTTACCACTAACAGTCATGTGTTGATAGATATTCAGTGATGGTTCGCTAACCTGTTAAGCCCCAAGCCTGTTTTTCAGGTCTCAGGCTTGAAAATGACATTTTGACTATATCTTCACTTCTAAAAGGGGTACATTAATAATCTTTTTTTTCGAAGCAATGATACCCCTGTGAGTTGGATGTAGAAAATTCAGAATCAATATAGATGTTTTTACTTTAAAGTAAATTCAGATTGAACATAGTAAAACAATTTAAATTATAGCTTCCGTCCAAAAGAAACCCATTACTTATAGTGAAAACCACCCTTGAATGATGGGATAGTAGACAAAAAGCTTTAGGAATCCAAACTATAACATATAATAAGTACCCTACATCAAGATTGATGCAAAACAAGTGAAGTTTGACCTTTTTACGGCCCGTCCACACGGCGGCATGCGCTGAAGCTTCAACGCTTCTGCCCATTCACTTTGAATGGGGTGACGTCACACTTTGCCGAACTGCATTGTGGGAGCGTCGCTTCGCTTTGTTCGCGTCGCTTTGTTCGCGTCGCTTTGTTCGCGTCGCTTTGCTTGCGTTGCTTGCTTCAAAAGTTGAGCAATGTTAAACACGAATAGAATCAATAGATTACATTTATTTCGTGACTATAACACGAAATGCCGTGAGACTTGGTTGCATAATTAGACCTTAACTTGTTAGTATGTTGTTATAAACTATAAACTGAGGATTTGACCGCGTCGCTATGGTTAATACTTTTAGAAACAGGATTTTATATAAAGTCTTGAAGTATTATACAAGTGAAACTACATTTTGCTTTAATTCCATGTAATTGTAGAATAAACACAGTCTTCCTTTGAAGATGTATAAGTCAGGTCTCTTGAGTAGTCAAAATTACCTACAAATCATTGGACACATTTGTAAATATTATTTTCCACTTGTTACCATTTTCTATTTTTATGCAGCTCTGTGTGATTTTGTGGCTACTGTTCAGGCTAATACGCTACCAGAGGTGGAATAAGTACTCAGATATTGTACTTGAGTAAAAGTAGAAGTACCAGAGTGTAGGAATACTCTGTTACAAGAATAAGTCCCTCAATCAAAATGTTCCTCAAGTAAAAGTAGAAAAGTATTCTCATCAAAATATAGTGAAAGTAGCGACAGTAAAAGTAGTCGTTGTGCAGATTGGTCCATTTCAGAATAATATATATGATATGTTTTATAAAGATTGATCATGAAAGTGTTCTCAAAGCTGGTGAAGGTGCAGCTAGTTTGAATGACTTTGTATACTGCAGGGTAGCTTGTGGATTTACTCCAGGTGGAACTAAAGTCTGATTTAACACTTGGTTATATTTCACATCATTCATCCACATCTGTGAAGTAACTAAAGGTATTAAATACATGTAGTGGAGGAAAAGTACACCATTTACCTCTGAATTATGTTTACTGCCAACCTAAAAGTACCTCAAAAATAGTAATCAATAATGTATTGAAAAGTTATTTGGCTGATTGTTTTATATTGGCTCAGCCAGGTTATATGGGATGCCTTACAGATCTACTTGTCTACTTACAGATGGGTCACTCATTTTGAAATGTTCTTTAATTTTTCATCCTCATGTAGAATGCAATTACGAAACACACATTTGGTTGTTTATAGCATAAAGAACATCTGATTTAATGTGAGGTAGGGAAATAATCATTTGAGTATAAGTATGTGTATATAAATATGTAATTTACAACAGCTATAAGATGCTTGAAAAGCTTGAAAATGCACCTTGATAATGCTTGAAAAGTGCTTGAATTTGACTTTGGAAAAGGTGTAAGAACCCTGTCTGTGGAGTGATGAGGCCCAAGCCTAGATGCCAAACTCAAACTATATGCTGCTTATAATAAACATATTAAGAAACACGTGAGTTGTCTGACTGAAATGGGGCGAAGCCTGGGAGCTAGTTCAGGCAGTCAACTCGAGCACCAATCATACATTAACACGTGACGCACCTCGACCCTCTTACAACCAACCAAACACATTCTTCTAAACATGCCGCTCTATTCAAGCTGCCAGGTCTTCCTGCCTCTGCCTCGCTATGCTGCTGCTGCACTGCTGTGTTCACTTGCTATTGCTATGTTCATGTTCCTGCTGCTGTGTTTCATGTTGCTGCTGCTTGCCTGCTCCACCACCACCCCAGCTCCACCCCAGCTTCCACCTGTAGGCTCGGGGGATAGTTATCTAATCATCTCTCAATGTTCTACATGTGTTTTATTTATTGTACTTTTGTGGTGTTTTTTTAATTAAATCTTTCAAAAAGTATTTCCTTTATTTTTTCTCTGAACAAAGACATTGGTGGACAGCAGATGTACAAGTAAGTGTTTTAATGACAGTTTGTGTAAAATAGCACATTAATAATAATAATAATAATGGTGATGATGAAAACATTTAATAGTATTAACATTCACTCTTGAAAGCAGAACTCAGATCCTCTTCCTGAGTGAAAGTACTAATACCAGACACAAATACTACATTACAAGTAAAAGTCCTGCAATCATATAAGTGCAGTAACATGTAGAATAGTGGCCTCTAAGATGTATTGTAGTAACACAACATGCATATAATTGATATGGCTGTTGTGGAATGCCACATTTATGAAAAATTAGATAGGAAATAAATACTTTAAATATATAATATACATAATAGGGAAATATAGAATAGAAGGTTTACACACACACACACACACACACACACACACACACACACACACACACACACACACACACACACACACACACACACACACACACACACACACACACACACACACACTGTGTGTGGTTCTGGGTCCGTGTGTCAGGGCTGTTGGTGGCCTGTGTGAATTGTCACAGCGATATGACAGATGAGACTCAGAGGCCTCTGCTTGATCAGTAAAACTATTTGCTGGACCGAGGAAACTTCTGGACGGGAAGTGTCAGAATGTAACCAACCACACAAACAAGAGCTTGTTTCTTCACAGCTCAGAGAGGGGAAGAGAGGACAACAAACATATGTCAGATAGAGTTGATATTCTATTCTATTTGCCTACGATTTTTTACATTATTTTTTTATTTACCCTTGTCTGAACTATTACCTGGTTTTCCTGTTTTTCAATCTTATTCATGTTGCTGCTTGAACACATGCATTTCACTAGGGGGATCAGTAAAGGTTTATTTAATCTCATCTTAAAACAAAATGTATTTTCTTTCCTCCTTAATGTTTTATCTTTCATTTTGAGGACCATGTGATGGACTGGACTCTGGAGTCCAGTCGTGAAAGACTCAGGAGTAAACATCAATCAGAGATATCACTATGATGGTGAAGATCATTCCTACTTGTGCTCCAGCAATGCTGACAATTTAACAACTTCTCTCCCCATTGCATTCACTCTCTGCAGAGGAAACCAAAACATATCCACTAACGACCCGTTTACTTTAGAAATCTTGTCTCAACCTTGTTTCAATTTACTATATGAGTCCCTCCTATGTAAAATAATTTCCTCTGTAGTTTTAATACATTTTGCACACAGCCAACCCATCGTCTAGTTCAGACATTCATTTGAGCAACATGTCAATTCAAATTACAGGAAAGAAAAACATCTTTATTGAAAGCATATTGTGCACGCACTGTATATCATAATGTGTGAATGCACAGAATTATATAAAAAAAGAACAAAAATAAAGGATTTAATTCAATGAAAAAATGATAGTTTCTTCCAATTATGTTTTGACTAAAATGGGATTGGAAACATTGCAAAAAAGATAATTAAGCAGATCATTTTCCAAAAGTATATCTAACAAAGCACAATGTGTTAACCCTTCAGCTCTGATGTGTGCACTGATGGTAATGCTTCTTTTAATTTCACAATCAGGGTCTAAAACACAGCTCTTTGAACCAGGTAAAGGGAACGAAGACAGTAAGAAACATGGCCATGTAGTCAAGTAAGGAATACCAGAAATGTTACAGAGGAGGAACATAGCCAAAAAGCAACAAAATGGAAGGTCTATCATCTAAAGGTGGTTACCTGTTGTCCTTCTGTGCATTTCTATGCAGGCATCTAATGCCAGGCATAATGCAAAGTCAGAAATATCTAAGTCTATCACATAGTGGCTCTAAGGTAAGGTAAACTAACTCTGTGTCCGGTATTTATTTGTGAATAAGGTCACAGTTGTCCTTCAAGAGACAACCATCATTGAATTTATCGGCATACAATGCAGTGTTCTAATACTTGGCATACTTTTACATTTAAACTGGGCAGTTCCTCCTCTTTCATCCATGAAAGGTCGATTAACCTCATAATATTACCTCATTCAGTTTATACGTTTTAAAAACGTGCAGAAATTGCCTCAAAAATAGTCCACCGACCATGTAAACCAAAAGTATCTGCTAAGTAGTTTTTGCCAAATCAGTTACAGTATGTTAGAAAAGCTGGGCTAATTCAAAGATCTAATGTGTCTTTTATACACAACCACCGTGGCGACTCCCTTCACGTCCTTCAGCCTGTCTGAGTCAAAGTCCACCAGTAGCTTTCTGACCCCTGTCCGCACGGGAGAGAACAAGAGCTTGACAGACACTTTCTGGCCAGGATTAATATCCCCTCTGAAAAATAAAAGACAGATGCTTGAGTTCTATTTTATTGAGGTCCTGTTATGAACCACACTGTTGTTATTGCTACATGATAAATGACTCATTCTCAGGGGAGCTTGAATGACAATCAAGACAGTAGTTGTTTGACTCGATTGTTTGGTCTGTGTATCTTTAAGTTACATTTTGTAGGTGAAGGTCGAGGATCCATTGTTGGAGCCAACAACCATCTTTTATTCTAGTGTGTGATATATACAATTCAAGGTTCAAGGTTTTTATTGGTCATACGATATACGCACATAGCGACAGTGTTGTTATGGCGATGAAAATCTTAGCTACACTGTGTATGTATGACCAATAAAAGCCTTGAACCTTGAATTGCATATATCACACACAAGGATAAAAGTTGTAAGGAATGTGTATATTTGCCTTAGTGAAGAGGGTGTGACTCAGCACTTACTTAACAGAGATCTCAGTGGCCGACAGTAGGCCGGCTCCCTCCACAGTGAACACGCCACTCTTCAGAGGAACTGGTAGAGGATTGGTGAAGGAGATAAAAGCGGTCGCTTGATTCCATACAACAGCCTTCCCAGGCACCTGAAAAATGGTGGCAGCTCTATGTTAAGGGCAGCAATTACACTGTAGGACATTACAATCTGGAAATACAAAACATTCAACATCATTTATTTTATGGCCCAGGCTCTCGTCATCTCACGCCTAGACTACTGCAACTCCCTCCTGGCTGGTCTACCTGCATGTGCCATCCGACCTCTGCAAGTCATCCAGAATGCAGCGGCTCGTCTGGTCTTCAACCTTCCTAAATTCTCCCACACCACCCCGCTCCTCCGCTCCCTCCACTAGGGTTGCCAACTTCCAGAAATGGAAAAACGGGACACAGGGATGTGTCCCCGGCGCGCGAGCGCGCAAAGATTTTCGGGTTTCTGGCGGATTTAGTTACTTTTTTTTGTTACTTTATTTCGGTTTTAGGGTTATGTTATTTAATTCTTTTGGGGGAGCCATGCAGCCCCCTAGGGTTCGAGGGGTCAAACCCCCCCAAAACCCTCAAAATGCATAGAAAACTATGCATACCTATAACACAATACAAACACAATGGTCTTACAGCTGCATTAGGCTACTACATCACATTGTACATCAGCATGTTCAAATCGGATAGGTGGGTACTAGGGACATCTGGGCACCTCGATGTACAATTGGCTATTTTGTCCAAAATGTTAAAAAATAAATATTTGAAAAATGGTATTAAGTAATGCAAAGTATACATGATGTGAACATGCACGTACATCATTATTAGACTTAATGTTATCCTTCAACCAACCATTTTCCCAGCATTTTCCCATCAATCAGCTGACTGACTCTCTCTCTCACACACACACACACACACACACACACACACACACACACACACACACACACACACACACACACACACACACACACACACACACACACACACACACACACACACACACACACACACACACACACACACACACACACACACACACACACACACACACACACACACACACACACACACGCAGAAGACCTGAGACAGATCTCCACTCACGGGCTTTACCCAACTGTGTTTTTCTTCCACTGTTTGTTGTAAGACACAAGTATTTTCTAGGGCCCAGAACCACATCCTCTCTCTCTTCTCCTCTTTCATCATCACCTCCTCCACCGGCAGCGCTCATTTCCCCACACGACCACACAAACAATGATGCCGCGCCCGCGGCCCACCGGAGAAAATCTCACACACTCACGTGCGAGCATTGTGCCTGCCCTGTCAACTGAGCGGTCCTAGTGCCCTTCGGATACAGCACACAAACACACAGGCACGCAGCCAGACCTATGAGCCAGACACACTGCATTGCGCGCAAACAGAAACATATTTTGTATTTATCCCTTTACACGGAATCCGGGACAAACAAAGTCCCGTACGGGACACGCCCCTTTTGGCTCAAATACGGGACGTCCCGGCTAATACGGCAACCCTACCCCCTCCACTGGCTTCCAGTAACTGCCAGAATCCACTTCAAGACAATGGTACTTGCTTACCGTGCTGCGAATGGATCTGGCCCTTCCTACATCCAGGACATGGTTAAACTGTACACCCCAGCACGTGCACTCCGCTCTGCATCAACCAAACGACTCGCTGCACCCTCGCTGCGAGGGGGACCCAAGTTCCCATCAGCAAAAACACGTGGATTTGCTATCCTGGCTCCAAAATGGTGGAATGAGCTCCCCATTGACATCAGGACAGCAGATAGCTTACACACCTTCCGGCGCAGACTGAAAACTCCTCTCTTTCGACTCCACTTCGAGCGATAGAATTATTAACAAAGCACTTACTAATAAAGGACTGGCTTACCTAAAGCCAGTTGAGTAGCACTTGAAATGTTTGGCTCTATGGAACCTGATTTACTTATATGATTCTGTTTTCCTCAAGTTTGTATCTTCTTGGTCGAATGTAAGTCGCTTTGGATAAAAGCGTCAGCTAAATGCAATGTCATGTAATGTAATGTCATTTTAGAATATATGTAGTTTGATACACTAATGTCAAATATAATGACACAAATCATTGTAAAGTCTGAAAATATTATGGCAAGAGCCAGCTATCTTTTTCAGGTAACTTAAAAATGAAATGAAAATACATCCAGGTTTCGTTTCACAAGTAAACTTCAACCAGACATGATAATTGAAGAACATCTTTAAAATGTTGTGTGTCTGTTGAATCTGTGATTTTCTCACATACTCCAAGTGTAGGATTTTTACAAGAAACATTAGACTCTTGATGTATCTTATTTCATCATTAACATAATCTCTGCAAACATTTGAAAGCTCATAGTACAGTATCATTCTAATCAGTCCTTCTCTACCTTTAATTTATCCACACATAAGACTAGCATTATAAAACTTATAAATGATTTCATGGTCAAACAAGGACTTCTGGGCATGCTCAGAGTGAACCCACCTGTACAAGTAGTTCAGGCATGCTCATCGGGATGTTGGCCATGGCCATGATGGGTTCGTTCTCCCCTGGAGCCTCTAACAAGGCTTTCACCCTGATCAGATGATGCTCACGAACACACCCGACATAGTCATCATAGTGCAGACGCAGCACTTCCTTGTGGGCTGAACACACATGCACAAATAGAGTATAACTTTAGACAGGAGGATTGTACATGCCAACATAAGAAGTGGAAAAAGCGTGCTGGTTAGACACAGCATCATTGTTGTTTCACAGCATATTTTCACCAGTGACCTTTGTGGGTTTATTTGAGCCACAAACCTTTGTGAGCTGGCACTGTCACACTGATTGTTTGTCTTTTGCACTCGCCCCGGTTTAGAGAACTGTAAGTTACAGCCATGACCACCATGGCAAGCTGAGCATGAGCTTCTCTGGCTCCTTCATTCTTCACCTGCGGACATGATGGATTTATGATTGGATGTTGTCTTACAAAATGTCCATCAGACTACAAGAACAAATATGCGATACATTCCGACAATGGCAGCCCCATTTCCCCTGGGTATGACATTATTTACTGATTTTATCAATGAATCCATCCATGCATCATTTCAGCTACAGTCTGAACACCCTTTACCTCAACAATCACATCAAAGTCTGTCCCAAGTACAGGCCTAGAAGGCTTGATTGACAGCTTCAGTTGTCCTGGTTCTGTGATCTCATTGGTGACCCGGCGTCCCGCCTTCTTGTACACATCTCTCTCTTCATTGGAGCCTGTAGAGAAGAGGTTGGTCCATAACAATGAACCATGATTCTGTCAGATGACTATAAGCAGATATTAAACAAGTTAAGTGATTTTGAACAACTTCAACATCGTTTTGATTGTACATTGACTTGTAATAGAGAGAGTGGTGTCTTTGTCAGCTGCATTCTGCTCCCTGATCATTTTTTATGGATGATAATTTTTTCTGTCTTTCCCTTTAATGTCCACTGTGATTTACAGAGTTTCCTCAAACAGAAAGCTTTAGTTGTTGCAAAAGTAAATGTAACCAGCTAAATGCTGCTAATAGTAGCTGCTGTTAGCTAGTTAGCTGTTGGTAAGTTAGTCGTGCTTTCACACTGCAAACGGAATATAGGGTTAAGCAGCCTCTACTTAGTAACAATTTTGAGCTGCTATTTCTAGGGTTGTTTGACTTGTTTGATCTCTGGCCATGTTAGCAAAGTCGATATTTAAGACAGATGTGTACAAGTAAATATCACACTGAAACAGTGGGGGCTCAAAACTCCTATACATTATGTTTCTTTGAAGGATTATTAGTTACATGCTCAATCAGTTGAATGATTTATTTTTAATCACATAAAATATAGTCTTTTAATCAGAAGATTTAACAGTTGGAGGCTAGGAAGTATTGGAAAAATGCTGTATACAGATCTAAATAAATGTGATTATGCTCAATAAGGGTTTATCAATATAGCCTTTACACATTTCTGAAATTTGTAAAAGTTCTGATCCAAGTCAATCTACTCCTTTGTTTACTAATTCTTAACTTACCTTCTGAATATTTGTATTGTTGAGTGACATCATCTCTGTAGTCGCCGTAAACACTTTTGGTGCTGATGTTCCTCCCCACACTTGCCTGATCGACTCTGATCTGTAGCAATATTAACATGCGTCACTATCCTTACATCCTTCTTTGCAAATGGCTTTTGAATTGAGCAAATATGAAAGACAATCAGCACAAAAGTCAATCACCTTCTGCCGCTGGCCATCTGCCTGGACGATCCAGTAGATGATGTCAGCATTCACCTCAGAAAATACAAAAGGAGCGTCATACTTTACTCCGAGATTTCCCTCCTTGATGGCTGTCACCGGACACGGACCACAGCAAAATTCACCTGAAGGGTGTAGCAATGAAAAACAACAAACAACATTGTTAGACTGATAATTCAAAAAGTGTTGAAAGTGTTGAAGAGTTGAATAACAGTAATTAGTTAAAAATTAGGAATATACCATCACTCAATTCTTGAGGGGTGGGGTCCAAAACCTGCCAGCCATCGTTTCCTTTGGGGAGATCTTCTCTCCTCATCCAGGATTCGACCCAACAGTGGAAATTCCTTAACATCACAACGATAAGAAGAGATCATTCATTACATTAGATTATGTAATATCAATTGTACAAAATCAATTGTATTCATAATCTGTGTGTGTGTGGTTTGTGTGCAGGCTCCTACCAGCTACTGTCTCTCTTGTTTCTCCCATCAAAGCTCTCCAGTCTTTCATTCAGCAGAAAGTCTATTGAGAGGTTTCCATCGACATCATGGGCTGAAGAAAAGTTGGTAATGAGGCGTGTTGGGATTCCCAGAGAGCGCAGCACTGAAAAAGATACCACAAATCAGACGGGAAAAATAATTCCCTTTGTTCCAGCTGCAACAATAAGTTCACTTATTGATTAGTTGATCATCAGAAAACCCTTTTAACAAATGATTAATCCTTTTTAATGCAAACATTTCAGAAAATATTATTTCACATCATATTAAAAGATTAGCTTTGGGTTTTGGATTGACTAAATAATTAAAGAGGTTACCTTAGACTTTGGATGGCCCTTTTTCATAATTGTATGACACATACAGTAATTAAAAAAGAATGAGTAATCTTTAGATCCAACCCTCATTCCTCCCTCCCTTTCTTTTCTGTTGATAATAAGTATTTAAGTTATTGGGGACAACTTATGCCAAGCTAAGTCAGCCGGCTGCTGGCAGGATGGAGTCTTCTTACTGTATCAACCTCTCGGTCAGAAAGTTAATCCACATATTCCCGTAACCCAGAATTATTTTATTTTTCTCAACAAAAACAGTTGTTTTTCCCCCCTTTATCTTCTGCAATATTACACTTCAGCATCATTCAATGCAATAGTGAATTCTACAGAAGCCTCACCTGTGCAGGCGACAGCAGCAAACACCCAGCACTGGCCATATTTGACCGCTCTCGCCCCGGCATTCCTCCACTGTTGGAGGATCGGCACACTGCCGGTCCATCTGTAAGGTGCGACTCCGTCAGTGTACAACTCGTCCCAGCGACCGGTCAACACACCCCTGTCTCCGTTAGAGTTTACCTGGACAGGTGTAAAGAACATGTTGTGAAGACATCCGGTTTGATCACTAAAGTGTGTACGTGTATCAGTTGCACAAATAAATTATGTATTTTGTCTTGTACTGTTATTTAACCGTTAGTTTTGTTTTCAACAGCAAGTAAGAGAGATATTCACCATTGCTGTGACCATCCTGCTGACGTAGACAGGGTCATTTCTCTGCTTAATGTCCACTTCTGAGTTTTTCAGGGCATCCTTGGATTTATCAAGGACTTCAAAACATATGTCCATCACATAGTCCTCAAACTGAGGGAGATTCAAAGGGAAACAGGGAGAGAAAACATAAGATAGAAACAAAGATGTGTTGTCGTGCAGGAGAAGCTTCTCAACCAGTTTTAAAAAATGTATTTCCCATTGGTTGGTCTATATATATATATCTATATATATATATATATATGTTACACACCTCCTGTCTGTCTAATTATAATCTCTCTGTGTTCATCCTCTCTGACCTCACAGTGAGCTGTGAAGGAACAAGCTCTTGTTTGTGTGGTTTAGTTAAATTCTGTCTCCTGTCCAGAAGTTTCCTCCGTCCAGCAAACACATTTCCTGTACAGGCAGAAGCCTCCAAGTCTTCGCTCTCACACTGCTGTGACAATTTACACAGACACAAGCCACATACAGGCCTAACAGATACACACACAGTTAACCCATTCAAACAATCTGTCAGTGTGTGGGTGAATTACCTGTCCATAATTCCAGGGAATACTGTTGATGTTATCCCAGGTGCCCATGAAAATGATCCCATCTTCATTCATAACATACTCCTGAAGGAGACTCTCGTCAGGGAGGTACACTACATCATCTGGCAGACAATTGGAAAAGGATACAGTAGCGACATTAGCAAAAACATAAACTCCTAAATTACATTTTTTGAATGTTGAATTGCCTCAATTAGAAACAAATCTTTATCTGTACTGTACTATTTGTACTACAATGCTACATCAACTTCATTCTTATTGTAAAAGTGAAGGGAATCTGTTAATCTGGCCAATTGGTGGAATCACTTATCATAGGAGTTTGCTTTTACCTTTGCACCACGGGTTGAAGAGTAGGTGGAAACTAAGTTTATCGGTTTTCTCTAAAATGTGTCCGTCAGGTGACATCATCAACACGGCCAGGTGGTACTGGCCAATAATAGCGTCCGCTGGACTGTGCAGAGTCAGCAACATTTCATCCTGCGCTCTCTGCTGATTAAACCACCACTTGTCCCCGGCCCCACGGCCCTTCTGAAGTTTGATCACTACCTCGTCTTTACTACCTGAAGAAACATAAAAAAGTATATGATTTATACAAAAAAAATTTGCATCAACAATTAATCTTCTTGTTTTCTATGGGAGTTAGCATCAACAAATATTTCTCAGCTCAGGAAGATATTACGGAGCCCCTAAGGGTCATGAAAAAAAAAAGTATCTTGTGCGCACGATATACTTTCTCGTGCGCACAAGATACTGCCCGATTATTACACCATATTATTCGCTTTATGAAGAAGATGTCCGGTCACCAGGGCGTGTGTGTGTATGTTTGTGTCATTGTGTGTGTGTGTGTGTGTGTGTGTGTGTGTGTGTGTGTGTGTGTGTGTGTGTGTGTGTGTGTGTGTGTGTGTGTGTGTGTGTGTGTGTTTGTGTGTGTGTGTGGGAATACACATATGGAGTTAGCCAGATGTGTGTAAATTACTGTTCATGGTCATTTGAAGACACATGCCGGTGTCGGACACACACAAACACACCGAACACACACACACAGAGCGCAGCTGAGCAGAGCACAAACACACACACACACACCCACACACCCACACACACACACACACCCACACACACACACACACACACACACACACACACACACACACACACACACACACACACACACACACACACACACACATCATGCGCCCTGGTGACCGGACATCTCCTTCATAAAACGAGTAATAGGGGGAATAATCGGGCAGTTTGATGTGTGTAGAGGTGTGTGTGTGTGTGTGTGTGTGTGTGTGTGTGTGTCTGGTTAAAACGAAGCAGCCTCGATCTCTATTCAGCTGTTCTAATTAAGGTAAACACAGTGAAGGCGGTGCGTAACAGGCCAACACATCCTATGCCTATGTTGACGTTATGTCAAGTTCCCTGTCGGCTTTTTCCAACGCAAGGGGGGGGGCCTTAGCGTCCATTTTCAACGCAAGGGGGGCCCTTAGCGTCCATTTTCAGCTTTCCGGGATGTCCATATGCTTCTATAGACGCTCATGGAAGCACGGCATTCGTTTGTGTCGGCTGCCCTTAAAGGCAATGTGAGCGTCCATTCTCATTGGATAACGGAGAATTGTACACCCGGAAGTAAGTATTCCCCTTACTGTCGATTGATTTTACAGTGATATCTGCACTACTCATCGACTAAAAAACACCAGATTATCCTTGTTAATTACACAACATTGATTGGTTTAAATTGTGTGCAATGCTTTTGTATTTTTCCCCTTCGATTCGGAGAAACAAATGTTTTTTCTGAGTAAAGGATGGCAGAAGACACTACACTACCCAGAATCCCCAGCTATCGTTTGGACTACACCATGTGCTCTGTTTGACAAACCCCGTGATAGTCCTCAAGCTCTGTGATTGGAGAGTGTGCTCCGAGGGTTACGCCGAGCCTCGAACAGCACTTGAAATGGGATGGAACCACACAGACTGTCCAAAACTGGATTTGAACGGGTCCACCGCGTCCCCCCTCCCCCACCCTGTCCCCAGAACTACAAATGCTGGCTATTCTGTTTCGCAACATGTTCTGTATCTATGGCACGTCTCAACTGGGAGTTGTAGTTTTAAAAGACGTTTTCGTATTTCCCATAATAAGAAGTTGCCAGTATTAAACTGTGTACATCCCTGGAGGTTTAGGGGATAGGAAACACTCACATTTAAAACATATAATTAATAAATGGGTGACAATTGCTTGTGCCCATAATGGGCAGCATTAATATATATATACACACATGCCAGCTAAGGTCAGAAGAGCTTTATTTAACAGCTGGTCTTATGTTTGTGACCCCTGTTGTTAATTGATAACATTACATTACATTACATTAATTGATAAGCCTGAAACATGCACTTGTTAAGGTTCAGAGGCACATTTTGCAAATATGGCAGTAGCCATCGATCAGCTTAAGATAAGATATACTTTATTGATCCCAAGTTGGAACATTTGCGTTACATCAGCATGTGTAACAGTTAAATATGCAGTGGTGTTTATTTGTAAATAATTTAGTATAATCACACAATATCTGTGTTTTATATTCAACAATTCTGTGTTCTTTATTTATTGATTGTTCAATACCTGACAAGGTCGGAGATGAAATATCTACATACATCTTATAAGAGTATAATACATTATGTATAATATCAGTTAAAATAAGTGCTTCAACATAGTTAACATTGCTGGAGGTACGCACAAATATTGATAGATGTCTTGTAATGCACTATTGAGGAACCTGCGACCCAAGTTTTTCATTCAATGCATAACTACACCATAGTTGTGTAGGCCTATATGATATGTCAATAAACCTTAGAAAATCTTGAAATCTTGAAAGGGATGTGCAAAATAGTCATTATATACAGTCTTTAATGGACTATTAGTAGAGAATAACGAGTAATTAATATACTTTATAGGGATCCTATTAATATCTAATGATAAAAATAATGAAATTCAATAACATGCTTTAACCACTAGGTGTCCCTTTATATCAGCTGTGCACCTTTATGGTGTAAATACAGCCTATCTACCAATTGGATCAAATATAAAAGTCAGCTGAATTAGTGTTGATACTGCAAGGAGACGTATTGTGTGAAAAGAAATGTAAGATGTTGTTTAATGGCTGATATATTTATGATCCACGTCACGTTTTCAGTTCCTCATGTTTGTCTAGAAGTCTTCTCATCAGGGCTCTATAAATACAGAACTACGGCAGATATGTAATATTTAATGCAGCCGAACCGTGTATTACAATGCCGTTATGTGATGACTTCCAAAGAGAAAAGCAAGCACACTCGGAATAAAGTATTATTTTATTTTTTTTAAATGTTTTCGGTCTGTTTCCGTTATTTGTTCATGACGATGTGCTGTGAGATGTGAGACTGGAATTGCACAGGGGAAAATAACGTAGGCTATCTTTAGATGCGGATTTTGTTAAACTAATATGTTTTCGCTGTGGACCAACACTATACATTGACGGGGAAGGGGGGTAGCAATAAAGATAACACCATTAAACAGTTAAACAACATAACAGAAATAATATCGATAGCAGCGTCCCTAGCAACCACCTTGGTAACAATGAAAACGTTATGGACGCAATTTCCTGAAGTAATCTTCGTAATAACTAGCAAACTAAAGATCATGTACATCCACTGCACACATAATCTGAAATAACAACTCATATTTCTCGCATCAAATGACATCAAAACGCATTTTAATGGCCAAACTAACTTTAAAATAGGCATTTTCCATCGAGAATAAAACGAAGTTCGGCCATGTTTTTTTTTTCTTCAGGGAGAAATTTGAAGATCACGTGACGTCAAACAGAGCACATGGTAGTCCAAACGATAGCTGGGGATTCTGGGTAGTGTAGTGTCTTCTGCCATCCTTTACTCCGAAAACATATTTGTTTCTCCGAATCGAAGGGGAAAAATACAAAAGCATTGCACACAATTTAAACCAATCAATGTTGTGTAATTAACAAGGATAATCTGGTGTTTTTTAGTCGATGAGTAGTGCAGATATCACTGTAAAATCAATCGACAGTAAGGGGAATACTTACTTCCGGGTGTACAATTCTCCGTTATCCAATGATAATGGACGCTCACATTGCCTTTAAGGGCAGCCGACACAAACGAATGCCGTGCTTCCATGAGCGTCTATAGAAGCATATGGACATCCCGGAAAGCTGAAAATGGACGCTAAGGGGCCCCCCTTGCGTTGAAAATGGACGCTGGAAAAAGCCGACAGGGGACTTGACATAACGTCAACATAGGCCTACCTGGGAGTGAGGATGTGTTGAACAGGCACAGCTCTCTACGCGCAGATAGCACTGTGAGAGTCACACGGACATTAATTCATAGATCAAGGCAGACTGGTTTAAAGACTCTCCTGTTTTGCGGATCCAGTGCTTAAACAAATAGCCCTACACCCCTGGCCAAAATGTCCTTAAAATGAAGTGCGAGTTTGAAATATATCTCAAATAATGTATGCACTGCCATTTCCCCACATAAACATAACAGTCTGCAATGTGGTGGTCTCCTGTGTGCTCCACTTCCTACTTGGCGCACCGGTAACTTTCCTGTGCGCACGAAAAAGTATATCGTGCACACGAGATACTTTTTTTCTTTTCCATGAACCTTTAGGGGATTCGTAGGATATCGATTAAATACAATACTATGAATAAAATGGAGATTTGTGACAAATAAACTCGTTTTCCCAACCTGTTTTACAGAGATCGAGTTTGGGTCAATAACTAAATAACAATTATTTTTGCAAACAACTATTTGTATTTGTTTAAAATTATCAAGTGAACACTTGTGTATCTAAGCCAGGTTGTAATTGTGATTTTGTATTATTGGAAACAAAGCCCAACTGATCCTAAGGACCAACTAACAAGCCTGACTAACAAATCTGTTTTACCAAAACCTGTAGCGTATTCCTTTGTGTAATAGCGTTGTTGCAGCTAACAGTAAGCATTTGACTATTTTGATTGGTATATATACTGAATACATATTTGTTGTAGTCCCCCAGTATCCAAATGAGGCTGTACTCACCAAGGTGCAGGATCAGTTCCAGTTGGTGTTTGGGGGGCAAAGACACGTAGCACTGTAAACTTATGGAAAAGGGCTGACCCCTACGAACAATCAGGCGCTCCCTATCAATCTCCCTGGTGCGATGAGCCAAGTTGTTTTCATGACTCCTTAGATCCACATCAGTAATCAAACCTAACAGAGACAAAGTTCATCCATCAGTCTTGGATACACTGACGCTGTCTGGTTGCTAAATGAAATGTTGGCATTGATAGGAGTGTTTCACCAGAGTTGTGACCTCACTCAGAGTTGGCAAAGAGTAGCATTGAGGTTACAAGTCATAAGTTGAACTTGATGGATATGATGTTCTCTTGGGCGGAAATACACTTATTCACTCATGCGAACAGCTAAATGACAACATCAATACTGTTAACTAAATATAAAGCAACACCTAGGAAACTGTTAGCTTCGCGTTGCATAAAGACTGGAAAAAGAAGGAATAAACTTTGCTAAAGGTAACACAATCTGCCAACCAACACCCGTTAAGCTTACTGATTAACATGGTATTTTTTGGTTTAATTTGTGCTATTTGTTGTTGTTATCCAACACCCTTCAAGAGAGTGAATATGTGTATTCCCAAAATATTGAACTTTCCCTAAATGGAATGAAAGACCTAAATTCATGAAGCTGTGGCAAGCCAAAAGCAAAACATTGTTTATGTATTCTGTTTTAAAAATATAGCCTTATTTAGCCAGTATGATTCCTCTCTTAGCTATATATTTGACTTGTTACAGGAATGAGGATGGGTCATATCACACCTAAGTGTTGAATCGTGCATCAGCACATTTTTCACACACTCCATAATATACGTAATATAACATTTATGGGCTGCAGAGAGAAGCATTGCAACATATGTATACATTACTTAAACATACATGATAGATAGATAGATAGATAGATAGATAGATAGATAGATAGATAGATAGATAGATAGACAGATAGATAGATAGATAGATAGATAGATAGATAGATAGATAGATAGATAGATAGATAGATAGATAGATAGATAGATAGATAGATAGATAGATGGATAGACGGATAGATAGATGGATAGACAGACAGACAGATAGATAGATAGATAGATAGATAGATAGATAGATAGATAGATAGATAGATAGATAGATAGATAGACAGATAGATAGATGGATAGACAGATAGATAGATGGATAGACGGATAGATAGATGGATAGACAGACAGACAGATAGATAGATAGATAGATAGATAGACAGATAGATAGATAGATAGATAGATAGATAGATAGATAGATAGATAGATAGATAGATAGATAGATAGATAGATAGATAGATAGATAGATGGATAGACGGATAGATAGATGGATAGACAGACAGACAGATAGATAGATAGATAGATAGATAGATAGATAGATAGATAGATAGATAGATAGATAGATAGATAGATAGATATAGACAGATAGATAGATGGATAGACAGATAGATAGATGGATAGACGGATAGATAGATGGATAGACAGACAGACAGATAGATAGATAGATAGATAGATAGATAGATAGATAGATAGATAGATAGATAGATAGACAGATAGATAGATGGACAGACAGATAGATAGATGGATAGACAGATAGATAGATGGATAGACGGATAGATAGATGGATAGACAGATAGACAGATATATAGGTAGATAGATAGATAGATAGATATATAGATAGATAGATAGATAGATAGATAGATAGATAGATAGATAGATAGATAGATAGATAGATAGATAGATAGATAGATAGATAGATAGATAGATAGATAGATAGATAGATAGATAGATAGATAGATAGATAGATAGATAGATAGATAGATAGATAGATAGATAGATAGATAGATAGATAGATAGATAGACAGATAGATAGATAGATAGATGGATGGATGGAGAGAGAAAATCACTTACCATTGTGGTTGGCCATTGCGGATCTTCCTATTATTCAAATCTATAAAAAATGTTTCTCCAAGTGTCCTCTAGTGCATCGACAGTCTTCTATTCATGCTTGGTTTTCATCACAGTCCTATATTTATACGCACAAGACTGTCCCTCCCATCTGTCTAACACACTGACCCTGAAACACTCACTAACTCACTCACTCACTCCACCTCATCCCCCTCAGTGACCTCTGACATCACTTACCAAAAGTCTACAGTCCTCTGTGGGTGTGTGCATGTGTGAAAGTGTTTGTCGTGTGGAAGTAACATTTTAAAGTGAGTTTATCATCCCCTCTGAGACACTGGGGCCTTTGTTGCTGTATAAGTTAAGGGGTGGATGTTGCTGGTGTATGCAAAGGTCTGTCAGTTTATGTGCTTTATGTTTATATATATATATTTTTTACTGATTGTAGCCTCTGAGGTGTAAAATCAAGTCATTTATCTTATTAGATATGTACAAATTTGTTGTAACTATTGGGGAGACTAGTGCACATGTGTCAAACTCAAGGCCCGGGGGCCAAATCAGACCCGTGGTGGATTTAATTTTGGCCCGCAGGATAATTTTTGATTACTATTAGATCTGGCCCGCCGGTATATTGCACGCACACCTTCACTCCATCCTGAGGATCTCCTCAGCTCAGAGCCTGACCCCAAACATTGATGAACTTGCACCCGAGATGAGATGCCAAGTATCTGGCTTGAGCATCACAGAGCAGCACACTGACTTTCAATGGATGTTTCCTTCTGCACTTTTTTTCTCACGACAACAGGGCATGTTTGTTTTTTTCTTTGAGGGAAATAGTTTTTTGAAGCTGTTGTTGGCCTGTGGAAAAATGTAATCATAAGAAATGACTCTGGAAAAGCTGCAGATAGAGCCATAAGAAATGAATGCAACTGATTATTTAATGTTTAATGTTGTTTTTATAGGCAATCATTTAAGCTTTGTTAGTTCCAGGTTTAATATGTGCAATAAGTTCATTTCAATACGTTTTGCAATAAACATTGAACCAGTCCGGCCCTCGACTAGTACCCATTTTTGTTTTTTTTTGGCCCACTGTGTATTTGAGTTTGACACAATAGAGGATCAGTTCATTGACATCATACCATCTGTCACAACACTGTCTTATCATAAAGATGAGCCATTTGCCCCACCTAGATTTAACTGGAAGATGAACTGTGAGTCAGGAGGGATGGTGAATTCTGGGGAAAACTGTGTTTCAGAGTTTTAACCTTGTTCATTGCACTTGCCAAATAAAAAAAAGGGCCCACAACATGCATGATTACAGAGTGGTTTGAGAGGTAAAATAGTGGGCATCAATTACAATTGGGTTTAATTACAAAATAATTTGCTAACATGAGGAATTTGTTTTTAACTGGTTTTAATGTTGTATTGTTACATCCAGCATCTAACCATTTGGAAGCAGAGGCTGGGTCAGCCCTCTTTTTTGCCTTTGCACATAAAGCTGATTTTCATCCATTTGGTCAATTTTGGTCGGTCAGATTGGCTGACAGTCTTTGAGGTGTGTTCAAATGCAATTTTGTTGGCCAGTAATTAATTATGAATGTTTAGTTTGTCCGGGCCTTTTACTTTGTCTAAGGATAATAGATGTCTTTGACAGACTGATAATACAGTAACTAGTACAGATGGTAAACGTCAGCACCCAGTCCACACATAAAAACACATTGAATCGTCTCGGCCAGGAGTGGCCAACCCGCGGCTCTCGAGCCGCATGCGGCTCTTTGCCCAGTCTCATGCGGCTCCTCAGTTCATATCGAATTTTAATTGTGTTTTGTTTTGTTTGCGCATATGTATCCCAGTTCACAAAGGGTTAACAACACACAAGTTCCAGCCCAATCGTTACACCGAGTTTTCAACAAAGAAGTGCTTTAGCCACTCAAAATGCAGATCCTGCAATACTGGAGGCGGGCTTTACTGCACTCGCGATGTGACAGTGAAGGGAGAGATCTGCTTCCGATTGGCAGAAATATAACTCAGATAAAACCGTAATAACTCAATATAATGTTGTCAAATCAAAACGGTAACAATTTGCAGTTGTATATGTGTATGTGAGAAGACCTGCTCCCGGAAAGCTGGCTACTGACACAGAAGGGCTCCCGAATTTGGTGATTCGCGGTAAAGAAATAAACAAGAGAGAAAGTGCATCTCTGTCAGCAGAGCTTCTGTCAGTCAGAGGGTTAGGTAAAAGTTGAGATGTCATGTGAGGAGAATTAACAAAAATACACTTTATTTATTTTTAAATAACTGTCATGAATCTGTGTGTGAGATACAGACAGGGAGAAAAAAGTCGCAAAGATCGCAAATGTGCCCTTTCATGCATTCGAGCCCCTTCCACATCCTCTGCACATTTCAAGAAGCAACATTCATAGTAAGATAACTACTTTTTTCAAATGTTTTTAACTGAGAGTTTGTGTGAGACACAATATTAATGGTTGACTATAACTGGCCTCTGGTCTTAATACTGGTAGGAGAGGTTTAAGTCAATTTCTGTCAATATCATGGACTGTGACATTTATAGGAAATCTGGCTGAGCGGAGGTATGTGTTTATGTATGTGAGTGTGTGTGTGTGTGTGTGTGTGTGTGTGTGTGTGTGTGTGTGTGTGTGTGTCAATTATTGTTCATTTTTAGATTTTCATTTTGTATGTGTGAGAGATAGAGAGGGGCACATAGAGGAAGAGAGTGAGGGAGCACACAGAAAGGCTGAGAGCAAAAGAGAGAAGGAGAGAGAGGTCGGGGGACATACACCCACTATGTGTGCCTGTGTGTACTGTATGATGTGGCTCTTTGCAGTAACACAGGAAAATTATTGGCTCTTTACCTCTGATTGGTTGGCCACCCCTGGTCTAGGCACTACAGTGTTACAACACTGACGTTTGGTGCTTTATTTTGGTCACACACTCACACTGATGAAGTCACATTTTTAGTGATTCAGCTGAACACGTTACACTATAAATGTAAACCTGACCTCATTATGGCTATTCATCGTAAACAGCTTGAAATCTATCTAAATCTATCAACCATTTCATATGGTTTTAAACCTGTACTCATCTTAAATAAGATTGGAGAACTTGCAGACACAAAACAATCCACATAACAGAGGCTTTCTTTTGTTGCTGACTTTTAGCCTTTTTGTGGTCCCTAACACTTCCCATAAATAAACACTTCCTGTAGCAAACAGGTGCTCGGATATCTGCTGGACTTTGGATCACTTTGTAACATCAAACAGAAGAGCAAACACTTTGCTCAGTAATGTGTGCCTGGTGAGAGTGACTGGAAAACTGTGTTTGCAAACAGTGTGATTCTGAGTTGTGGAATGATGAGATGGTCATGTACCGGGAAACCAAGGTTTTTGACTGAAATGCACTAGAGTGTCAACAGAGTGAAACATTTGTTTGTCTCACACACACAAAGACCACATATTTTGATAGATACAAATTGGAACCCACCTCGCTGATGCATACTTTTGCTCGTGGGTCATTTTGGACACTCCACTGGAATTGTTTGTAATAAAGCTAAAAAGCTGCAACCTTTTCTAACTGAAATGTTTGTGGCCATAGCTGCAAGTTAATTTACACGAGAATCTGCAGTAATTGAAAAATCTGCCATATAGAAATTCAAGATAGAATTGTATTTGTATTACTTGCACTATTTTAACTATTTTGTCTGTTTTATTATGTTGCACCGTTGGAGGAGTCTGTGACCTAAGATTTTCATTGACATATCTACACTGTAGCTATATATGATGTTTAGAGTCGGCGAGGTCCCGATAATTTATTCCGGTAAATTACTCTGACCTACTAATTGACCTGACCGAAGTTATTGAGTCTATGTAAGTTTACTGCTTGGCTCAGATCCACCAACGTCAGCAAGATCTCACCCCTACTAACCCCCCGAAGAACCAGGTTCAATTAACTGCTGTTTCAATTCAGACAACTCTTTTTAATCTGTTTAAGGGATCCCGAAGGATTTTGATATCAGTAAATGGGGTGTGTTCCTACCTAAACGTGAGTGTGGCAGGGTGCAGTCTTACCTTTGAAGCAGGAGAGGAGAGCACAGATTTTCTTTTAGTTGTCCCAGTCCAAAAGGTGAGATCAGTTTATTTGAAGAAAAATAGGTCCAAACTAATACAGGGTTTTTACCTTCTCTCTTTAACACATTATAATCATACGAAACATATCATGCTGGGGTTATATTTTTATCTAAAACCTTAATTAATATTTCTCCCATTTAAAGTCTTCCGACGAAATTTAAAAGGAATTTCCTCGTGATGGCGTAGGTTTTCTAATTAGTTCTAAAATCCTGATACATTTTCATGTTTTCCAGGCAAGGTCTAACTAGAATTATTAGTCATAAAGTCCTGTACGTAATAATCACGCATTCCAGGCAAGGTCTAACTAGAATTATTAGTCATAAGGTCCTGTACGTAATAGAAAGAAATTCACTCAGTATTCAAAGAAAAAATCAAGAGATATTTACCAAGTTTGAGAGAACCTTACCGAGAGCTATTTACCCAGCTCTGAGGCCAGAGCTCACCGGGAGAGAGTATACCAGCGGTTTCCCCTTCTCTCTCAAAAAACCAGTCTCTTTATGCTCAAAAAACCGGATCGAAACCCCAAAAACACACCTCCTCTATTCCCAACCAACATCTTCTATTGGCTACACTGTAAAAAAAACAACGTTGTTTTTACGGTAAAAACCTGGCAGCTTTGTTGCCAGAATAATGATGTAAAAAATACGGTAAACTGTAAACAACTTTACAGAATAACGTGTATATTTTACAGTTTAAAACTGTTGTAATTTACATTTTAAATCTGTAATTTCAACAGCCCTTTTCTGCTGAATTAGCATGATCACGTTGCTATTAAACTCATTATTTCAGTAAGATTTACATGCAGTTGTTGTATATTGTACATTGAATCCCATTCAATTTTACAGAAACATACCAAACAAATAACACTGTTTAACTGTAAAAGCATCAGTGTAATGCTGTGTTTTAGGTGAAAGCAACATCTAAATACTGCAATTTAAGTTTTCTGTAAAACGTATTTATTACAATTAAAATGCAGAAAAAACTGTCTATGAATATCAATCTCAAATATATAGTATAAAACCGCCTGTAAGGATTATTGCTCAGTGGAAAAAAAAAGTTTTTCCTATACATTAGTCAGATTGAAAGATTTCATTTAAACTACACTGCCTTCGTATATATATGTTTGACTATTACCAGAAATGTGAAGAATGTAATCCAGGGTACACAGATTAAGCACTTAAAATAAAAAATGCAAAGCTAGATACACCTCAAGAGCCACTGTATTAAAAGTTGAACAAATTCCAACAAGAACTTGCCTTTCCAAGACTTTATTATATAATAGCAGTGATCAAAAACATCTGTCATTTCTCAACATACATATTGGTAAAACATACAAACTAAGGCTGCACAATAAACAAACAGCTCACATTGTCCAGGAAATTCAAGCTGAACAAAGTTGAGAGGTTACTTACATCACATCAAATGATTTATGGGAAATACTTTTTTAAAATATTTTTAGTACTTTATATGTCTCATCTCTTATAGTGGGCACCTGTATAATATAATACTCGATCAAAGGTGAAGAACAAGTGGAAGAGGAGAGGAAGGAAAGCAACGGAATGAAACACAAGCAACCTGACATGATGGAAAGTGAATCCGATGAGGAAATATTAGGCATGACTACATCTGGGAAAAAGAGGATAAGCAACACGACAAGTGAGAGAGTAGAGGACAGAGCAGCTCTTAAGTCCTGTATGATGCAGCTGGGCGTCAAAAAGCTGCCTGAAGACCCTTCCCTCTGCTCCCTTTTTGTCTCTTGTCTGAGGAGACAACCCGAAGTTATTTTAAACAAGGTTAGGAAGGAACAGGGTGCAAGTGAGGGAAGGATAAGTGGGGGAAATGTGAAGGCTAATGAACTATTGGAGAGAAGAAAGAGGCAGGAGCAACTAATGAAGAAAGACAAGGATGGAAAAGTAGAAGTAAAGAAAAGGAATACTCAGAGGAAGCGCAAAAGGACGACGGCGACAGACGAGGTGGGAATTAAAAAAACAAAGCAAGAGGAGGAGAATATTGTTGAAGGGGCAAAGGAAGCAAACATAGGAAGTGAGTGTTACTTACATCACATCAAATGATTTATGGGAAATAATGTTTTCAAATATGTTAGTACTTTATATGTCTCATCTCTTATAGTGGGCACCTGTATAATATAATACTCGACTGTCACAGCCACAGACTGAGCTATACATTTGCCAAAATAAGGGATTGTCTTAGTTGAATACATGTTCATTGCTAAAGGAAGTGTGTACGTGATGAAGCTACAGTTACAAAACATATGAGTGTGTGTCTAAGTGAGATAGGTGAAGAGGTAGGGTCAGCAGAGACCCTTCACTTCAGAAGCAAAAACCCAAGTGGAAAACAAAACACGTCAACATTTTTACACTCAACAGTAATGTCCTGAGCTTTTACATCCACATAAGCCAAATGAAGATTGTTTAAGCAACTTCACTTTGTAACAGCAAACCGCAAGAGTGGCTACAATGACCTTAAAAGAATAGTTTGACATTTTGAGAGTTACATATTGCATTTTTTTAAATTAGTTAAAAGAACATAAAAAAAAGGCACTTAAAATTGTAACTACGATTTAAACAATCAAACAAACTGTAACTTGGGCACATCGCCACATGCCATTGATCTTACTGTCCATATTCAGACATTACGCCACTCATGGTCCGAAAGTTCCTGTATCAAGGTGAGGACTCTCGGGTTCACCTGAAGACGGGATGTCTTCTCCACTTTGGTGCCCTTCTCTGGGTTGATGGAGAAAAAACACCTTAAAATAAAAATACAAACAAACAACAGAATTAATAATAAAATAGCTTGCCCAACAACAAAAAACTTCACATCAAGCAATAACTGACAATTATCTTAACCCCCAATTCACTGAAGCAGCTGCTTTAGATTTGTTGCAGTTTAATAAAATAAATTGTTGGATAAAGCCAATCCCAAAAAACACATACCTCTGGACAAACTCCAGGGTGGATGCCAGCTCTGACGGGTAGGCGATGTTGAAGCAATAATAGCTCCCAAACATCATGGACAGGGCAGAAACCAAGGAGGGGATGTTGTCCTGTACTATGTTTCGATCCACACTCAGCATGAATCGCCTTTAAGAATAGCATGTTCGTCCGAAAAAAGAAGAAAAACACAACTCAAACTAAATTAAAACAAGACTTGTCTTCCTGAAACATTTCACAAAACAATTTTAGCACACATGTTATTACATTTTAAGGTCTGTTAAATTGCTCACCATCAATACAAAAATGTATGTATGTGTATTTGCAGGTTAAGGGGAGATAAATGTAATTTTTATTGCTTTTAGGGGGTAGTTCATATTGTTTGAAGGGGGGTTGTCGGAGCTACAGTTTGGAGAAACAGAGAGGGGAACCAGCAGACAGCTAAGCAATGAATATTTTCAAAGCTCTACCTTGCTGTCATACAGCTATACAGTCTGTTTCTGATAGGGACTGAAGCAGCAGGGTACATTTGTGACAATATTATAAATATAGCGTACACATAAACTGAATTTTTAGGTGGCTAAAATACGTTTTGCTGCTGCACCCATCCACAGCTTTACATACTACCCGTACTCCTGCCTGTTCCTCCAAAGACATGTAAGCAATACACTGACTATGGATAAGTATCCATAAGCATCCAAACTAGCCCTTTACGAGCTTACAGTAAAAAAAAACATTGTGCAACATAAACGTCTCAAATTAGACAGAAAAGAGAGAAAGAAGTGGCAGAAAGAACAGAAAAAAGTAGAGTGAACGTTTTTACTTACCACACACAACAATGGTGGGAGTCAACTGAACTTGGTCCATCTGTACTTCCTCTGCCAGGCATGTGTCCTCCACATAACAGAACATCGTGTCTTCTTTCTCATCAAAGTAGGACAGTAGAAGCAGCACCATGTCTTTGACGTCTTCAGAACAACCACTTTAAACTTGGTTCTATTTCGTCCCTACTGACCGCCAGAGGCGGTGCTTTAGCACTGGATGTGTCCATCGCGCGCATGCGCAGCTCGAGTACCAATACCAACAAAGTCACCTGTGACCCACGTGACACCGGCTATATCAGCCGGTGTCGTCAGTGGATCTGTTCCTTTCATCTTCTCGCTGCGCGAGAGTACCTTGGCTACATTTTTTGTAGCCTACAGCGTTCGTTCGGTTGGAATATTTGTTAAGGATTCTCTGCAAACAGCTGGCTGCGTGCAGCTTCGCGACTCATCCAGTCGGGGCCGCGGGTTTACCCGTCCTCCAGGAGCTGTGGCTGGCTGTGCAGAGACTTCGTTCGGACAGGTTGGTGTCGGCTTGGTTGGTGATGGCAGTGTTTTCGCTCCCTCTCCCAACCTAGTTGTCCCGTTACTGTCTGTTTTGCTTTTTGGGCTTCAACTTTTATGGTGACGGAGGTGTTTCCGCTCCCTCTCCCAGGAGTTGCCCTTGCTGTGCTTTTGTACTTATTCTGCGAACTTCATTAGCATTGAGCTAGTTAGCAGTAGCGCTGCAGCCACTCGGCTGACGCCGTGTTAAGCACCGGAGTTTCCCGTGCTGTTTTTTCTTTAGAAGCCAGTTTCCGGTCTTAGCTTGTGTAAAGCTTCTTGATTTGGGGTGTAGCTACATCCCCTTTGTTTGTTCGGCGAGTAGCAGCACCGCTCTACTCTTCCCGTTCAGCAGGTAGGCATTCGTCTTTAATTTAACCAGTGAAGGTAGTGCTCTCGCCCCCGCTCCTGGTAGACGCGAAACTACCTTGTTTATTCCTTTTAAGCAGGTAGCTGATGAAGGTTGTGCTCTCGCACCTGCTCCCGGTTACGCTGCATCTGGCATTCCTGTTTAATTTAACCAGTGAAGGCAGTGTTCTCGCCCCCGCTCCTGGTAGACGCTAAACTGCCTTGTTTATTCCTTTAAGCAGGTAGCTGGTGAAGGCTGTGCTCTCGCACCCGCTCCCGGTTACGCTGCATCTGGCACTCGTGTTTAATTTAACCAGTGAAGGCAGTGTTCTCGCCCCCGCTCCTGGTAGACGCTAAACTGCCTTGTTTATTCCGTTGAGCAGGTAGCTGGTGAAGGCGGTGTTCCCGCACCCGCTCCCGCTGCATCTGGCATTTGTCTTAAATTAACCAGTGAAGGCAGTGTTCTCGCCCCCGCTCCTGGTAGACGCTAAATTGCCCTGTTCCCGTTAAGCAGGTAGCTGGTGAAGGCTGTGTTCCCGCACCCGCTCCCGGTTACGCTGCATCTGGCACTCGCCTCTAGCTCAACCAGTGAAGGCAGTGTTCTCGCCCCCGCTCCTGGTAGACGCTAAATTGCCCTGTTCCCGTTAAGCAGGTAGCTGGTGAAGGCTGTGTTCCCGCACCCGCTCCCGGTTAGGCTGCATCTGGCACTCGCCTCTAGCTCAACCAGTGAAGGCAGTGTTCTCGCCCCCGCTCCTGGTAAACTGCCTTATTTATTAACCCAGCTAGGTGAAGGCAGTGCTCTCGCTCCCGCTCCCTCTGCCGGTAACGTGGGTATACTTACATCCCTCTTTCTGTTTGGCGAGTAGCGGCGCGGCTCTACTCTTTCTGTGAAGCAGGTAGCTGGTGAAGGCTGTGTTCCCGCACCCGCTCCCGGCTACGCTGCGTCTGGCTACCTACAGAATGGCTCATGCATGTAGCGCCTGTATGGCTTCTCTTGAGCCCGAGGACGGCCATGACCGCTGCCCCTCTTGCCTCGGCCTCGAGCATCTAAGGGAGGCTCTCACGGTAGGGGCCTGCATGAACTGTAGCTGCATGCCCCGGGCACTCAGAATGGCTAGACTCACTGAGGTGGAACAGCTGGCGGCAGCCAATGGACACCTCTCTTGGTCACATCCTCCTCCAGATCAGTTCGGCCGTCCCCGGCGACTTGAGGGAGCGATGGCCATGGGTGCACCCCCCAATAGGAGGACTAGAAACAGGCTGTCCTCTAAAGTGGATCAGCTGGCTACCGACATGGACACAATGAAGTCGCTCCTCTTGGCCCTTCAGCCAGGGCCCGGTATAGGTGCTGCTAGTGTGCCGCCTGCCCCTCCTTCGGTTGCCGCCCCTCCTTCGGTTGCCGCACTTCTGTATGAGGATGCCTTGTCGCTAGCGGCTTCGGCTAACCTCTTCAATGAAGAGACGGAGGGCGAGGTCCCGCTCAAGGAGGCTTCCCTCTCCTCTGCTCAGGGGTCTCGGCAGGGCGTGGATGACGACTCCATGGCGGCCATTATTCGTACGGCCCTGGCGCACCTGCAGATTCCGGTTCCGCAGGCCGACTTAGTTCAGGCTAGTGCCTTCTTCAGGCGTAGCCCAGCCCCTGTCCCCCTCACCGTTCCTCCTTCAGAGGAGTACCTGAGGGAGCTCCAGGCATGCTGGAGGAACACCAGGGCCCTCGGCCACGCTGGCTCCGATGCCCGGACCTTGGCTGCCATGCAGGACCCGGCGAGGGTGGGGCTGGGTGGCATGCCACCCATTGAGCCTGCCATCGCCTCCCTGATTCTGGCTCCTGACGAGGCTCTAAGGCCTGTGGTCAGGTGCCCTCAGCCTCAGTGCAGGGTCACAGATGGGCTGCTCTGTAGGGCCTACGACGCAGCAGCACGCATGGGTCGTATCGGGAACTCCCTCTCCCATCTAATGCTGGCCGTCTCCGCCTCGCTGCAGCAGGCTCCGGCCGAGCCTTCTTTGCTGGGCCTCAGTGATGCATCACTGCAGGCCTTTGCCCTAATGACTAGGGAATTGGGACGAGTTATGTCCTTTCTGGTACATACTCGTCGCCAGGTTTGGCTGGCCCAGTCACCACTGACGGAGACATGTAGGAGAGTCCTCCGTAGCGTGCCAGTCGTGCCAGGGGAGCTGTTTGGGTCAGCTGCCCTGGAGGCGCTGGAGCGCGCTGCCCAAGCTAGGCAGACCAGGCAGCAGCTCTCGGGTCTTCGCAGACCCGTGGCCACTCCCAGCAGGCCCAGGGGCCGCTCTAGCAGCCGCACTCAGCCACCGGCTTACAGGGGTGGTCTGCAGAGGTCCCAGCGGCCCACACAACCGGCCGATGACTTTCGTGCCCCAGGTCGCCTGGCTTCCAGGCGACCTGGGGCGACCTGTGACCTGGGGCGACCTGTGATTTCCATCCTAACCCAGGGCTACGAATTGCAGTTCCGACACCGGCCCCTAGCCTTCGGCCGGGTCAGTATGACAGTTGTCAACGACCCGGCGAAGGCCTTAGCTCTGGCCCAAGAGTTGTCCGTCCTCTTGGCCAAGGGCGCAATCGAGCCAGTGGACCCCCTGCTTCAGGGCGGGGGGTTCTACTCGGCGTACTTTCTTGTGAGCAAGAAAGTTGGCGGATTCCGTCCAGTTCTGGACCTCAGAGGAATCAACAGATTCTTGAAGGTACTGCCCTTCCATATGCTAACTACAGCAGACACCCTTCGTGTTGTCACACAGGGGGAGTGGTTCACAACCGTGGACTTGAAGGACGCCTACTTCCACGTGCCAATTGCATCCCATCACCGGAAGTTCTTGAGGTTCGCCTTTCAGGGCCGACATTATCAGTTCCGGGTGCTTCCCTTTGGTCTCTCCCTCTCTCCAAGGGTGTTCACCAGGGTTGTAGCGGCAGCGCTCGCTCCCCTGCAGGCACAGGGCATGAAGGTCCTGCCATATCTGGACGACTGGCTGGTTTGCGCGCCGTCCCGGGCCCAAGTGGCCCAGGATACGGCGCGCCTCTCATCCCATGTAGCCCGGTTGGGCCTAACAGTGAACGCCGGGAAGAGTTGCCTGGAGTTGCCTTCCCAACAGGTCATTTACCTGGGGATGGTCCTAGACTCGGTCGCCATGAGGGCCTACTTGACGCCTCGTCGTGTGGACGACATTTCCCACCATCTTCGCATCTTCAGACTGGGCAAGAGGGTGCCTTACATCCAGTTCCTCCGGCTCTTAGGCAGACTGACAGCTGCCTCAGCCGTTGTGCCCTTGGGCCTGCTATCACTGCGCCCCATGCAGATGTGGCTGAACAACTTTCGCTTGGACGCCAAGCGGCACAGGCACAAGAGAGTCAGGGTGTCTCAGCGGTGCCTCCACTCTCTGTCCCGCTGGAGGGACAGGGCCTATCTTCTGATGGATGTGCCTATGGGCGCCATCCCATCCCGCCGGGAGACGGTCACTGTGGATGCATGTCTCTCGGGGTGGGGTGCGGTGTGGCAGGGCAGGACTGTGCAGGGGCAGTGGTCTGCCCAGGAAGGTGCACACCATATCAATGTGCTGGAGCTGCGGGCTGTGTTGCTCGCACTCATGCACTTTTTACCCCAACTGGCGGGCAGGCAGGCATGTGCTCATTCGTTCGGACAACATGTCCGCCGTTGCCCAAATCAACCACCAGGGGGGCACCAGGTCCACACAGCTGCTCCGTGTTTCACAGAGCCTCTTGCCTTGGGCGCTCCCCCGCCTCGCCAGTCTGCAGGCAGTCTTTCTGCCAGGAGACCTGAATCAGGTCGCAGATTTCCTCTCACGGCGCAAGCCTCCACCGGGGGAGTGGAGGCTTCACCCAGAGGTGGTGGAGACAATTTGGAGCCTTTTCGGCAGGGCCGAGGTGGACCTCTTTGCCTCAGAAGAGTCGAGGCACTGCCCCCTCTGGTTCTCCTGGACGGAGGTGACCAGCCCGTTGGGTCAGGATGCCCTGGCGCACGACTGGCCGGACACTCTCCTGTATGCCTTCCCGCCGCTGCCTCTGATACTGCAGACGCTTCAGAGGGTCCTTACTCAGGGGCACAGGTTCCTTCTGGTCGCCCCCCGCTGGCCGGGGAGAGTCTGGTTCCCACTGCTGCGCAGTCTCTGCTGCAGCCCACCTTGGCGTCTCCCCGACAGGAAGGACCTTCTGTCACAGCTCAAGGGTCAGATCTGGCGTCCCGACTCTCACCGCCTTCAGCTCTGGGTTTGGCCTCTGCAGGGCCCAACCCACTGTTGAGCGGCGTCACGGCATCAGTCAGGGAAACTATCCTGAATGCCAGAGCTCCATCCACTCGGGCACAGTATGAGTGCAAATGGAAGCTCTTCTCCCATTGGTGTGTGAGTAAGGCTGAGAATCCGGGGCATTGCTCCGTGGCCACCATTTTGGAGTTCCTGCAGTCCCTTCTGGAGAGTGGACGTTCTCACTCCACTTTGAAGGTGTATATGGCTGCGATCTCTGCCCGACATGTCGGAGTCGATGGCGCCACAGTGGGGCGCCACAGGTTGGTGTCCCTCTTTCTAAGAGGGGCTCTACGGCAGCGTCCCCCTAGCACCCCAAGGGCCCCGGCTTGGGACCTGCCCCTAGTGCTGAATGCCCGATCATCTCCGCCCTTCGAGCCCCTGGCCCAGGTCGGGCTTAAGTGGCTGTCCCTGAAGGCAGCATTTCTGCTTGCCGTAACCTCAGGGAAGCGAGTCGGAGAGCTTCATGCCCTCTCCGTAAGCAGTACATGCCTGAGGTGGAACTCCGATGACTCGGGCGTTATCCTCTGGCCGAATGTGGCGGTCCTGCCCAAGGTGCTTCCACTAGCCCACTCCAATCGGCCTATCCAGCTGGCACGCTTTAACATTCCACAGGAGAGCGGCACACCTGAGTTGCTGTGCCCTGTGCGTGCCCTGAGGGCGTATATTGATACTACAGCCGGTATACGGCAGTCAGAGCAGCTCTTCGTTTGCCATGGCGGCACTAAGAAGGGTCGTGCTCTCTCTAAGCAACGGCTGTCCCACTGGGTGGTTGATACCATCACACATGCCTATGGGGCCAGTGGCCGCCCCCTGCCATCAGGGGTGAGATGCCACTCTACAAGAAGCATCTCAACATCGTGGGCTGCCCTAAGAGGGGTGCCCCTGGAGACCATCTGTGCCGCGGCATCATGGGCGTCTTCTGGCACATTCTCCAGGTTCTACCGAGTCAATGTCGCCACTCCTCACCCTCTGGGTGTGGTCCTGTAGCCAAGCTCCGCTGCTTCCAGCTAGGTGAGTAAGTGCTTGGATTCTTCATGACATGGTTGGTATAGGTCATCCAGTGCTAAAGCACCGCCTCTGGCGGTCAGTAGGGACGAAATAGAACGATAGTTACGGCTGTAACTACGGTTCTATGAGTCCCGGATGACCGCCAGAGTATCCTGTCACTCAGAATTCTTGTGTGCTCGCGAGAAGATTCTGGGAACAGATCCACTGACGACACCGGCTGATATAGCCGGTGTCACGTGGGTCACAGGTGACTTTGTTGGTATTGGTACTCGAGCTGCGCATGCGCGCGATGGACACATCCAGTGCTAAAGCACCGCCTCTGGCGGTCATCCGGGACTCATAGAACCGTAGTTACAGCCGTAACTATCGTTACAGCATGTAGCAACCTTTTGCTCTTGTACACAGCAACAGTATTCATGTAGTTCAGGAGTCGTTTCCCCTTCAGATCCAAATTCCGTGTGAAAGTTTCTTGAAGCTCACTTCCTGTGAGTTCCTTGAAGTGGACTGCCATGCCAAGGTCGTCGAACCAAAACGGCCACTCTTGCAGGAGGGATTTTATATTTTTCCCCTGATTGACTTGTTTACGCTGCGTGTAGAACGTTGACTTCATTAGAAGTTTGACCTCCTCTGGATTTGCATCAGTTTGCTTAGACATCACCCTCAGTTTTCCCTTTTTCTCCTGCTGGCTCTCTTCGGTCTCTCCAAGGGGCAGGAATTTTAAATCCCATTTAAGTGTCCTGGATTGCTGCTCTCTGTTCTGGGTGGACTTCACCTGTGTCTGACTCGTCTGTGCGATTCTTTCGTTTTCTTATTTTTGGGGTCGTGGATGGCTTCACATTCTCTATCCTATTTTGCGATTGCTTGACCAGAGAGTGATACCCTGGCCCGATCACGTCTCCCTCTATTATGTCTTGAAGAGACGTAGGATACTTTGCCACTATCTTTTTTGCAACTTCAATAGTGTGTCTTTTACTTAAGCAAGTACTTTTTCGCTTCATTTCACACACCAGAATCCGTACCATCTCTCTTCTCATTTGTGGACTAGGTCGTTTTCCTCTCTCCAGTGTCTGCATCAGTTCCTCTGGGAACTTATCCCACGGTATCACAAAGCTATCCATCCAGTCTATATCAGGGCTTTTGCAGCTGTTGGAAGAGGTTGAGGATGAACTTCTGGGTGAATAGGATGGCAAAATACACACATACAAACAAAAAGAGTTATGAGGAACACCGTTTTAATGTTTCTATATTTCTGATTGATCTTTTACGCAGGCCACTTTGGGCACTGGTTGCATCCTGTACTACAATAGTCACAAGTATACATACATCTCAGCTTCCAAGCAGCAAGGACTTTTCTGGCTTGAATTGGCCTCAAAGCTGACAGCAAATCTGCTTCCTTAACAAACTGGAAATCCTCATCGGTCTCCACCCCAAGGGATTGTAAAGTCTCTTCCAGAATATCCTTTGTCATCTCTGGAAGGTCATGCAAGACCTCAGTGATGGCACTGCGTATAAATGTTTGCTCCATGTCTGTCATCTCTGGAATCATGGAAGAACGACACTTTTCGGTTTTCAAAATTACAAATGAAAGACAAAGATAATTAGACATTTAGTCAAGTAATACTATTCATACATTATATACAGATAAGAGGAACCTCTAATTTGAGTATAGGGTGTGATTGAGGATGTATACTTTTTATTTCTGTATATTGCAGAACAAAAACTGCTGTCACTTTAATATTTTTCAAATAGTATTTGATCATTTTCCCTAAGCATACATGTGCATTGTTAGAATGGTTTCAACACCACAGTAGCCAATATCGTGTTTATTTTGACAACACACTGTGTTTCAGCGGGATGACTTGGTGCCCGTTAACAATGTATGATGGTAATGGATACAAATCTACCAAGTCGTTAATGTTAACACATTGCAACCTTGCATTCTGTTTTGTCACAGAGTACAGGTGGTATTCAGAATGATAGTCAGCTTTATGTATATCCATCACAAAATACACACATGAATAATTTTGAATTAAAATAATGAGCAGTTCTCCGAACTCCATGGACTCGTCACTTTTGGACACAAGGAAAAGCCCTTTTTTATATGATGTACCTTTATACTGTATGTCTGTGGAAACACTAGTATTGTTTTCTGAAAAGCCAAACTCTCTCACTGCATGTTTGATTGAATCACTGTAAAGACTGGAGTAAAAAGTACAACTGTCTTTGACTTGCAGAAGTTGACTGCATCCTGGCCCAGCTGAAAGATATGCCTGAAACATCTGATGTCTTGCGGATAAAGTTAGGCAGATGTTTTTAAAGTTTTTCAAATGCCTGGCACATCTCTTGAAGTAGCTGTGTTTAATTTCAAAACGCATTGTCCATACTCTAATCAAGGGGCCAAATTTCAAGATGAGTGCCGGATAGTGTCTCATGAAATGGTGCTTTGGTTTTAGTGGACTCTCAGGAAAGAAACACTTCCTTGTTTCCAAATATTCTTGGATTGTAATGTCAAGATAGGCTACCTGTGACAACGACATATTTTGTGCACAAATCAGATCAACAATATCTTTAAGCTGGAGAGTCAACTGCCACACATCATCTTCTGGATTTTGCACTTTGTCACCAATTAATATAGGCAGCAATCTTAACAAATTCCAGTTCTGAATGGCTTGACCTGAAAGCTTGAATACGTCAGAGTTGACAGCACAGGGCTTAGTGAGAGCATTAGATCCTTTGTACTTGAACTGTTTTATGCGCCGGTTCAAAAGTGAATATGTAAACCATTTATTTTTCTTAATACAATACTTTAAGTACAGTGCAACATCGTAGGATAAGACACCCTCAAATATGTCATGGCCTAAACAATGTGGGAGACCTGGTTTGCAAACATGAAAAGATGTCAGAGCATTGAAGACAGAGTTTGCCTTTATGCCTTTGATGTGTTGACTGTCTTCAACTTGTAGATCAGCAACAGCAGAATCGTAACCTTCGGGTGTGCGCTGTGGTCCACATACATATGGATCATCACTCTTAAACTCACTTTGTGTGATTTCACAGTACCTGCAAAAGTACTTAGAACGACTAAAGTTTTCAGTGAACCCACCAATACCGTGTGAACCCAAGTTATCACCCGCAATGCAGTACAGAGCCCCTTTGACCATGTCTCCACCTGTTGTAACTATTCCATTTTCCTCCAAATCTTTTAAATCCACTAACATCTCTGAGAACACCTTAGCAAATCCAAATTGTTTTAGGTCATTCTCCCCACACAATAAAACCAGGGACATGTGATCAGTATTAGAGCGCACATGAGCAGGTAGATTTGCCACAGAAAGATAGACTGCAACAACTTTGTGTTTTTTCCTAGCAGAGCCAAGGGGGTTGACAATTTCAAAAGCATCCTGGTACAGAATTAGCTTCAGGCATCCTGGATTTTCAATGAAGAACTGGTTGGACTTAAAGTTGTGGCCATCACTTATGTCACCAAAAACATCTGAGTCTGTTTCACGTGACTGCTGTGACATTGAATTCTTCCAAAATTCTGATTCTAATAAGCCACTTACTGTTTGTTTCACAGGTATGTAGTAAGCAAACCTTTGTGTCATATTTTCATCATTTCCTAATGTTACTTTTTTAGGCTCTATGTATTTGAACATCTTTTTGAATGTCTGAGCTCTTGAATATGTGACAGACTGAGAACAGATCGGAATCCTTCACACAATCACAGATTTTAGCAATAGCATCATCAGTTAGAGACATGTCATCTTTTAAAAGTGAACGTAGTTTACTTAAAATGTAATCCTGTCCCAACCAAGCGGCAAACTCTGGGGAAGAGCCGGGACGCCAATACGGAAGTGCCACACACTGCAGTTCATATATTGGCCGATAGGCGATGGCTGCAGAAAGGAGCAATTTCCATAGACCCCATGTTAAAATGCCCAACTTTACAGCAGAAAAAAACATGTTTCTACCCCTGGCTCCATACATTTTATTATCGATATAGTTAGATTCCACCTTCATGATTATGGATCTGTGAGTGAATTGTTTTCTAACAAGACCCTTTTATTTATATTAGGTCTTAAAGTTTGTGCATAAATTAGGGCGTGGTCACATTGAGTGACGGCTCTGTCTAGTGCCTGCCGCTGTTAGCTTCTTGTCTCTCTGCTACCTCCTCCGTGAAGCTAGCTACAGGGACTCTGCCTGCTCAGCTCATCCAGGAAACACAACTTGTAGCCGGCCGTGGTTGTTTGTTCTTCATGCTTATATATCGGACTATTGTTACTCGCTCTGCGGTTAAAACAGACGGTGCATGAATGCGGTTTTGCGGTAAGTGAAATTCTAGTGCTTTTATTTATGCCAATATATTAACTGCAGTGTGTGGCACTTCCGTATTGGCTTCCCGGTGTTGTGTCACATTATGCCTCCCCGTCATGAAATGCCCCCCTTGTCACGGGAACGCGCATTTCTAAATGACACGTTTCACCTCTAAATGACACGTTAACACCATAGGTTTACACCTTAAAACGATGTTTAAAACGAAAAGTAAACGTTCAGGGTTTTTATTAATGGTAATTTTCAGACTGTGAGTTGTTTAGTGGTAGCTCATAGTCTTGATTCTTCTGGTTTAACTTTTCGCTCCGTATATGAGGTGTCGAAATTCGTTCGTCACTTCCTTTTCAGTTTGTTTTTTTAAATGTTTTTTTTATCATTATTGTTACGTCCTGTCTGTATAAACGTGCTTTAAAATGTATTGTTTAATTTTACATAGTTGTCATCTAATAATCTAAATATGTTTACAAATGTTACATAGTCTTTGTCAGCATATATGCTATGCGTACAAAATAAAAGTGTGACATTCATGAAACTTGCTCCATTTATTGGTACCAGTCCTAGAACCATACCCTGAAAAATGCTTGAGGGTGGGATTCATAGAAACCTCTTTTTTTTGGGGGGGGGGGGGGGGGGGGCATTTTATGACAGGCCTAGCCATCACAATATGCCCCCCCTTGCTATCTTACAAAATAAAAGTGTCACATTCATGAAACTTGCTCCATTTATTGGTACCAGTCCTAGAACCATACCCTGAAAAATGCTTGAGGGTGGGATTCATAGAAACCTCTTTTGGTGGGGGGGGGGGCATTTTATGACAGGCCTGGCCATCACAATATGCCCCCCCCCTTGCTATCTTACAAAATTAAAGTGTGACATTCATGAAACTTTCTCCATTTATTGGTACCAGTCCTAGAACCATACTCTGAAAAATGCTTGAGGGTGGGATTCATATAAACCTCTTTTGGTGGGGGGGGACATTTTATGACAGGCCTGGCCATCACAATATGCCCCCCCTTGCTATCTTACAAAATAAAAGTGTCACATTCATGAAACTTGCTCCATTTATTCGTACCAGTCCTAGAACCATACCCTGAAAAATTCTTGAGGGTGGGATTCATAGAAACCTATCTTGGTGGGGGGGGCATTATATGACAGGCCTGGCCATCACAATATGCCCCCCCTTGCTATCTTACAAAATAAAAGTGTCACATTCATGAAACGTGCTCCATTTATTGGTACCAGTCCTAGAACCATACCCTGAAAAATGCTTGAGGGTGGGATTAATAGAAACCTCTTTTGGTGGGGGAGGGGAATTTTATGACAGGCCAAACAATAGTTGCATTGGTTGAAATGACAGTGGACAGTTAATGATGGTTCCTTCGGGGCATTATGTGCATCCAGGGCACAAGTACGGTTGATCAACTGGCGGCCTTTGTACACATTGGTGGTGGTACCACTGCTGACAAATGTCACAGCAAATCTGAGAAAACAATAAATACTTGTTATGTAAGGTATGCATTATGGGATTTTGTTATGATAATAGAATATCTCTAATGTATTTCCCACTAACATTCTAACCATTCCTTCAATAATCGAAATCTTTCAAAAACATAAATGTTGTGTTATGAGAAAGAAATACATTTTCAACAAAAATGTATGGAAAAACAAGCAAACCATTAATCCTTTATCAGTTAATGCTGAAGATGCCAAATATAGTAGCAATTACCAACGCAAATGTTATGTTGATAAAGTCTGGAAACATATTTCTGCTAATTTTCTTTATTTGTAATGTGCAATAGGAAATTACCCAATGTTCTTCATCCTGCTCCTCCATCCCGCAGTAAAAGCAAAGCCTGCTTAGATCATCTGTTGAGACAAAACGTAATCAATATCTTCAGATAAACCACATTGCAGATTTGGGGTCAAGGTGACCCATTCCAAATTTTGACTAAAAGGTCAATTATATAAGGACACATTTGTTGTGGTCTTTTATTATTTTGTGTGAAGAAAAGGCAAAACACACACAAACACATAGATTTTCTAAATGATTAAATCTGAGCACAGAGGAGCCATCTGCTCCTTCTTTCACCCTCTCCGTACCCTCTGTAGAATGGGAACCTGCACAATGTCATTACAAAAACTTATTTCGCACTGTACGCATCAATTTAAGTTTGGTTCTCATGGTTCTTTTGTTGTTCATCACATGTATTAGCTATACAGCTTTGATTATAATAAGTTCAAGGTAAAAATTAACTGAGGATATCAGTTAAAAGTAATACACACCAATGAGCACATTGAAAGGAGGAAGATGGGGAAATCTCACATCTTAAATAAACCGCAGAATTGAAAGGGTGTGTTGGAGTGTGATGTGTGTAGCCTATATGAAATTGCAGTTGAAGATGCCTGCCTGCGATGCTTCATATGTTATCTGTTTGGAGTTGAGATACACAATATACTGTATGTAGTGACTATTTACCCTAATCTATACTTAAGCCACTGTGTTGCTTTTAAAACCCTGATAATTTCCCTGGTCAAGATTAACCCAACAGTACCAATGGTCCAAGCAGTGATACAATACAACAATTTGCATGGCACATTATTAATATACTAGGTTATTGATGCATACTTATGAGATACAATTAATAAAAGTAACTACATGAAGTCATTGACAATGTTGAGAAAAGGTAACAAACCAGATTCTCTGAGGAGAGAAGTAGCAATGTCCAGCCTCAGCTCGTGCACTGCCTTCTGTGAGGTTTCAAACTCAATTACCTCCCCCAGTAAAATGTTCTCTGCAAACTGAAGAGAACCTTGATTAGTATCTGGACTGCATGGTCTATGATTTTACCCTCAAATGGAATACAGACAAATGACCCAACAGATTTAAAGAATGACATGTTGTATATGTGTAGTTTGACACAATTCAATACATCTTTGATCAAGATGTATAAAAGCAAGTCAAGATATTCAGTCTAATTGCTACTGAATTTGAGTTTGAGAGTAATGTTTGGCTAAATGCATTTCACACTCACTTTTAAGGCCAGGACACCACAGGATGTGCTGTCTTGTTGGCGATTATGGGGGAGGGTGCTGCATGTCCATCTTGACACCTTGCAGCCTTTCATCCTCATAAAGGCTCTACAGTATGTAGATAGTACATGTGTCAAGATGCAGCACATCATTGTCAAAATACTCATAAAACACCGGAACTAGTACACTGTATCAAATGTACCTTGTAGATTGCAGGCACACCTTCGTTTTGCCTTTCCCTTCTCCAAGTGGATCCAAGAAGAGGGTTTTCTTCTCATGGGGGTACATTACCTTTTATTATTCACATGGAAACACAACATGCATTAGGCAGGAACCATACATTACGCAGGTACGATGTAGGGTATTGTTTAGATTTGATCAATAATAAGTGACAGCATGTATGTGTGGCCCGGTTATCTTGCAAATCACTAATTATATATGGTGTATACAGCACTATAGATACAGATTGGAGCTTAAAATATGCTCCTATTCTCACCACCAACATCCAGTGATGGTTCTCGTTCACAATTCCCACGATGACTGTGTGTGCCATTGGATCAACCTGAGAGTAGTTGCAAAAGTATTACATTCCTGTTGAAAAATGCACATTTGCAACATTTACAAAAGCAAAGTCATTCCAATCATGTACATACCCGGATTCTTCCAAATGTGTGTTTCCAGATGGCGGTCATAGCGTAGCTGTCAATAACAGCTGCTTGACCGTCATTGCGCTGGTTGATTTTTCTGGGTATGGTTCTAGGACTGGTACCAATAAATGGAGCAAGTTTCATGAATGTCACACTTTTATTTTTGTAAGATAGCAAGGGGGGGCATATTGTGATGGCCAGGCCTGTCATAAAACCCCCCCCCCACCAAAAGAGGTTTATATGAATCCCACCCTCAAGCATTTTTCAGGGTATGGTTCTAGGACTGGTACCAATAAATGGAGCAAGTTTCATGAATGTGACACTTTTATTTTGTAAGATAGCAAGGGGGGGCATATTGTGATGGCCAGGCCTGTCATAAAATGCCCCCCCCGACCAAAAGAGGTTTCTATGAATCCCACCCTCAAGCATTTTTCAGGGTATGGTTCTAGGACTGGTACCAATAAATGGAGCAAGTTTCATGAATGTCACACTTTTATTTTGTACGCATAGCATATATGCTGACAAAGACTATGTAACATTTGTAAACATATTTAGATTATTAGATGACAACTATGTAAAATTAAACAATACATTTTAAAGCACGTTTATACAGACAGGACGTAACAATAATGATAAAAAAAACATTTAAAAAAACAAACTGAAAAGGAAGTGACGAACGAATTTCGACACCTCATATACGGAGCGAAAAGTTAAACCAGAAGAATCAAGACTATGAGCTACCACTAAACAACTCACAGTCTGAAAATTACCATTAATAAAAACCCTGAACGTTTACTTTTCGTTTTAAACATCGTTTTAAGGTGTAAACCTATGGTGTTAACGTGTCATTTAGAGGTGTAAACGTGTCATTTAGAAATGCGCGTTCCCGTGACAAGGGGGGCATTTCATGACGGGGAGGCATAATGTGACACAACACCGGCTCTACCCCACAGTTTGCCGCTTGGTCCCAACTCATGCACATTTTGCATCTCTTCGACAATAGTCTGTATTGTTGAAGCTGGAAGAAGGAGCTGCCCTTGCAATTTTAAGTAGAATAAGCATACATTCCTAAGATAGGTCTCATTGAAATGCTGTGGCAAATCAGTGCTTTCATTTGTTGTTGCATCATTTGGGCTCTGGGAAGCATCTTCATGTGCAGAACACGGAGAAATGGCTTCCCTGTACATGTCACTTATGTTATCAACAGAACATGCTCTGTGTTTTCTGGACATATGAGCAGTAAATGACGATTTCACAGTGACATTATTTGTACAACCAGTTACTGGACATAACACAGGTCGTCCCTCCACTATATGATCTTTTAAGTGGGATATAAGTTCTTTCACTGTTTGAAATTGGCGCGCACATAACCAAATTGCACATTTCAAATCTGTAACAATGGCTCTAGCTGTGGCTGCAGGCACATTGTGAATCCGATAAAAGTGAGCTTTAACCTCTTAAGCCCCAAGCCTGTTTTTCAGGTTTCAGGCTCGAAAATGACATGCCCAAAACAAAGGACTATAACTTAACTTCTAAAAGGGTTATATGAATAATTTCTTTTATCAAAGCAAGGTCACATCTGTGAGTTGGATGTAGAAGTGTCAGAATCAATACAGATGTTTCAGTGTCAGAGTAAATCCAGATGGAACATAGTCAAAAAGTGTACATTTTTGTCTCCGCCCAAATAAAACCCATTACTTATAGTGAAAACCACCCTTGAATGATGGGTTAGTAGCCTAAAAGCTTTAGGAATCCAAAGTATAACATATAATAAGTACCCTGTATCAAGATTGAGGCACAACAAGTGAGAATTGACCTTTTTAGAGAGATTTAGCAAAAAAAAGTCCAAGCGGACTAAGCTTTGGGTACATTTGGTTCCATCAGTGCCATTTAACCTTTTTCAGGTACCAGAATGTAAAAATCATTGTACAACATTTAATTATCACTATAGGTATCCATAAAAATAAAAATAAATTATTGTTAAAAAAATAAATATATGTATGTATGTATATATATATATATATGTATGTGTATATATATGTATATGTATGTATGTGTATATATGTGTGTATATATATATGTGTATGTATATATATATGTGTATGTATATATATATGTATATGTGTATGTATATATATATGTGTATGTATATATGTGTGTATGTATATATATGTGTATGTATATATATGTATATATATATATATGTGTGTATGTATATATATGTGTATGTATGTATATATATATATATATGTCTCAGTAATCATTTTAAAGTGACAAGAGACATTGGATTAACCCTGAGCAGCGTTTTTATTCCTTTGAACACAACTTTTGATCACAAAACAGCCAAGGTAAGACCTAATTATTGTCAGGGATTTGAAAACTGATATTGTTTACTTGCTATGTTCTGGCTGCCAGCTCGGTTAATGTTGTGCCTGTAGTGATGGGGTGTATACCCATGGAATCTGTGGAATCTCAGCTTTCAGAAAATGTGTTTGTGCGGAAAGGATGAATTATAAATGATCGTTTTTGTGAGTTATGAGCAGACATAGCAATTGTCCGTTTTTGACATGGGGTCATTTAGAGGCTTCTTGTGAGACTTCTTTTTCGAATTTTTTTTTTTTTTTCGTATCGTCAGTTAGCCAAGTTTCATCCGGTCAGATGGGTATGGAATATTAATAGTTTCATGAATGACACTTCAGATATAGCACTGTTGCTACATATATAGCATTTTCGGACCCGAGCTCGGGTCCGTGGGGCTTAAGAGGTTAAAAGCTGTGTAAGTACAAAATGTTCGCTTGCAGTTCGTGCCAACACATTTGAAAAAACACTGGGGTTCGTTCCTATGCACTCTACAATGCAGCACATAACCCTTCAAAGTCTGTAGCGTGTTGCTGCAAAAACGGCAGGTAATCATTTTTAGCACGTTAACACGACTGCCCGTTAAGTTTGAACCCGCTCAGATGTAGCTTCAAAACCCCCTCTTCACAACAGCATGAATTAAACGAAAATAAAGAGTTCAGCTTTTAGCATGATACTTCAATAACGTTACCAGACTATTTAAATTAACTCCCGGTGAGTAGACGTTATAACTATGACTGCAAAATGCAATAAATCACAAACAGAAGCTAGTATTGTCCTGACAACACACCGTTGTTTGCTTGCAGTTCGCGCCAACACATTTGAAAAACACTGGGGTTCCTATGCAATGCAGAACATAACCCCTCGTCTGTAGCGTTTTGCTGCAAAATGCACTCAATCAAAAACAGAAGTTAGTATTGTCCTGACAACACACCGTGTTATAATTGAAGTTTGAAGAAAATAAACGGTTAGCTTACCAGTGCTACAGATGTGATCCTCCGCTCATGTGCACACAGCTCCGTGGCAGGCAGACTTTAGATAGACTTGGCCGCGCACCGAGCCGCAACAATACTGCGGGTGAAGCAGCCTGTCACTGAAGGAGCTGAACAGTGCAGACAGGGTTTTCTGGAGGGGGTGGGATATATGGTCCAATAGTGATTACAGCTATGCTATCACTCCCCTGTCCCCCACCAACTCCACAGTGTCCAGAGGGCTCCCCAGGACAGAGCTACCAATTCAACTCATTGACTTCATTTCTCTCTTATCAAAGAGCTTATTTAGCAGCATATGAACAGGCAATTTATTGTGGATTAATCCTGCTAAAACTTGTCAGAACCTATGCCCTATTAAAGTGTAACCTGATTCTGTTTGTTGTTTTCATTCACCTTTAACACAGGTGTGCAAAGTACACAACCAGGCAGGGCTAAGCGCTGAGCTTCACTTTTAAAGCAAGTCAACCAGCTTGCCTCTTTACTTCAGTCCTTTCCACCATGTTTGCTTCAATCCTCCTGCTATGTGTCTGTGTGGTCTTCATCCTCCTTCAACTCAAATCCCGGAGGCCCAAAAACTTTCCACCGGGACCCTCTCCCCTTCCAATACTTGGGAACATTTTGGAACTGAGTCTAGATAACCCCCTGAAGGACTTTGAGAGGGTAAGAAAAACACAATCAAATAAATGATATTGTGCTTCCAATGCTTTAAATCGTTCTGGGATTGTGGTTTAAACTGTAAATAGTATGTAACATTTGTCTGGATTTGTTCAAGACTTGTGGCCACTGTGCTGCTTTTCCTGCTAGTGAGTTTCAAGAATTACTGGTGCTGCACTATGAGACTAATTACTGGTGCTGCACTATGAGACTAATTACTGGTGCTGCACTATGAGACTATGAATACAATATTTTGGCTATTAGTGTACAATACATGTGAAAGCCACTCAAATCAGTTCACTCTATACAGAGCTTTCCAGTGTATAGATGACTAGAAACAGGCTTTTCAGACACTGCTAGTGATTACATAACACCATGCCTATCTGTGTACAGAGGTAACCTTCTGTGCACTTAGAGACTATAGCCAACCAGTGGTACAGGCCATACTGGGCGTTTTCTAACTTACACACAATACATTACCTAGTAGTAATAAGTCAATATTTGGGACGAGCTTATGGGATCTCTACTGCCAAAGAGTTCACCACACATTGTAGGTTAAAGGGGAATCGTTTTGTGGTGGTCAATGCATCAAATCATTTATTTTAAAAACAGAATCCTCCATTTACGTACCAATGTCTGGAGTTCAAACTAAATTCCACCCCAGTAGTCCATGAATGTGCTGGCTAAAGTCTTAGTTGTAATCTCGATAATCACAACCAACGCGATGCACACAATTGCTGCATCATTTAGCAATTTATTTTTCAATACAATTACTTAATTTTTGCTGCACACTCATAGTTGTCATATTGTCCTTTTTGTTTTGTATCTTGTTCATTTTCCTAAATGTACATGTATTCATTATTTTCATATTAGCGTTTCTAACTGTTGTTTCATTATTATTATTATTATTATTATTTTGTGTTACTCTTTGTAAATTATATTTATTTTTAGTTGATCTGCTTTACTGACGGACTAGTCTGCTCCCGACTGTCTACTGTATGTTTGACATGCTGCAAGCCAAATTTCCTATGTGAACCGTTAAAGACGGAAATTAGTGGAGAAATATGTTTTTGTTTTACTTTGGTGAAAAAAATCATATGTATGTCTTTCAAACACTGACATGTTATCTTGTTGTCCCCCAGCTGAGGAACACCTATGGAAATGTGTACAGTGTGTTTCTCGGTACCAAAGCAGCTGTTGTCATCAATGGGATGAAGGCCATGAAGGATGCTATAGTGACCAAGGGCATTGATTTTGCTGGAAGACCACAAGATCTGTTTGTCAATGACAGCACTGAGAGAAAAGGTAAAACACACATGATGTCACATAGGGCAGATATTGTAATTGTATCATTAAATGTATTATTTAAAAAAAAAAAGGCTGTAATAATAGTCTCCATTTCAAACAGGTTTTAAGGTAGATGAGCTCTGAAATAGAACATATTTGACAGTGATGAACCTATTTGTGACATTGGATGATGCGGCACTGGTGAATTGATTTTCTTTCGTCATCCTAATTTAACGCTGTTTCAGTTAACTACCGATTGAATCCTTGTTCTTTTGGGGAAAGTCTTGGTGGAATTAGACACCGTCCTATCTGACATCCCTGAAAACTGGCCCTTCGGCGACTGTAATATTAAGGCAGAGAAGTCATCTGACTTACTTATTCTTCTCACCTCCTTTGCACTTTCACTGTCCAATTCCCACCTTCTTACAAAGCTTGCCACCGCCTTGATTTTATTTTCACCAGAAACAGCTCTACCTCAAACCTCTTTGTAGCCCCCCCTTATTCATATCCTACTCTCTCCACTTATCGAAACACGACTAACCTATCTCCTCTAATACTATACTTCTGTGACATGATCTTCACTCCCTCTCTCACTTCTCTCTGGCTTAATGTATGCTCCCAGCTGTCCCAACATTTTTTTTCAGTTATGCCTCCTAAATATGCTGCAAGACTGAAGTTCCCACACTACACCGCTCGGTTGCTTGCTTCAATGGTTACCAGTGGCTGCCCAGTCTGTTTTAAGAAGCTAATACTGATGCTGTGAATGGATCCGGTACTTCCTACAACTTGCTTTGCTTTTAGCCTTTGATCAGCCAATCGAATCCTTACTCCGTCACTGTGACTAGGACGAAGGCCCCCTTAACGAAAACACACCTGTTTTTATCCTGGCTTGAAAATGACATAACAAGCTTCCCAGTGATATCAGAACACATACAAGTCTACAAATCTTCAGTTGCAGACTGAAAAAACCACCTGCTTAATTAATTAAAAGATATAAAATTCTCACTTCTGTACCTACACAGTACATTGACTCAAATTGAAGAAAATGTTACTCTAAAAATATTACATTTGGTCCCAACCTATATAGAGTAAAATGTACTCTTTGTTCAGAGTTGTATTTTTAGAGTTCATTTTACTCTATTATGTGCTTAGATTTGACTCTGCTTAATGGTTATTTACTCTATGTAGTGTATATTAAAAACAACTCTACTGCCATTTTACTCATAATAGAAGGTAATTTTACTCCCAATCGAACGTAATTTCACTCCAACTAGAAGGTAATTTTACTCCCAATAGAAGGTAATTTGACTCAGAATTGAATAAATGAACCATAATGATCTTTATAATAAAAAAGGTCAATAAACCAAAGTGCTTAAGTAACACGAGTGGGCGTGTGTGAAGCTGACCATTGAGCGGCCCGACCAAGCAAGGAGGCAGAGGCAGAGAGTTAAAATACAACCCGGTGTGGGCATTTATTCATCGCTGTGGTTCATGATACACAGCATCAATATGACTGTCTCAAGTGAACACAGTCACCAGCAACAAGGACCTCACACACACTAACAGGAAAACAGAACCTAAATACACACAGGACTAATCAAACCAACAAGACACAGGTGAGGAGGGAGGAGAAACACAGGGCACCAGGTGAACACAATCACCAGCAACAGACAAGACGGGAGGGGGAACACTTTTCAAACTACAACAGGAAACAGAGACAGACAAACTAAAACATAGACAGATCGTGACAAATAGATGCATACATGACATAGATTCACATGCTTCCTGTGCAATGTTTTAGCGTGGAACAAAGTAATATACTTCGCCAATAATGAAGCTATATAATATAAGAGACTGAGATCTACGGCCCCAGAGATCACCTCCGTTACAGCGTGGTCATGGTTTGACTCCAATAGAATTGACTCTGCATTTTTGATCGCACTCTAGAAGCTATGAGTAATAAATACACTCCAAAATGATTAAATATCACTATTTCAGAGCAAAATAGTAATTACTCTGGAAAAAATACTCACCAATATTTCCTGTGTAGCACTTAGAAAGGGTTGGCTTACTTGAAGCCAATGTGGTTGCACTGACAATGTTTTGTCTTATTGTAAGTTAATATACTTTCAGGATTCTTGCGTTTTTTTATTTGTTTCTCCATGGTTCAATGCACTTTTTGTAAGTTGCTTTTGATAAAAAGCCTCAGCGAAATACATGTAATGTGATGATCTGTGAGTTCACACTATGTTCTCTTTTTGCCACTTCCCATGTTATAGGAATAATTCTGGCAGACTATGGCCCGAGTTGGAAGGATCACCGTCGCTTTGCTCTTATGACTTTAAGGAACTTTGGTCTTGGGAAGGATTCCATGGAGGAGAGGATTCATGGAGAGATTAAATACATTACCGATGATCTGGAAAAGAGCATTGGTATGTCATCTGGGGGTCCACTATCCTTACTTGTATGTTAGGGTTAACCTTAATCAGTCGCACCACAAATGATTGATGATTATAATACAAAGTGGATTTTGATTTATGTCATACATTTCCCTTAATGTTGTTGAATTCTGCTCTGTGGTTGTTAGTTTAATCTTTCTTTGTCTTTTTGCGTTTTACATTTTGTCTTTTTCAGGCAAATCCTTTAGTCCTCAGCTCATGTTTCATAACGCAGCCTCCAACATCATCTGCCAGGTCCTGTTTGGTCAGCGCTACGAGTATGACGATGAGTTCATCAAAGTGATTGTGAAGTGCTTCACCGATAATGCCAAGTTAGCCAATGGACCATGGGCTATGGTGAGCCAGCATGTTTCAGCCTTTAAATAAGAGGAGTCTTAGACTAAAATGTCTACAGCTTGCAGTGTTTCAAACTAAAAGCTTTTAGCATGCTTTTGTATCGATGTCTTGCCAGTTATAATGTGCTTCATCTTAATTGAGCATGTTAGTATGCTAGCATTTGTTAATTAAACCAAACAGAAAGGACAACTGAACCTAATGGTGTCAGGTCTTGAAGATTGTTTCGAAAGAGAAATTATAATTTTGACCTTTTAAAACGGTTGGACATTTTGTGGGGTATTTCTATATTACTTTGTAAGGGTAAACCCCAGCTCGGTTCAATAATACCAGAATCCAGTGAACAAAGATAACAGTACTCGAGTTTCAAGTTTACTTGCTGCACGGAGAATCGGCGAGTGACATGTCATGTCACTCCATAACCAACTCCAAGCTAGGAGAATCGGCGAGTGACATATGCCATGTCCACTCCTTAACCAACTCCCAGCTAGGAGAGCCAACTCTCTAACCGACTCCCACTCGCCTCCTCTCAGTGCAGTCCTTTTATTTCAACAATACAGTAACATGAGACAATCATGTGGTCTTGACCAACGCCTTATTTGTTCGTGTGGATCTTGTGTCTCTCAGTCATGTGAATCTGTGTGTGTGTGTATGTGTGTCATTTTAAACAGACTATGCTTTGTTCCTCCATCAACACATTTTGTAACACAGCAAATGAGAATACATTATGAAAACACAGTTTATGAAAACACATTTTTATCCTTCAATAAACTCTAACACATTTCCATCCCTGCATTAGTTTAAAAAAGATTATGAAATATTGTATTGATCTTTTCTTTAACCTTACTTTAAACACATGTCAAAGCTGACAATATCCTAAAACAACGCTACAATGTTGCTATATATGCTGTTGTCAAGATACACAACTAAGCATCGTTTGACGGTCCTTTTAATACCTCTTCACTTCATTCCAGACGACCATGTGAATTAGAATGATCAGATGATAATAAAAAATAAACTGTGTGTACCATTTTAACCTTAATCGTTTATTTATTTTTCCTTTTTTTCACAGCTGTATGACTCTTTCCCAATGATTCGTAGCCTACCACTGCCCTTTAGACGGGCCTTTAAGAATGTCAAGGTATGTAATCAGAGAGAGATTTAAATAAAATATAAAATACCTATATAAATACATATTAAAATGGTACAGTGGATTTTTCTGACACATATACAGTGACAACCCAAACATTAGGTGGTTTATAAAAAAAAGAAATACTAAAAGTGTTGAATATTTACTTGAATGTTTTTCAGACGTGTCAGGCTCTTGCGCTTTCTGTAGTGCAGGAGCACAAGAAGACCAGAGTCCCTGGACAACCACGAGACTTTGTTGACTGTTATCTGGATCGGCTGGATAAAGAGGTGTGTGTGTGTGTGTGTGTGTGTGTGTGTGTGTGTGTGTGTGTGTGTGTGTGTGTGTGTGTGTGGTGTGTGTGTGTGTGTGTGTGTGTGTGTGTGTGTGTGTGTGTGTGTGTGTGTGTGTGTGTGTGTGTGTGTGTGTGTGTGTGTGTGTGTGTGTGTGTGTGTGTGTGTGTGTGTGTGTGTGTGTGTGTGTGTGTGTGTGTGTGTGTGTGTGTGTGTGTGTGTGTGTGTGTGTGTGTGTGTGTGTGTGTGTGTGTGTGTGTGTGTGTGTGTGTGTGTGTGTGTGTGTGTGTGTGTGTGTGTGTGTGTGGTACCAGACACACTTCAAAAGTATTTATTTAGTAGGTGTGTGTGGTAGTTTCTATGCTCTGTATGATATGTGGGTAACATTGACTTATAATCCTGTTTGTCTCTATCTTCTTCTGTTCCTAGAAAGGCAATGATGCTTCTACCTTTTCAGAAGATCTGATGATTATGTACACTCTAGATCTTCACTTTGCAGGGACTGACACTACCTCAAACACCCTTCTTACTGGTTTCCTTTACCTAATGACCTACCCACACATACAAGGTATGCCTGCATATTTGAATGACTTTTATGTTCTATAGATCTTCCATTGATTGTCTATTTATATTATATTATATATAGATATATATTTATGTCTCAAATCTCATAAACACCAAAAGCCACAAAAGCAGAAAGACCGCAATTACCTAGAGGTTAAAAGGAAAATATAGAAAAAGTCTCTGCTGGAGGATTTAACACATGTTATCAAGTCCCAGCATACCTTCTGGTTGCGCAACATTGTAGGTTTGTTTGAAATAGGTATTTCAGCATGATTAATGAAGATGCAACCTTTCATTTATACCTATGTCAAAGTGAAAAGATATTGCTTGACATAGTTCAGACGCACACGTTTTTAAAATGTTTTCATTCACACCAAAACGGTACTTTAGTCCCAAAGGCAACATCAAAGATCGGCAGAAGTAATGTAGGAATTTGATTTCGTTTTTCTCGCAAAAAAAAGTCTTAATAGCAACTTTAGCATTTCAATTTATTTTTAGATTTTTCAGCTATGCATACTGGAATGCATCATTGCAAACGTGTACTTAAACGCTGCAGACTCCAGAACTGTAAATACAATGTAAAGAATAATCAGAAGGTTATTACTATGAGGTTGAAAGTGAAGAGGGTGTGGCTGAATATGAGCATATTGAATGGTATAGACAAAATTGTCACAGTAAAGTGTAAATGTTAAGTGCGTTAATGCAAGTGCACACAGGTTCGCCTTTTCACCACCTCAGTCATGTTCTTCACTATGCCTTATGCCATTCATCTTCTTTGTCGTGTCATCGCCCTGAGATCCTCCACAGCCGGCTGTTTCAATATTCCTAAAGTCCCCCAAAATAAGATGGGTGAGGCAGCTTTTATTCACTATGCTCCTAAACTGTGGAACACCTTATCAGAAAATACTCGGTGGATATTGTTAAATGACAGCTCTTTTAAATGAGCTTTGTATTAGCAACACCCTCCTTTTAAATGGACTTATAGTCTTTATTATTTACTTAATCTTTATTGTTTTAACCTATATTATAACTGTTTAATTAGAGACATATCCTTTTAAGTTGGTATTTTAATTGTTTTACCTCTATTATAATTAGCATTACGTTTGTATTATTTTATTCTATTGTGTATATATTTATTTTATTAATTTTATAGGTTTTTATATTTGGTTGTATCTATTTGTTTTGTCTTACTTTATTTTTTCCAAGAGAAATCATTATCTATTTTATTGTTGTTATTATCCTATATTTTACCTCCTGTGTCCTCATCCTAACCCATTAAAATACTATGTTATGTTGCTATGATGCATGTTTTCAAAAAGGTCATAACATCTGATCTGAGTGGAATTTCTTGTTTGTTAGAAAAATGTGATGTGTGCCATATTGTAAAGCACTTTGAGCTGCACCTGCTGTAAGATAAGTGCAATATAAATACATTTGTATTATTATTATTATTATGATTGTATTCACATTTCAAGATATATTGCCAAGTATTATTATGTCTCTGCTGTTTCTCTCAGAGCGTTGTCAGCAGGAGATAGACGAGGTGTTAGGAGGGAATGATCAGGCCAGTTTTGAGGACAGACACAACATGCCTTACGTGCAGGTAAGCCATTAGACAGATTCCTTCAAATAAGTGCACTTTTATTTCATGTGCCTCTGAGCAGCTTATTTGTCAAACATTGACACAAAGACTAATCCCGATATATGCAGAATGAAATTAAACAGGCATTACATCTGGTGATAGAAGTCCTTTACGTTGGGGTCCTTGTGATAGATTCATCTGAATCACTTCCTTTGAGCTACATTTATCTTTTTTTTTCCTGTTTGTTTTTTAAAAATATTTAGGGACTGAGAGCTTGCATTGTTGTTCTTCTGGTGTAAAAAATCTCTTCTTCCAGGCTACGATCCATGAAATCCAGAGGGTAGCGAACACTGTTCCACTGAGCGTCCCCCACTGTACGATTAAAGACACCGAGCTTATGGGATATTCCATTCCCAAGGTAAGAAGCAGCTGGTCTTAAATTGTTTTTTTGACAAAGGGACAATATAGTAATGTGTTGTGGAAACTCACTGCACTGTATCAGCATACCGCCTTGTAGGGAGTTAAACGTGACTTTACTGCTGAATCTCATTCCCATTGAAGCTTAAAGATTGTAAGAAATGTCACATGTCTTTCAATTTATCGCAAAATACTTGAATAATGGTATAAACAATAGGCCTCATTAACCAAAATCCTCCTTAGTTAGTGTGAATGCTGTGCAAAATATGTTATACTTTTTCAAAATATTCAGCTTTTTTAACATGTAACTCAATGGGAGGAACCTTCAAATCCTCTTTTACCTACACCTTGCGCCAAATGCCACTCCTTCCACATACTTTCAGCTACAGAAACCATTCAAATATTAAAATGTTCAGCTCCTTCAGGACATGTGTGCTATGACTTTTCTTGTTTTTGATCTTTATACTTTTTGAAATATTTAGCTTAGTTTGGAGCTTGGTAAAGAGGCCTTCTTCAGATTTTAACATGATTTATATCAATAAATAAAAATTAAGAAAACAAATTAAACAAAATGCCTCTTGAGGGCATGAAGTGACAAAAACGTTCAACATGTCTCCATTAGGGCCCTTAGTAAATCAAGCCTGATCTATCCTCAGAGCAGCAACTGCACACCTTTAGTAAATCTGCCATAAATGCCACATTATGGACCCGAAAGTAGACACAAAGCAGATTCCGACGCTCCTCACGGTCCTGACATCCTCCACGCGTTGACATTTTATGAAAGCAGCTACCGTTTTTAAACTATAGTTAGAAATGTAAGAGGTTTATTTCTCATTCAGAACAATGGAAAGGCTCTCTTTTCACAGCACATCTCCATGGGAACCTTGGATCTCTGGGCTCAGTGCACAGGTGTTTGATAACGTTGTCACCATGGTAACCTTTGATCTCTGGGCTCACACACAGGTGTTATGATTAGGTGCTCAGCACAGAAACAAACACTGACAAACAGACTGGAGTTTAAAGACTGTCTCAGCCTATTATTTTCTGTCTGATGGAGACTTCATACTGACTTCAACATGTTCCACATATGTTATACATCATTGGTGACATGTGGTTTTAATTCAAAAGTTTGCAGTTCAAATATTCTGATGCTTTTCAAAGCGTTTTTACTTTCTTTTCTCTTCTTAATACACATTCATTCACTACTACTTACATTTAATATCTAACTCCTTCAGCCTACTTTCAGCTACAGCAACCATTCAACTATTAAATTATTCAGCTATTTCCGGACATTGAGGCTATACGTGTTGTTGTTTATACCTTTTTTAAACCTTTTCTTTTAAATATTAAGCTTATTTTTCCTACTCTTCCAGTTTAACATTTCACTTTCAAGTTTCCAACAAAGTCATTGCAATGCATTTGAGCTTTAACAATTTTGATTCAAATCATTTCACTTTTCTGCATTTCTCCGCTAAGTTCAGCAACACACTTACTTGGTTTTTGTAGCTAAAAGCAGCTACAGAGACCATTCAACTAATAACATATTCAGCTTTTTCTCAGCAACAAATGTTCACAGTTTACAGCATTCACACACATTTTCAGCAGGAAATACATGTTCTAGTTTGTCTTGTTGTTCTTGAGAAGGGTTCCCGAAAACAAAAAAGTGTTTCATGACTTAAAATGCTAATTGTATTTTTGAAATGATTGGTGAAAAAAGAAATCTCCCTTCTGTACGTTGCCCTTAGAAAGGCTTATTTGAATCCAATGCAGTAACACTTACAATGGTTTGGCTTATTAATAGTGATTGTATTTGCATTATTCCTGATTTTTGTATTTAGTTTCGTCATGGTTGAATGTAATTATTATTAGTTGCTTTGGATAAAAGCATCAGCTAAATTAAATGTAATGTTCCTTATTTTCTCCTCAGGGTACGCTGATCATTCCTAACCTGACCTCAGTGCTTAATGAGGAGGGACAATGGAAATTCCCCAATGAATTCAACCCTGAAAACTTCCTCAATGACCAGGGAGAGTTTGTTAAACCAGAGGCCTTCATGCCTTTCTCTGCAGGTATGAGAGCATTACAAAAATCAACAGTACAGGTCTCACTGTTTCACACCTGTAGTGGCATGCACACATGTTGAAGATGGTCTTCTTTTATGTCACAGGTCCTCGTATGTGTTTGGGAGAGGGTCTGGCTCGTATGGAGCTCTTCCTCATCCTGGTGACGCTGCTGAGGAAGTTCAATTTCATCTGGCCTGAGGATGCAGGAAAGCCAGACTACACTCCAGTCTATGGCGTCACTCTGACTCCCCAACTGTATCACATGAAAGTCCAACTCAGGGAAACAAATTAAAGCCGTCTTCAGATAAACAGCAGGAGACCTAGATTGATAAAAACAGCTTTTAAATACTCGGAACAAATACAAAATCAACAATAGAGGGCTTTTTTTGCCAACCGTAATGGCTGTTAACAATACATATATCGAAATATGCCATAAAGGCGAGTGAGCATTAATGTTATAGCTGGACTGCTGGACTTTTACATATATATAAACGTCCGTTACATTCAAGTCCTTTCCAAACGGTTTCAAAAAACGCTGATAAAACACTGGGAAAGTATTTCTCAGTACACCAGATTTGTGGTGTCTACCATTTGTGACCACAACCCACGATGGTGCATGTATTGCAGGAAGTATCATGAGGAGACGGGCAACATGTTAAGCTACAGGTCATGTGGCCTCCACTGGTAGCGGGCTGCCTGAGCCACCAATCAAACCCAAAAATATTTCCTGATTACCTTACCTTTGTGTATCTGCATAGTTTCTCTTGCGTATAGCCCTTTCGTTTACACGAGGCCGTAACAAAACGATAAAAACGGACCCCGCAAACGATAACGGGTCCCAAGGTGGATAGATCTGCAAACGGAACGCTCTGGGGGGTCAAACGGCTCTATGTGTAAGCCTCTATAGTCTATACCAGTGGTTCTCAAATGGGGGTACACGGACCACTAGGGGTACGTTGGAGTACTGCAGGGGGTACGTGAGATTTATTTTATGTTAATGAAAAATTAAGATTAACTACTTTATTCAAAATGTTAAAGTAATTCTGGATAATAAAATGGGAACAATAAACAGGGTGCTCTCTTTTCCTCTCCCTCTCCTGACAGCTTGTCAGGCTCGTGCAGCTCGCTGAACCTGTAATAAGTGACCCGACAGTAAAGAATAAATACATGTATAACTAGTTTAGCTAGTTCCAGAGTAGATGAAATAGCTAAGTGTGTTAGGTCTAACTCTTAGTGTATTTTGCTCCGCTCAACGGTCCGTCACAGCGGACGGAGCTGTGATCATGCAGAGCTGCGTGTTCTCCGTCAGCAGCAGCTGATCTGATCTCTGATCTCTCTCTCTCGCGTCCGGTTATACTTCACTCGCGTTTATGTCCAAATCTATCAGATCTAGCTAGTTCTAGTTAATGATATGACTGCCTGCTTATCAAAGGACCTAAACAATAAGCATTGCTTGGCAACGGCGTGTGGCCGCAAAGTATAGCATTAACCCTAACACTAACCCTAGCATTATGCATGTTTATATGAGGGGTCAAAATCCCATGCTCATAAAATGCTCATATATCTTTTTCTCTTCATTCCCCACGCCCCAAAATAAATAAATATACTAATATTAGGAAAAGTAACGAAGTTTGAGCAGTTTTGAACATATTTCAAAACGCGAAGTGTAATAACTGCAGTTTGCCTCCCTGTCAGCATGACAAAGATCCTCAGTGAAGCACAAGCCCATATTTCTCACTAAATTGTAAGTTGTGGTGACCACCTATTAATACACTGGGTTACATAATTCACACATGGAACTACAGTTGGGTATTGTTTCCACACGGACATGTTATGTGTTGGTCTATATATATTGTGTGCCCTCCTGGCTTCTCTCTCTTCTTCCCGGACTGCAACCGCACAACATGACCTGAGTTACTCTCCAATAAAGTACCCTTTTGCACCTTCCTTGCACCGCCTCTGACTCCCTATCTCTCGGCACTACAAAGTACAACTTATTAAAAAGATCAGTTCAATGCAACTAATGTCGTCTTAGTGTTATTGCATGATGTTAAAATTGGTTTGCCATGAATTTAGTGGATTGTAAACATTTGAAATGTAGCATTTAAGTGTTTCTCAGTTACAAGGTTGTTGTTTTAATAAATCAGACACTGATGGTGCAGCACTGTACTGTACCTCTTTATATAGGCTTTTTTTTTAGCTGATCAGGGGGTACATGGCTTTTTGTGCTGATCAGGGGGTACATGGCTTTTTGTGCTGATCAGGGGGTACATGGCTGAATTTTTTTTCAAAGGGGGTACATTATTGAAAAAAGTTTGAGAACGATCATTTTCTGATAACGATGAAATAGCCCCGCCTCCCTCTCCCCCAGGGGTGGATCTAGACAAATATTCATGGATGGCAAGAGGGTGGCAGGAGATTTTGAGGGGTGGCATTCCCTGGCAGAAGTATGCTGATTTAATCGCAGTCATATCAATCAATGTTATCTTGGAAAGCCACAATATTAATATTTTAACTCAATAACATCAGATACATTATTGTGGCACATCAGTAAAGCCTTACATATAAATATATAAGGTGGCAGCAGTGGTTGCGTTAGACTTTTTCGTTGTCCGTCATTTTGACCGACAGGATCGTAACATTTCCGTCATAATCCATTATTATCCGTCATTTTATTTTTCATGTTTTAATAATGAGATGAGACGTATTTCATATTTATGTTTGGGTACTGAGCAGCAAATGCTCATTCATTCTTTTTTTTAATGATTCATACAGAACTTTTAAGGGCATGGAGAAAAAAAAAAGATGAACAGCGACACCGACCGTGTGGTCACTTTTCATGTCAACACGAACATGAATGATTTATTTCTTCCTGCACTGACAGACAGCACAGCAGCTGAGGCCGCTAAAAACACCGCGACCATTGTGCCTAAACAGGCAAATATGAACAATGCCATCGTTTTAAATGAGACAATTACAATCAAAATATGAACAAAACATTTACAAGAACAACTCAATTGATCTGCTGTAGCCTAGCCTGAACGCTGATTTCTGCATCGTCGTGCACCCTCGGACAAATCCGTTACTCATTTTAGCTTTTCTACAGGTGTCGCAGAACATTTTTGCCATCTTCCCTCCTCCGCCACTTAAACTCTTGCTCCCACTGAACCCGGTACTCCCGCTTGAACTCCTTGCCACTTGCTTGCCCCTCTGCCGCTGGCTGAACGTTGTCAGTTTTAGTCTTACTGGCTTGTCCTTCATCCTCCACCGCATCAATCCTTCTTTTTTCACCTCGTTTATCCACACCATCACAATTACTGGGCTTATTAAAAAAGCTTCGGACGATCAGCTGCCGTGACATTTTGCGATTGCTAAAGCCGGTTAAACAACGAGGTAATCAACGAGGTTAAAAACAAGACTAGACAATAGCTACTTAATATGCACACACTCGCCACCAACTGGACAGGGGTGTGAATGACTAAATAATAGTTATAGACTACAGTAGAGTACAGTAGATCGCCTTCAGTCGACCTGGCCACTAAGGATGTAATATAATGTGGGCCGCTGGTGGACGTTTTGGCGCTGTTCCGAGTTGTGTTCTAATCTGTCAAAATGACGGACTGCTTTCAGATGTGTCCGTCATTGTTAGAACAAATTCGTCATTGACGGAAAATATTCGGTTAACGCGACCTCTGGGTGGCAGACATAATTTAATGAATTTTAACTGAACAATAACTGAATGAGTTTGTTTCACTCTTAGACCAGCAGGGGTACCAAATCTATGCAGACTGCTGCAATAAGTACATGAATTAACTGTCTCGTCGATGTTTGTCTGAATGAATATGATAATATTAACAATCATATTATTCCTATCAGCTGTCAATCACTGTTATGATTCACATATTCATTTATTATTGAATAAACTATATTTTTTGGAGGAGTTAATGATGAATGTTCCTGAAGATGCTTGCTCACCCTCCTTCAAATTTGAAAGACAAGAAATTATATCATGTATCAAAATTCAAAAGATTCAAAGGAACAGTTCAGCGCCCCACGACTTTACTGCTAACAGTTACAACCTTGACTTTACATCAGAAAGAACAAACATTAAATAAGTGACTAACTGCATCAGTTAGGGTTAAAAAACGTGTATTCAGCTAAAACATATACATCGCTGCAGTTATTATCCAGTGGAAAGTCCTTACCTACTGGCCTAGTTCAATCAAAGTGGTTACTTTTTTTTGGCTGGGCAGTGTAGTTTTACACACCGTCTTATTTGACTTTCTCAGGATTGAAAACTGTTTTTTGGGGGCAGACCCTGACCACAGGGTTGTCACCACCCCCCCCCCCCCCCCCCCATAAAAGAAGTGTCCCCAAGACACTGACACATCCAAACCAATAACAGAGCTTCTACATACAGCTAATACATAACACATAGCTTACCCGGGTGTAAATGTTACCCTAGTTTACCACTGCCTACTTTCCACATTCACCAACTCAGCAACCCGGCACCCTCGAAGTAATTAAAGAGCAGGAAAACGCTGGAACAAAGATGTGAAAACAGGAACAAAACCACCTTAAGGTACTGCTCTCGACAAAGCATCAGCCATCACATTTTCGGAACCTTTGAGATGTCGGATGTCCAAATGGAAAGGCTGTAGAAACAGGGACCATCTCATTAACCGCTGGTTTGGGTTCTGCAAAGACTGTAGAAAGGTCAGGGGATTGTGATCTGTGTATATCACTATTGGCCTATAACCACTCCCTATATACACTTCGAAGTGCTGCACTGCCCAGATCACGCTTTTGCTCTGGAGGGAGGCTTCTATTGCCTCAATAATCCTCAGGGAATTAGAGGCTGCTGCAGCAGATGCACCATTGACTGCTGCTTCATTAGAAGAAATATCCTGCTCATTTCTTTCGTTACATGCACATGCTTGAGCTTCTTCTGAACTCTGGACCGATTCCCAAGATGCAGAGAGAGGAGTGCGAGCATCTTATGATTGTTCCTCGGCAATATCTGCTGCCACACGCTCGTTGTTCTGTTGAGGATATGACCTATGAACCAGCAACTGTGATCGGCTACTGGACGTCACCGCAGCCTGCAAAAGAGCTAGCTCTGACCCTCTTCTGTCAGGTGGAGCGTAAGACCCACTGGAGGAGGAAACGGTAGGCATGGAACCTCTTCTAGGTGCAACCGCTGCATCAACTTCGGGGTGAAGGACATTGACGTAGCTACAGCGTTCACCATACCAGCATATACCTTTCTGAAAGTACCTACATATTTGAACTGGCGGTATACAGTCATGTTGATATATACACCTGGAACCAAATCTACATGTGCCATTCAAGAAACGCCTACAGATACTTTCACCACGAGCTGCGTCCATCCTCCGTATGTTTTGAGCATACCCTGGATCAATTTCATCTGCCAACTGGGAGGGGCGAGGCTTCACCTCTTGCAGGGCTGGTCCGTAGGTAGAAACCGCAGCAGCAACTGGTTGCGGGGTAGTATAGAGTTTAACCGCAGCTATAGCCTCATCCCTAGCAACCTTGTGGGGAGAAGCTGCAAGGGCAACAGGCCTGGGAAACTGGACATTTTGGAGTCCCTTGGTTTTTGCAAGTACAACGCGTTCTGGAAGGATATCTTTGAATTGTTCAAAAAGGAACAGTTCCCTCAAATCATTAAGATGTACTACTTCGGAAGCCGTGACCCACCGATTACATTTCATCGTCAGCTCCCGAACAAGTTCCACATAGGTCTGTCCTTCTGACTTCCTTAGCTTCCTGAACTGCTGACGGTAGGCCTCAGGCACCAACTCATAAGCTTTTAGCACTGCAGTCTTTACCCTTAAGTAATCTTCACTGTCAGCCATACTTAATGCAGACAATGCTTCTTGAGCCCTACCAGTTAACACACACTGTAACAGCAATGTTTTCTCTGAATCAGACCACTGTCGTCTTTGGTTAAGTCGCTCAAAAAGTTCAAAAAAAGAATCTACAGTCTTCTCCTCGAACTTCGGTAACAACCTCAAGTTATAAGCTACATCAAAAGTAGCTGGGGACACCCCAGAAGAAAGCTTACCCTCTTGGATGAGGTCCAACTTGTAACGCTCTTGTTGCAATTCAGCTTCCCGCACCACTGTAGTTAACCTTAAACGCTCCATCTCAGTTTCCTATTCACGAGCTCTAGCCCAGTCCTCACGAGCACTTGCTCGTTCCTCACGTTCACTGTCTTGTTGGTACTGCAGCAGCATTATTTCCTTTCTCTCTTCAAATGTCATTTCACCAAAGTCAAACAAAGAAAAACATGTACTTCTCTGCCGCTCTGGACTTATAGCTGCCTTCTCATCCAACTCCTCCTCGGAACCATCATCGACAGCCACTGCTGGCAGTACTTCTTGCAGTACCAACTGGGCCTGTAACATAGTCACTATGGTGTCTTTACGACCCTGCTTTGGAACGTCTACCTCAAAATGCTCTGCAATTTTGAACAGTTGGTCTTTAGTAAATTTTTCCAGCAGTTCCACACTGGGACACTTAACAAAATCTGTCAATGTAGCCATGATTATGCAAACTCCCTTGAACCTGGTGCACAGACACCTACAAATATATATATATATTTTACACTTACAGGCCTGGCATATGTACTACAGCGTTTCCAGCGGTCTCGTGTGAACGGACACGTTAATTAATCGAATGCGTGTGAACGGAATATTTTTTGCGATTGCGTTTTACCGTATGCGTCCTTGTGTCACAAGTTAGACACTTATATTATTGTTTGTTTGGTGGCTCATCTAAACTCTCCTGTCATTTCAGATCCCGCCTTCCTCCAGGCCCTTGTAATCAGCTCACTTCCCTCACCTGGTCTCCCCAGCCCTTCCCCTCACCTGTTACTCATTCCCTCATCACTCCACAGTATTTATACCACCTCACTATCCTTTGCCAGATTGTCTTGTAGTTTCCGCCAAGCTCTCCTGTGAGTGTTGTGCTCTAGCCTAGATTTTTGTCCTGACCGGTTTTTGATCCCTGCCTGCCTGTTTACGGATCTCGAGTTCCTGCCTGCCCCCTGTCTGGTTTTGGTTGCCTGTCTGACGGATTTCCTGGTTTTGACCCTGCCTGTCCCTGACCTGAATAAACTGAACATTGCTATACACTGGTTGTATCTGAGTCGTGCTATTGGGTTCTGATCTGTACCTGTGATCGTGACAGTACAATCTGGCCAACATGAACCCAGCCGACTCAGCGACAGAACCGCCGACGCACGATATCATGTTACAACGCCACAAGCAGCAGCTTACCTTCATGGCTGAAGCTATGCAGGAGATGGCCGCTCGTCACGAACGGACCTTTGTGAATCTCCGTGGTCATCTTCAGAACCTTCCTGCTACGGTCCAAAGTCTGGAACTAACTCCAGCTTCCGCTGTTCTAATCCAGAATCCTCCGGCATCGGATGCACGCCTGCCTCCTCCGGAACGCTACTCTGGAGCCCCAGGTTCGTGCAGACCATTCCTGGTCCAATGTTCCCTCGCCTTCGAGCTTCAGCCTTCCCAACAGAATGATCCCAGGTGGCATATATTGTCTCTCTTCTCACGGGCAAAGCTAAAGACTGGGGTACCGCTGAATGGGAGAGACAATCCTTTGCCTGCTCGTCTGTAAGCTTATTCTCCGATGAACTGCGTAAAGTCTTTGATCACACTACACCCGGAAGAGAGGTCGCTCGGGGACTGTTTAACCTGGCGCAAGGAGGGAGATCTGTGTCCGATTACTCCATCGAGTTTCGTACCATAGCCGCCGAGAGTAACTGGAATGCTTCTTCACTTCTCGATGCCTTCTACAACGGTCTGTCGGATCGCCTTAAAGACGAACTGGCAGCTCGGGATCTTCCTGCTGATTTAGATGAGCTGGTGGCTCTCTCCATCCGCATTGACTGCCGTCTGCGGGAGCGCAGGAGAGAGAGGGTTTTCTCCGTTGCCCCTCAGGCTCCGCCTCTCCCGTCAGCGCATGCTACTGAACAGGTGAGAGGAGGATTTTCTAACTCTTCTGAACCAATGCAGCTGGGGCGGACCCGGCTCTCCGAGACAGAACGACAGCGCCGCCTGCGGGACAACTGCTGTCTTTACTGCGGCCAGGAGGGTCATCTTGCCTTCTCTTGTCCTGTAAAAGGCAGGGCTCACCAGTCATCCAGAGGGCGCTGGTGAGCCGAATTATTAATTTAGAAATGCCCTCTCGACCCCTAACCCATGTTTAGCTGAGCTGCTCGGGGAAAATGCACACTGTGGCAGTTCTTATTGACTCTGGTGCTGATGCCAGTCTTTTGGACATAACACTGGCCTTTCAGATGGGACTTGGTCGGGAGGTTTTGGAGAAGCCCATCAATGCTACAGCTCTAGATGGTCGTCTTCTCTGCAGAGTGACACAGCGTTCAACTCCAGTTCAAATGAGCATGTCAGGTAATCACAGCGAAACACTCTCTTTTCACCTTATCCATGCACCACATCAGCCTGTCATTTTGGGGTTTCCTTGGTTAAGGAGGCATAATCCTCATATAGATAGGCTCATATATAGGCTTCAGGGACTATTAGAGAGTGGAGTGCTCATTGTCATGCTGTCTGCTTAAGATCTAGTTCCTCAATTGATTCCAGTCAGCCGATTATCTCTGAGTGTCAAGACCTTTCCGGTGTTCCCAAGGATTACTGGGACCTTAAAGAGGCCTTTAACAAGGTTCGGGCCACCTCACTCCCGCCTTATCGTGCTAATGACTGTCCTATTGACCTGTTACCTGGTACTTCTCCTCCTAGAGGTCGACTTTTTTCTTTATCGGCTCCAGAAACTAAGTCAATGGAGAAGTATATCAATGACTCTTTGGATGCAGGGCTTATCCGGCCTTCATCATCTCCTGCTGGTGCAGGTTTTTTCTTCGTGGGTAAGAAGGATAAGACTCTGCGCCCATGCATTGACTACAGAGGACTCAATAACATCACTGTCAAGAACAGGTACCCCCTTCTACTTGTTTCCTCTGCATTTTAACTGTTACAAGGCGCTACTATTTTGACCAAGCTGGACCTACGTAACGCGTACCATTTGGTGAGAATCAGGGAGGGGACGAGTGGAAGACGGGATTTAACACTCCTAGTGGACATTATGAGTATTTAGTCATGCATTTTGGACTCACCAATGCACCTGCAGTCTTCCAGGGGTTGGTGAATGATGTTCTGCAGGATCTACTCAATATCTGTGTTTTTGTATACCTGGATGACATTTTGACTTTTTCCAAGTCAAAACAGGAGCATGTGGTCCATGTTCGCCTAGTCCTCCAGAGGCTCTTGGAGAACCACCTCTTTGTCAAGGCCGAGAAGTGTGTGTTCCACACCACAGAAGTCCCTTTCCTGGGATTTGTGGTCTCCACCGGAAACATCAAGATGGATCCTGACAAGACCAAGGCGGTGACTGACTGGCCACGCCCTTCAACACGCAAGGAGCTCCAACGCTTTCTGGGTTTTGCCAACTTCTACCGGAGGTTCATTCGAAACTACAGTTTGGTGGCAGCCAAAGTTAAAGTCACGCTTCACCTCTGCTCCTATTTTGATTTTTCCAGATTCTACTCGGCAGTTTACTGTAGAGGTAGATGCGTCGGATACTGGAGTTGGGGCAGTTCTTTCTCAACGGTCGGCCGAGGATCAGAAGATGCACCCATGTGCCTTCTTCTCTCGGAAGCTGTCCCCAGCAGAAAGAAATTATGACATTGGAAATCGAGAACTGTTGGCAGTGAAACTTGCCCTGGAAGAATGGAGACACTGGTTGGAGGGAGCAGAGCAGCCTTTTGTGGTCTGGACTGACCACAAAAATGTGGAGTACATCCGTTTAGCTAAGCGGCTGAACTCTCGTCAAGCCAGGTGGGCTTTGTTTTTCACACGCTTTGATTTTTCTCTTTCATACAGACCTGGTTCTAAGAACATCAAACCTGACGCCCTGTCTCGCCAGTTCCAGCCAGAGAGCTCTCCATCTCATACTGAGAATATCATCGCTTCTACATGTGTCATTGGTCTGGTGACCTGGGAGGTGGAGGATAAGGTCAAGCGCTCTCATGCTGAACACCCAGCCCCAAGTGCCTGTCCTGTTAACCGTCTGTTTGTTCCTGCCACTCTCCGTACCCAGGTTCTCCAGTGGGGTCATAATTCTCGCCTGGCTTGTCACTCAGGAGTGAGACGGTCCCTAGCCCTGATTCGACAGTGATTTTGGTGGTCTTCCATGGAGAAGGATACCAAGGAATTCATTGCTGCTTGCCTAGTCTGCTCCCAAAATAAGACCTCACGCCAAGCTCCCTCCGGTCTTCTTCATCCCTTGCCTATCCCTCATCGTCCCTGGTCCCACATCTCCTTGGATTTTGTCACTGGACTACCACCCTCAGATGGTAACACAGTTATACTCACAGTCATAGACCGGTTTTCCAAGTTTGCCCTGCTTATTCCATTAACCAAATTACCTACTGCCAAGGAAACGGCTGAAATCATGCTACAACATGTGTTCAGGCTGCATGGTCTCCCCAGTGACGTTGTGTCTGATCGGGGACCACAATTTACTTCTCGTTTTTGGTCCGAGTTTTGCAGGCTGCTGGGAGCCAGTGTCAGTCTCTCGTCCGGATTTCATCCCCAGTCCAATGGTCAAGCAGAGCGAATGAACCAGGAGATGGAGACTGCCTTACGCTGTCTAGCCTCCTCCACTCCCTCCTCCTGGTCGAGGCAGCTTCTATGGGTTGAGTATGCCCACAACACCCTTCCTAGTTCTGCTACTGGTGTTTCTCCATTCCAATGCTCCCCCGGATACCAGCCACCCCTTTTCCCTGCACAGGAACGTGAGGCCAGCGTCCCATCTGCACAGGCGTTTGTAAGCCGATGTCGACGCATGTGGTTAAAGGCCCGCTCCGCGCTCCTGCGCTCTTCCCACCATTATCAACGGACCGCCAATCGCCGTCGCAAGCCAGCTCCACAGTACTCCCCAGGGCAACGTGTCTGGCTCTCCACACGGGATCTCCCTCTCAGAGTTGAGTCAAAGAAGTTGTCTCCGTTTTGTAGGCCCATTTCCCATATCTAGGGTCATCAATTCTGCAGCTCTCCGCCTGCGTCTGCCCCCTTCTATGAGGATTCATCCTACCTTCCATGTGTCCGAGATCAAACCAGTTAATGTGAGCCCTCTTCAGCCCCCCTCTAGACCCCCACCACCACCCCGGACTATCGACGGGGAGACTGTTTACACTGTCCGTCGCATCATCAAGTCCCGGCGACGTGGTAGAGGGTTGCAGTACCTGGTACACTGGGAGGGTTATGGTCCTGAAGAGCGTTCATGGGTGCCCGCTCGCAGTATCTTTGACCCATCGCTCATTATTGACTTTCACCAGGCTCATCCCGATCAACCACTTGGGACGTCAGGAGCCGTCCATAGAGGGGGGGGTTCTGTCACAAGTTAGACACTTATATTATTGTTTGTTTGGTGGCTCATCTAAACTCTCCTGTCATTTTAGATCCCGCCTTCCTCCAGGCCCTTTTAATCAGCTCACTTCCCTCACCTGGTCTCCCCAGCCCTCCCCTCACCTGTTACTCATTCCCTCATCACTCCACAGTATTTATACCACCTCACTATCACTTGTCCTTTGCCAGATTGTCTTGTCGTTTCCGCCAAGCTCTCCAGTGAGTGTTGTGCTCTAGCCTAGATTTTTGTCCTGCCCGGTTTTTGATCCCTGCCTGCCTGTTTACGGATCTCGAGTTCCTGCCTGCCCCCTGTCTGGTTTTGGTTGCCTGTCTGACGGATTTCCTGGTTTTGACCCTGCCTGTCCCTGACCTGAATAAACTGAACATTGCTATACACTGGCTGTATCTGAGTCGTGCTCTTGGGTTCTGATCTGTACCTCTGATCGTGACACTAAGACTACCTGTTATAAGTTGGTGCCTAAAAAGTTGCCCACACAATCATTCCTTGTGGTCCTTCTAATTAGCCCTAGGCCATTATCGTAAGACCTTTGCTGGAAATTACCCGTCTCAGCAACAAATGATTATCTGCAGTTGCCTTTTCTCTACCTTTAAAACTGTGGCTTGCACTGAGAGGCAATCCCTACATGTTGTTAATCTGTTCCAAGGTCAACAGCCTGGGATCCACCTCTGCTTCTGGTGACTCTCAGGGTATGCAATGGGTTCTCTATTCCCCTAATGGCTGTCTTTTCAGCCACTTGGTCTTTACTTAGGGGCTTTCCCAGCTGACATATGCACTGCAGTCACTAGCTTAATGCTAGCTATGACAGCTAAAGGCCCCTACACACCAATCTGACATCAAAGAACACGTCCCGACCGACCCAACTGTTGTGTCGCCTCACGTCTCCTGCGTCTTGGCCAACAGTCGCACTGGAACACACTGCAAAGACTTCAGCCGACGGCTAAGTAGCACGTACGAACTGCGCATGCGTGAGTGGCAATAACTCTCCTTACCAGCAGGCGGCGGTAGTGTGTATTCGTCATTCAAAAGAGGCAACAACCGGAAGACAGACTGCGTGATACACCGAGAGAAGAAGAACAGACTATGTGATATAAACAAACAACAAATAGCGTGTGCGTTCCATTTTCACTCTACAGCAAGAAGCTCATGGGGCTTTCCCGAACCTGTGTCGAGAGCTGGAGTTAAAGGGGACCTATCATGCAAAATGCACTTTTGTACGTCTTTTATTCATGAATGTGTGTACCCGGTGTGTCAGGGAACTCACCAAGTGTCAGAAAACACAACCTTCTCTCTTTTCCTCCATACCCAAATCTTTAAAAATGGGGCTGCAGCGGATCTGATACAGACAGATACAGATTTGAAAATTCTCTGACGTCAGGAACGAGGAGCTGCGCCTATATGGCCAACCAGGGGCGTCGCCTGGACCTGGAAACATTCGGGGCTTAGCCCACAGTGGCGGTGCTACAGTCAAATGTTCTACTGCAAGACTCCCCACACGCACATACACAATTGCGCCATCTGGTGTCACAAACAAAAAGCTTTGTTACGGCAATGGATTGTGGGAGATTCTCATAGCACGTGAGGATCTCTTGAGGGTAAGGTGCCTGTATTATCTCGGTGGACAAAATGTATGTTTTTATTTTATAAGGACAATAACGTTCTGTTGTGTTTGTTTAGTTTAATGTTAATTGTTTAATGCTCACAGTCACAGCAACATGTTTTTAGTGTGATTGGCTATTTGTTTTATATGATTTATCAACGTGATCATCAAGAGCTAATCTGAGCACCAGAACCCAGCTCACGTGTCCTTTTATGCTGTCCATTGAAATGCAGGTATGTGAGTTTTGTACACCAGTTTATTTATGTTTAATATTTCACATTGCTCCACATGATGCCTCGACTACAAAGTCTTCCATGTTTCTACGCTTCTTCCTCTGTGTCACAGTTTCGGGAATATCAAGATCATTGCACAGGGCCTTGGTCTTGTCATAGACCTCATGTGCTTTCTCGTTACTTTGGTAACTTTTCAGTGTGTTCTCAACTGCTGTTTTGTAATCTACTGCCTGCACCAAGTCAATTGTTTCTTTCTGCAGGTATTCAAGCAGGCCCTGAGTGGTTGAGAGCAGTGTCTGGAACATGACACAGGGTTTCCCACACATAGAATATACCTGGGCGGGTCGCCCAGGTATATTAACGGCCGCCCAAGTATATTTCGCGACCCATTTAGTTTTTTTTAATGTTTTTTTTTTTGTATTCGTCCGTGACCACGACGCCATCTGCGATCGATTAACTTGTAGACAATGATCCCTGGCTCCCTTCTGGCCTGTTAAGTGGCCTGCCTCACACAGGGTGACTGGCTGTCCACATGATGTGGCCTGCCGACATGGCCACTGTCATACAGATCATAAATCAAAGCCCTTGATTGGTCTCTGTGTGTCATTCAAGCTCGGGATAACCTCAGCTCCGGTGAGGTAAAGGACTCTCTGAGTGTTTAGATAGTTAACTTAGTCTAAGTTCTCAGTGGGTCTCAAACGGTGTGGTCACCATTTATGTAAACACATATTTCCATTTGAGAGGGTAGTGATTGGTCTAATGGAGAGTGAGGTGGGCTGAAGATCGGAAGGCTGTGAGTTCAATTCCCGCCAGGAACACCACCACTAGTGTGCCCTTGAGTAAGGCACTTAGCCCTTAGTTACTCCAGGGAGAATGTCCCTGTAATCGGTCATTATAAGTCGCTTTGGATAAAAGCGTCAGCTAAATGAAATGTAATGTGATTAGTAAAATATGCATGAATAAATAAATAAAAAGTTAACTAGGTGAAAAAAGGTAAGATACACTTTTAAAACTTGTTGAGAGAAAACTAGTCTTTGCTGCTGCCTCAAAGAGGAGGGGGGGAGAGGAGGGAGAGGGGGGAGAGGGGGGAGAGGAGGGAGACAGGAGAGGCTGATTCAGGAGCACAGACACACTCACAACTATAAATGAACCAAAAATAAATTAACAAGTTTCAGTGTTTTTCTCATATTGGAAATGGGATGTTGTTGGTTATGGCCTTGATTTTATGATTATTGAAATGTATACAGTTCTGTTTAATATAGGTGTTTCCATAGATCTAGTCTCTTTATTTTCCCCTCAAAATGCACCAGATTGATGCATTTAACTCCAAAATAAAAAATAAAATCTTACCGGGGGGGCATGCTCCTGGACCCCCCTAGAGGATTTGAGGTCGACCCCCACTAAAAATCACATGGATAGGTTCCTAAATACATTAATAAATACATTTATTTTTTTAAATAGTAGCCCATTTCCATATGTTCATGTGTGGGTAGTAGATTTAAACTATAGGGCTATCATTATGGGCCCTGCCTGTACCTGTTCGCTCTGCCATCGCGTGAAGGGTCTGCTAACAAGCGACCAACAGAAAGGTTAATGTTGTTGCACGTCACCTCAACCCCCCCCCCCGCTACCACCACCCCCCAAAGTATATTTCAGATCTGTGGGAAACACTGGTAGTTAATGGACCAGCACCAGAGGCATTCCCATACACACAGGCGTTGGAGCTGTTCTTCATGAAATCCCAGAAGGATGAAGTGCTCTGACAAACAGTGCCATCTTTGCGCAAAATGATTATACCAGAATGAAAAGTCAATAAATAATGTTGTTAAAACTTTCTTTTTTTTTCTCTCGTGCGCGCACGCGCACCCCCCCCCCCCCCCCTTGCCACCACCCGCCCAAGTATATTTCATATCTGTGGGAAACACTGTGACAGCATGTAGATGGTACTGCATTTTCAAAGCTTGCTTTCCAGTCCCTTTGCTAGAGGGGCTGAAAGGCTCCCTAAAGTCTTGATCAAAGCAGGGAGGTTTTTGACATGCCCAGCGAACAAGTTGTTTGTCCCCTACCTCTAGCTGTTTCTGAAATGTTTGCAATCTCTGATGGTGGACAAGAGATGTGGAGAAGAAAGAGTAGAGACACTCCAGGAGATCAACGCAGATATGTGACAGGTATACGTTTAATGTTTCACATTGCTTGTGAAAAAGATACTACCACTATACGATCACTGAAATTTGTTGTTGACTGGACACTTATTTTGTAAAAGAGATAGCATGAGAGGATCTCTTAAGCAATGCAGCTCACGTGTCCTTTTTATAATCTGTCCATTGAAATGCAGGAAAGTAATCACCAGCTCTGAGTGATCTGTTGCCGAGGGGACACTACACCGGAGTTACATAAGCAGAGATAAAGTGCTATTTTGGGGGGAACTCACCTCCTCTGGGGTCCCCCAGGAAGACTTTTTTTAAATACTGAAGTTAAAAGCATCAATCTTGTGCACTTTGAGAGCAACATCAAGAGATATGGATACATCTCTCAACACCCATATGTCAAAAATAAATCTCAGAATCAGAAACGGGTTTATTATTTAAAAACACTTCATTTTCCAATTAAATCATAAACTATGTCAAATTATTAGAAGTTGTTAGTAATCAGATTAAACAGAAAAAAGGGATGGAAGGAGGAAATAATAATCCCTCATCTCTTGCTGTTTGCGGTTGAAATGATCTCTTTTGCTGGCCAAACATGCTGGATGGAAAGCAGTGATGTCTCACTTGCCTTGGCCCTGTATCTGCAGTCCCTAAATCAGTCATGTTACTCATTGACTCTTGTCTGTTCTGGTGTTCCTGTTCGTTGTTGTCTCCATTGTCGTTCTTGTCTGTTGTATCTCCTTCTTGTGTGTCCCTTTCTCCTGTTCTCCTTTCTTCATCCTCTACTCTGTTTGGTCGTCTGTGATGACTGTGTAGGTAAACACAAACAAGTATGTAAGTCAATCAGTTTCCAGCTCTGTCAAATAAATGAATTTCAAGATACACACATTTGTCTTCATTAAAATGAGTGTCACCACACTGTCACAAAATGTAATACTAACCAATTGAAAATAGTTAAATTTACATCTCTTGTAGATATCACTGTTAGAGTAGTTATCTGCCAATAGGACAGAATCATTCCTATACAAATGCAGTTTGAGTAATTCACTTAATATATTTACTTAAAACTTTAATATAGTCATTTTCACTTAATACTCTAATATAGTCATCTTTCTGCATTCAACACTAAGGAAAGCTGTACAATTTGACATGATAATGAGGAAAAAAGGCCTCCGACAATGCAGATCATTTTTTTGATCATATCAATTTTAAGATGCGGGTCAAGGCTTAATATTTGGGAGCATAGTGTCCCTTGCTCCCTTTCAGGAGCCCCACAGGATTAGCTTTGATCTGAAATATTTGTATAAAAAGCTTGTTAGCTGGCTGTCCATCTCATAATGTTCACATAGTAACTAGCTGTCAATAGGAAATATCAATCAGAAGAATTATATTTTCATGCAAAATCTGTCACAAAAAGAGGTTGCACATTTAAATGCAGGTGTTGTTATGGCAACGTCAGTGGCCAAACAGCCACATTTACTGCTGCAAATACGTTCAAACATGCTGTCAACACGTAAAGCAGTGGCAACTATGCCACCATTTCAGCTGACTTTTTCTCAGAAATACTGTCACATAACATCCATATATTTCAGTGCTAGGTTGATGCTTAGCTAAGCTAACTATGAAACACGACAGGACTCAGGAATCAGGATCAACTGTGTACTGTAAGGTAGCTTCTAGCTTCATGTCGAACACAGACAGTAAGTCAACATTTCCCAGAGAGCTTTCTTTGAAATCACCAAGTAACGCTAAAAAACACAACATTTAAATTGTATGACAAAGTGTTTATTTAATATATCTGGCTAGCTATAGCTACTTGCTAACGGTTTAGCTTACCCGCACGATTCAAAGTAACGTCAACGTAGCTATAATTTATGCTTTGCTTACATGTTCGCATAACTTGTAAGTTTACTGACAGGTACATACCTTGTTCACCTGGCTCAGGTGGTGGCTCAGGTGGTGGCTCTGGGGTTGTTGTGTGAGCCACCACTTGAGAATTGCCGTCTTTTTTATTAAAGAAATGTCTAATGTCCATCTTCAGAATCTCCGCGTCCGGGGCTGACAGTTTAAAGTTTAAACATTGTCACAGAGGAGAGGTACGTACCTGTCAGCCAATAAAACACGTTTATTTCCATGCAACTCTCTGATTGGTCTGGTGGCGTCGTCTTGCCTCTGTGTTGCATTCACTGAACATGGGAAATTACAATTCTGCCGTCCGTCCTATAGGTAAATTAGGTTAATGTATTATATTATTGAGGGAGAATTTGTCCGGGGCTAAAGAAAAAACATCCGGGGCTAAAGCCCCGGATGCCTACCCCAGGCGACGCCCCTGTGGCCAACTCTCCACCTATCAGGGGAATGTGGGGTTGGGCCATGGCCGGTCATTGCCGCTCGAAAGCGCTGGAGACGCTGTAGTACATATGCCAGGCCTGTAAGTGGCGCTGTAGTCTGCCACAAAAGCAGCGAAGAAGACTTCCCTCGCATGGTTACCATGGTTGCCCTTCTGTTTATTCTTCGCTGTGGCTCTTTTTCTCCCTCCCCGAGGCAAGCGTTTGCTCCTGCTGCTGCTGTAATTCAATGGGTTAAATTAATAATCTTTTTTCTCAAAGTAATGATAAACCTGTGAGTTGGATGTAGAAAAGTCAGAATTAATATAGATGTTTTTTATTTTAAAGAAAATTCAGATTGAACATGGTAAAAAACTGTAAATTATAGTGTCCGTCCAAAAAATATTTTGTACTTATAGTGAAAACTAACCTTGGATTATGGGTTAGTAGACTAAAAGCTTTAGGAATCGAAAGTACAACAGATAATAAGTACCCTGTATCAAGATTGATGCAAAACAAGTGATATGTGACATTTTCAGACAGATTTAGCAAAATAAACCTCTTCTGGGGCCATTTGGTGGATTTTCCATATCTCTGGCCCCCCTTGCTCGATTTTGACATGTGACATCTCTTCCTGACCTTTAGAGCCAATAGAATCGAAGGGAAATCGTCCCATAGACTCTCATGTTAAAAAAAAGCTTGCGTCTCTGCACATGCAATCTTCTACAGAGCGTAGGAATATCCCTGCTCTGATATCTGGAAACGGAAAAGCAGTAATATTGCTTATGAATTATCAGAACATTTAAAAGGGGACACAGACACATTGTATTAACCTATGGATTAACTACACCATCGTTTGTATGCCATTGAAGACCAGTTTTGACCAGACAAAGACCAAGGTAAGCCATGTTAGCGTTTTTGTTTTGATGTAGGTTTTTGTTATTTTCTCCACGAATTTGTAATCGTTGAGTGTTGAGGTGGGTACCAATAGATTATGTGTCTCCTTACGATCATAAACGATGTGTTGGATCTGCAGCTAGGATAAGTAATAAGGGTGCTAGGAGTGATTTTCGGTGCAGTAATAGGTTAGCATTTTTCGCTGGGGCTAATTCAGAGGGTCAGTGTTAGTATTTTTTTTTTTTTCAGAACAAAAATGAAGTTAAATGAGTTTTTTCCCGTTATATGGATATAAAACATTCATAGTTTATTAAATATGAAGGTTCCTTAGACGTTGTTTCCTGCAAATGACGCGATTTTGGCCCTGTGACCGGGTCCGTGGAGCTTAAGAGGTTTTAACCACATATTTATAACTGAACTCATGATGTCTGTACCTTGCCAATGCAGTTGAAAAAAACAAGAACATAAAAAAAGAAACTAAGTACTTGTTGAGTAATTTAGGCCACTTTCGTTGTTGTTCAGAGTTTGATTCTTTATGGTTGTTGCACTTATTGTAAGTTGCTTTGGATAAAAGCGTCAGCTCAATGAAATGTAATGTAAAATGATTAATGTCCACTACCTTAATAAGATAGTATTTGTTTAACCCAAACCATGATGTTTTCCAGAACCAAACAAGTTGTGTTTGTGCCTTAATCTCAGCAAACCTTTATTTTAGAGTTGGGACACCGTATATGTTTTTTAAACAGGATTTGGTATACTTACTACGATTTACCTTTGTATTCAAATGACATACTTTGAAATGTAAACCAAGCACTACATTTAGTCAATTTAGAGTGAAGGGACGAGACAATCCTTGGTTTTCTGCTGAATTATCTATTCTCCTACATGAGAGAAACAAGGCCTGGGCAAAGGCTAGGAATTCAGGTTCAGAGGTAGAATGGCTGCATTTTAGGCAGCTAAGAAATAGCTTCACTTCACATGTCAAAAGTGCTAAATCTAAGTATTATCTGTCAGTTACCACAAAGAACCTGAGCAACCCTAGAAAATTCTGGAAAGCCATAAAATCGATATCCACCGGTGATATCCGTAATGAGCTACCTCCGTGCCTTACCACAGTATCTGGCACTATATCGGATAGGGCCACCATACTAAATTGTTTTAATGAGCATTTTGTGTCCTGTGGCTCTCTGTTTCATTATGTTTCTAATTCTGCTTCTGTGAACACCACAGTCAGTGACTCAGAACAATGTGGTCTGGAAAACCCCTTCAGTTTGACTCCTTTTACTGTTGATGTTGTTCGTGAAGTCTTAACCAAGCTAGATCCTAAAAAGCCGGCTGGTCCGGACAACGTAGAACCTTTCTTTTTAAAGATAGCTGCAGATTTTATTGCTCCACCTCTTACTACTCTTTTTAACCTCTCCCTCAGCACGAACAAAATCCCAAAAGTATGGAAGTCAGCTTATGTCCTGCCACTACTAAAAGGAGGGGAGGCCACCTTATTAAACAATTATAGACCCATCTCTAAATTGTCAGTTCTGGCCAAGGTTCTTGAACGCCTAGTGAATGAACAGGTAAAGGTGTTTTTATGTAACAATGACATCCTGTCTAAACATCAGTCAGGCTTCAGAAAGCAACACAGCACCATCACTGCCACAATGAAAGTGGTAAATGATATTACGAGTATTTTAGATAATAAGCAGAGTTGTGCAGCTCTATTTGTTGACCTATCCAAAGCTTTTGATACTGTCGATCATCGCATTTTGAAGCAAAGGCTGGTCAGTATAGGCATGTCCAGCCATGCAGTAGGGTGGTTTGTAAACTACCTCTCTGAAAGATCCCAATGTGTTCAGTTTGATGGGCTGTCTTCTGAGTGGTTAAACATCACTAATGGTGTACCACAAGGTTCAGTTTTAGGTCCGCTATTATTCTCTATCTATATTAATAGTTTAGGTGAAAATGTCGAAGGAGCAACCTTACATTTTTATGCGGACGATACCGTTATGTACTGTGCAGGTCCCTCGATTAACGAGGCTGTTGTTAAATTACAGGCTGTTTTTAACATTATTCAGGCTCAGCTCTCTGAGCTTAAGCTTCTTTTAAATGTGGATAAAACCAAGGTAATGCTCTTTTCTAAAGCTAAAGCTAAAAATACACCAGACACTGCTTTGGATATTGTAACTACGCAAGAAATACAACTTGAAGTGGTTACCTGTTACAAATACCTTGGTATCTGGCTTGATGATTGTCTCACTTTTAAACTTCATGTCAATAACCTGCTTAAAAAGCTGAGGGTTAGGCTAGGTTTCTTTTACAGAAATAAGTCCTGTTTCTCGCTTGAGGCCAGGAAAAGGCTAGTCACTGTGACCTTTTTACCTGTGCTGGATTATGGTGATTTGTTATATATGAATGCACCTGCCAATTACCTGAGCAAGTTAGATGCTGCGTATCACAGTGCACTGAGATTTTTGACAAATTGTAAAGCACTTACGCATCACTGTACCCTGTATACCAAGGCGGTTATGCTATCACTTACTGTACGGAGGCTCAGTCACTGGTACTTTTTCATTTACAAAGCCATGTTGGATAAACTACCATCTTATATCTGCTCCCTGATCTCTCTGCGAATTGAAAGTACTTATTGCCTGAGATCGCATGCTGTGGTTTTATTAAATGTGCCAAGTGCTAGGACTGTCTTAGGGAAGAAAGCTTTTAGATGTGCAGCTCCACTAACATGGAACAGTCTGCAAAAAGAATGGAAAATTACCAAGCTAGTACCACTACATGTTTTTAAAGCTCGGTTGGATGCTACAAAATCAGATGCTGTTGGTACCTGTACATGTGGTTAGATATGAAAATTGTAATCCCTGTACATTTTGCTGTATGATGTCCTTTTGTTGTTCTGTTGTTTATGTCTTCTTGTGGAACCTACTGCTGCAGGTCTCCCTTGAAAAAGAGATCATGGATCTCAATGGGATTTTACCTGGATAAATAAAGGTTTTGAATTGAATTGAATTGAAGCACTTACCCAAATGACATACTTTGATGTCTACGTATACCTATTAACCTTTGCATCCAAATATCTTGTTTGGATATGCACTATAGCACTTACTAAAATCCCATGCCATATGTAATTGATTTATATAAGATTACATGTTGGTGGTCTTTCTGGCTATTTGTTCATGGTTTAAGTCTGAGTAAGATAATTTAAATGTTGTGCATTCAAAAATAAACAGGAATTTTAACAACATAGTCTTTCCATTGTCTATCATTAAACACAAATAAAATATTTAAATAAATACATTTCCAATGCGGTAGGGACTGTAAGTTCTTAACTGCATGCTGCAAAACAGATCAACTTAAAGCAGCAGTAACAACAATGTGTAAAACAGCTTTAACCAATACACTAATATTGTCACATCCATCCTCAACCGCTGTTTGTCTCAACCACATAAAGGAAGGTCAATCCTGTGAACTTAAGCAGTTTTAGGTGATCACACTTGTCTTTTCCTCCTCATCGTTTGGGCATTTTATTATTAACACATTCAGGCTTCTACAGTGTTTCAAATCATAGGGGAAAAAAGATGACGACAACAGTTATTGAATGGCTCCCTCAAGTGGGCAATATTGTGAACAGGATTTTATGTTCAATGTGATTTTAAATCTTAAGTCTTTAAATGTACATACAACTGATATATTAGTTGGTTTCTATTTCAAGGATAAGATCAAAAAGAAGGCATCCATCTCATTGACGACATCTCAGACCCCCATTTTCTCAATTTAAGTTGATCTCTTAATGTAGTTCAACAAATGTTGGAAAGACTTACCTAAATTGTGTTTGTTTCCCTTAATGGTAGTGATTTTTCTCTCTGTAGATATCATATAGTTTGTAATAGTTACAATTTGGAAAATGTAATAATGTCTAAAAGATCTATTCAAGTTATCAGATCCATGTCATAGCATTTCGGAATATGTTATTCATTGGAATTCCTCCACAACTTAAATGTTTTATTACAATAGAACAGTTAACTCTCAAAGATGTTGTTTGAACAGTGGGTCAGTAGGCTTGTTATAGTTGTACATTTTGCAAGAGCAGTGCATTAAGCTGAACCATAGCTTCAGAGTGAAGAAAATATGAGCATAGAGCATTGGTTTATTTCTAAATGATAGTATAATCGTTAAAGGAAACAGTTACATTTTAATGAGAGACATCATATCTTCACTGCAAACTTAGTTTATTGCAACACCAAAAGTAAAGGACAAATCCAGATCACACTATGGTTATTGGCAAGAGGCATGTCGGTAAAGTTGATTATTTATTAATCCATCTATGTAACCCTGTATTTTGCTCTAGGTTCTGTTATTCTACTATTCAGCGATTAGATAATAATGAAATATTGATCACTTAATAATGAAGGGCAATGAGGACATTTTCTGATGGACACGTCTCTAAAGTTCAAGTTGTTTGATCTGTGGAGTCAGTAATGAATTGGGATGTTTGGACTAATCTGCTTGTTGCTGCAGGCTTTTTAGGGCAAATTAATGGTTATGCAACACCTTTTCAGGACACATGATGTGCAAAGGTTGTGTTTGCTTATGAAGCCAACACGATATAAGAGACAAACTTAAACGTTGTGAAAATTCAGATTCAGAACTTCATCATGATCGCATCTGTGGTTCTACTCTTGGGAGCTGTTTTGCTCCTATCGCTCTTCTTTCAGAACCACAGGACCAAAGAATTCCCTCCAGGCCCTCGACCGCTCCCCATCCTTGGAAACTTGCTGCAGCTCAATCTGAAGAACCCTATTGCGGACCTGGAGAGGGTAAAGTTAAATGATTTTACCAAGAGAAAATATTTTCTGAACATTTGTGCATACCGAATCATGCACAAATGATGGTTTATATATATATATATTAGGGCTGTCAGTCGATTAAAATATTTAATCGCGATTAATCGCATTATTGTCCATAGTTAATCGCGATTAATCGCAAATTAATCGCACATTTTTGATCTGTTCTAAATGTATCTTAGAGGAATATTTTTCAAGTTTTTAATACTCTTATCAACATATGAGTGGACAAATATGCTTTATGCTAATGTTTATTATCATTTGAACAATGACAAATATTCTCATGAATATTAAACACAACAACCTCTGAACATTACAAATATTCGCCTCAATTCAACCTAGAACCTCTCATACAATAATACAATACAAATGGTGTGTGTGTGTGTGTGTGTGTGTGTGTGTGTGTGTGTGTGTGTGTGTGTGTGTGTGTGTGTGCGTGTGTGTGTGTGTGTGTGTGGAGCCAGGGTCAGTGTGAGGTGTGTGCGTGTGTGTGTGTGTGTGTGTGTGTGTTTTGAAATTCAGTTCCTGACGGACGCCAAAAAAGCCCGAGATTATGGAATTAAACCAATAAATAAAAGCAAGGATAATTGTGTGTTATTGGTGAGTAAATAACAGTGTGTTATTTTGAAAAGAATATCGAATTAGAAGGAAAAAAAGATTTTAAAATACAGATTTCCGTATTCTGAGGCTCTGAGCCCCATTTATTTTCCTCACACACGGCAACAAAAGTCCGAAATTATACGATTTCAAATAAAAGCAATAACTGTGGCTTGATATTGAGTAAGAACATGTTTTTATGAACCACACAGCTTCCGGTCTTCCTCGACCCGACCGGAGAAAAAGACGTGCTGCAGGCAGTAGAAATACATTGCTTTTAAAATCGTGCTGTGCAACATGAAAAAAGGGGCAAATCGTGTTGGTGAACACGAATCAATAGATTAAAAATCGTGTTGGTGAACACGAAATGCCGTGAGACTGGGTTGCATATTCAGAGTATTTTCCTATTTAATGTGTGTGGCAAAAAATAATGACCATAGGGGCATAGAGCTGCCATCCCGACCATACGTCATCTCACATAATTCAGAGCTGATTGGCTGTAAGCAGGGCCACCCCTTGCCAACTTGGGGCCCCAAGCGACATTGTGAGATGAGGCCCCCCCCCCCCCCAACCGACAGGAGTGAAAAAATGTTTTGCAAATATAATTCCTGTTTATTATTATTATCAACACAGTTACTTTTTTATACAGTGAGGTAAATGTGCATGTATGTCGTTCAGTATGCGTTTACAGGTGAATACGTCTGCATTTCCTGCCAAATACTAGCCTCAAAAAGATTAAAATATAATGAATGCAAATAAACTACTTCTACTAATAATGATAATCATAATCAATTTAATAATAAAAATAATATATTGTTTTATTATAATATAGTTGTAATATAGTCAAGACAAAACATGCTTATGACATGCTCAAAAACTGATATTTCTTAAATATGTATTCAAATGTAGTTCCCTCTGTCAGCAATGTATCAACAACTACACACAGATCAGTATTTCTCTGTGTTGTGGTTGACATGATGATGACTGCAGGAGTTATTCATTAAAAAATGAATAAAAGGGGAAAAAATGCTCCATGTTTTTTAGGCTGTAAACTTGAACTGTTATGTAAGCCAACTAAACAGACAGTTTATCACTCTTCCTCCTGTATACATTAGCAGATCAAAGGCATCACATACTTGAATGGTAAATAAAGAATGCTGGAAATAACTGCATCTCCATTAGCCTATATGCTCTGCAGAGACCTTCTTCATGTCATGAATTGCAGCTGATGTTTTAATATGGCAATTGGCAATTTGACTTATACAACATTCGCAAGTTGTACATTTGACTCATACAATAACCCACCTTCGAGTGATGCTCTAGTTTCTTCATGTTTTGTTTTTTGCGCCGGACTGAAACTGTCTTTTCACCGACATCTCTTCACCTGCACTAGTGGCCGTATCAAAGCCGTGATTGGTCAGATGTCGATTCATTGCAACGGTGTCGGGTTACAGACGTGCTCCCCTTGTCACCTCTCACTCTCGCGGGGGGTGCGCGGAGAACTGAGCGGAGAACTGCGCACAGCAGCTGAGGCCCTCTGGGCGGGGCCCCCTGCGCAAGACGGGGCCCCATGCAGCCTGCGTGATTGGCCTGTAGGGAGGGGCGGCCCTGGCTGTAAGTATGTGTGCCGCGAAAAGTGTGGTGTGTGAAGAGGAGACGAGAGACGCGTCCTAAACCAGGAAGTAAGCTGCGCATGGCTACCCTCCACAAAAAAGCAATGAGATTTCTCCATAGGATTTTAGAAAATAGCTCAAAATAAGATCTGTGGGAAACGTACCTGTTAGATAAATGCACGTTTTGTTCAGCCGGATAATATCCACATGTCTACCCTACTTTTATAATTTCGAATCATAAATCCATCATTTAGATTTATGATAGACTTTTGAAACTACAAGAAGATAAGGAGGACTTTTACAAAAAAGTAATAGAGATTTTTGTCCAGAAGGATAGGCAAATGGACTTCATCTTCAAGTCAAGGTAAGACCACAATTTTATTGAAAATGGGATCTTACTAAGAGAGAACAATTCAATATTTAAATGATAAAATTACATTTTTTGGGTATCCTTTTGTTGAACTGTCTGTTTAAAATTATTATTATTATTATAATTGAAGCATCAGACTAAAGAGGCTTTTGAAAATAATATTATATTTTGATTTAGGTCAAAATATAATATTTGTAAACCTGAAGAGTCAGTGCCAGTGCCTCACCAGCCATGAACCTCACTGCAGAAGCTTATATATAGACATCTAAGTTTTTTGTGCCCCACCACTTTTGTACATATAGAAACGCCACTGACAATTTCAGAATCAAACAGAGCACTCTCATAATAACGTAACACTATCAGAGACTGGATATATCCCCCCCCTCCCTCTCCCTCTGGTTGCTACAATGAGGAAAATAAATTACGGGCCAAAAGTTGTATTTACAAGTATTAAAAGTAAGCAGAGGACACAAAACCAACTGAGACCTGTCTGTCCGCTGCATCTACACACACACTGTACCACACACACCTACACCACACACACGCAGCTCCTAAAACAGGCTACAGCCGTTGTGTATTTTATTATGTGAAGCACTAAATGGTTTTAGAAAAATATCGACTCTTTGTTTGTAGATATCTACTAAACTAAAGCAAATAAAAAGAGTAGGCCTGTTATACTAAGTGATATATATTTTACACACTGCTCTGCTTTCTGCACGGACCTCACAGCTGTTCTCACTGTAAACATCGCATCGCGATGAAAGCAGTTAATAAAATAATATCCAGGGGATGCATGCAGAGCTGTCATTGGCTGAGATAAGTCCGGCCGTGCGTCACGACTCTTTGAAACATCTCTGTTCCCGGAAATGCATCCACGAAGGAGCCGTGGAGGACCCATCAGTGTATCCTCGGTTAGAGCTCCTCCAGAGAGCCTCCTCGACGCTCGATCCTCGGTCCTCGAAGTGCATTTAGAGAAATTAGATGTCCTTCAACATGCCGCGCTGAAATTCATTTCCGGGTCACTACCGGAGGACCGAGGAGTCGAGGAGGGGGATTTGATGAAATGAGAAAGGGCCCTGGGCAGCGAGGGGGGAATCTGTACGGTCAACATTACATTTTTCTAAGGCTAAACAATGAGAGAGATTTTTTAACCAGTGATTGATCGAGGGGTTTTCTGGGTTTTTCCAAAAGACAGCTATTGTGTGTTTGGCTTGGAGAAGAGAAAAGACTACTAGTCTTTTCTTAGTGATATTAAGTCTGGGAGATAGAGGGAAAACCCCAAGAATACAGAGTTTTGGGCATTCTGGTAATGTGGCGGAAATTATTTTTGATAATGTGCCCAGAACATCTTTCCAAAAGGATTTAATATTTGGGCAGTCCCATAAGCAGTGGAACAATGTTCCCTTATCATTATCACACTTTGATCTGGAATATTTGCATCAAAATGGTGTAGTAGGGATGGAGTTATATAGGTACGCATAATCCATTTGTACTGTAGGAGTCTAAACCTCGTGTTAATAGTTTGAACCTGGGCTTTGTGGCATATCTGCCCCCATTCCTCAATTGTTACCTCTGCATTCAAATCAGTAGACCAAGCAAGTCTTTTATTCTCTGAGGACTCTCCTGATTCAGTTTTGCAAAGGTCATAGATCAAAGACACCTGTCCATGACCAGAGGAGTGATGTACTATAATTGTTTCCAGCTTTGACAGAGGTGGACATAATAGTGAGTGATTTTGTGCCTTAGATATATAACTCCTTAGCTGCAGATACTTAAAGAAATGTGATGTTTATTTTTTAGCATCTCAAAGGTAATCAGTTTGTTGTCATCATATAGATCACTGATCTTATTGATGCCTCTGTTGGCCCACATTTTAAACCCTGAGTCATATGTTCCTGGTATAAATCTTCTGTTACCCCATACAGGAGTAAAAGAGGATATCTGTGACTTTAAACCTAAGTGGCTTTGTACTTTGAACCAGAATTGTGTTACTGACAAAAGTGTTTTTTGTATTCTTTTTAAGCTGTTTTGGAGAGTCAGAGAACAAATACAAATTCAGTGGTAGTGGAGTTGTTTTATAACGTTCAATTTCAACCCATGGTATGGGGGTTCCGTCCAAGAACCAACACATTGCTGCTCTTATTTGGGCTGCCCAGTAATACCAGGACAGATTGGGTACCTGGAGTCCTCCTCTCTCATAAGGTAGATATAAAAGCGATAGCCGTAACCTTGGTCTCTGATTGTTCCAGATCAAATTTGTAAAGATTTTCTTCATTTTGGGAAAAAATGAGGAAGGCGGGTGCAATGGCAGGGATTAGAATAGATACATAAATGTAGGTAGGACATTCATCTTGATAATATTGATGCGTCCGATTAGGGATAGAGGGAGTGATGTCCACCTGTTAATAGAATCTGTCACAGAAGCTATTATGGGGTCATAGTTTGTTGGAACAAGGTCTTCTATTTCAGGTGTAATCTGTATTCCTAAATATTGAAAGCCTTCCATGGAATTTTGGAAATCTGTTTGAAAAGGTGGATTAAGTCTTTCAGATTCTTTAAGTAGAAGAATGTTAGATTTCGAACTATTCACCTTATACCCTGAGAACGTACCAAAATCCTTTATCAGTTTATTGAGCTCTGGCAATGACACTGACACATTTTTTATAAATAAAACGATATCATCAGCGTAAAGGGCCAGGCGATTTTCAATGCCCCCAACTGTTATTCCTGTGATATGAGAATGAGTTCTAACCGCGATAGCCAGGGGCTCAATTGCCAGTACAAATAGTAATGGAGATAGAGGGCACCCCTGACGTGTACCTCTCGATAGTGCAAATGGTGCAGACACTATGCTATTGGTTAATACTTCTGCATTTGGGGTGCTATACAAAATGTGTATCCACCTACAAAAACCCTCCCCGAACACAAATCGGGATAATATTTCGAATAGATATGGCCATTCCACCCTGTCAAAAGCCTTTTCAGCATCCAGGGATAGAATGGCCGTATCTGGAGCCCCCCTTTCTGTATGTAAAACATTGATCAACCTCCTAATATTGTGGAAGGCCTGTCTGCCCTTGACAAAGCCATTCTGATCCAGGCCCACCAGTGTAGGCAGGTGATTTTCAAGTCTTAAAGCCAGTGCTTTAGCGATCAATTTTGTATCTGAATTAAGCAATGATATAGGCCTATAAGAGCCACACCTGGAGGGGTCTTTACCTGGTTTTAGGATAACTGTTATTAATGCACCCTGTAAGGTTGGGGGAAGACAACCCTTTTCGAATATCTCCTCGACCATATTCAGGAGCGGTGGCAGCAGTTTGTTTTTAAAGGCTTTATAGATGTCTATGGGGATCCCATCAGGACCAGCTGCCTTTCCACCCTTCATGTTAGTCATGGCCTCAGACAATTCTAATAGTTATATTGGTTTATCTAAATTAGCTTTTCGTTCCTCAGACAAACATGGAAAGTATATCCCGTCCAAAAAAACGGACTGAGTCTTTAGGTCGCTCAGACTTGTATAGGTGATTATAAAATGTTTTAAATGATTCATTAATTTCTTTAGGATCTGATGTAATATTTCCAGCATTGTTTTGAATTTCGTTTATCGCTCTTTCGCCATGTAACGCCAGGCTAGTAATTTGCCTGCTTTCTCCCCTTGGTCGTAAAATGACTGTTTGAGTCTGTTGATACTTGCCAAGGCTTTATTGGACGATAGTTCATTGTAGTGGGCTCTTTGTAATGTCAATTTGCATTGTAGATCAGGTGTGTCGTTAAGGGCTATGTCCCTTTCTAGTTGTTTTATTTCTTTTTCTAAATCAGACATTTGACGACGGAATTTGTTAGATTTAGAGCTTGTGTAGCTAATTATCTGACCTCTAATGTACGCCTTAAATGCCTCCCACCTGACGGAGGGAGAGGTCTGCGTAGTGTTTATTTGAAAGTACATATCTATGTGAGAATCCAGGAAGCTTACAAAACTTGGGTCATGCAGCCACTTGTATCAAAACGCCATCTCGGTGGACCCTTAAATGGCTTTACTGCAATGTAGTCCAAGGTTAATGGGGCATGATCCGAGATTACTATGCTGCCGTAGGTACAATTCTTAATATTTGGCATTAGGTTTTTGGAGATTAAGAAATAATCAATGCGTGAGTAAGTATGGTACGTGGAAGAGTGGCATGAAAATTCCTTCTTGTCAGAGTTTAGGACTCTCCATATGTCACATGGAGTCATATCCGTAATGAACTGTGAGATCACCCTCCTTGTCTGTATGTGGGAGGCATCTATGCCTGAAGATCGGTCTACAAGAGGGTTGAGGGTGCAATTAAAATCGCCACCAATTATAATGTTACCTCTAAGTGAAGAGATATTTAGAAAAAGATTATTGTAAAAAAGTTGGTCGTCAATATTTGGCCCATAAACATTTATTAAATTAAGTTGTTCACCCAATAAGGTACCTTGTATTATTATTAGGGCTGTCAAGTTAACGCGTTAATAACGCGTTAACGCAAAAAAAAATTAACACTACTAATTATTTTACCGCATGTGTATTTTTTGTCCTCGGCTGCCCCGTAGTTGCAGAGCGCATTGAGTTTAAAATACATTCTACAAGCTGATGCTGACAGCCCCGCTCCTGCCGTCCGCTTGCGGGAGACCACACTTCCACGCTCACCGGCAGGCACCGACTGGCCATCGGGAGGACCGGGAGGGTGTGTGTATGTGTGGCACGAGGGAGCGAGAGAGAGACCTTACGTGTATTGTTGTTGTTAGCATCTGGTGCTAGCTAGCTGCGCTAACGGATATAAGGAGCTGTTTAAATGAAAACAGAGGCGCGACATTTCGCCGACAACTGCGCCGAGCACTTGACTTTATGCAGGTAGTCAGACAGTGTACGAAAAGTCAGCACACTCAGTGCAACATGATTGCAGCGTCCAGGCAGCTCCCGTTCGAGCATCCATCCACACACACACACACACACACACACACACACACACACACACACACACACACACACACACACACACACACACACACACACACACACAGTCAACATTACATTTTTCTAAGGCTAAACAATGAGAGAGATTTTTTAACCAGTGATTGATCGAGGGGTTTTCTGGGTTTTTCCAAAAGACAGCTATTGTGTGTTTAGCACACACACACACACACACACACACACACACACACACACACACACACACACACACACACACACACACACACACACACACACACACACACACACACACACACACACACACACACACACACACACACACACACACACACACACACACACACACACACACACACACACACACACACACACACACACACACACACACACACACACACACACACACACACACACACGTATGAAAGGTTCCAGGTTGAATTGAGGCAAATATTTTTAATGTTCAGAGGTTGTTGTGTTTAATATTCATGAGAATTATTTGTCATTGTTCAAATGATAATAAACATTTGCATAAAGCATATTTGTCCACTCATGTTGATAAGAGTACTAAAAACTTGAAAAATATTCCTCTAAGGTACATTTAGAACAGATGAAAAATGTGCGATTAATTTGCGATTAACTATGGACAATCATGCGATTAAATATTTTAATCGACTGACAGCCCTAATTATTATATATCTATCCCCTATGTCCGCATTGATGTCCGTCACTTGAAAAGGGACCGATTTATGAATGAGTATTGCCACTCCCCTTGAATGTGACAAATGATGCAGTTATGACCTGTCCCTGCCATCGTCTTCTCAAACGCAAAATCTCAGTGGATGTTAGGTGGGTCTCTTGCAGGTATACTACCTTGGATTGCAACATTTTAATTCTAGTCATTACTTGTTTTATTTGAGATAATCCCCCTAGCACTCTAACATTCCATGATGATATTTTAAAAAGGTTATCAAGTGTCATTAACCCATCTCTCCAAAATGATCAAAAGGGACCTCATTGTAAATATTGAAACAGCAACTACTCGTCTACCAAACCACATTATCACATCAAGGATCACATATAAACAAACGTAAAAATACCATAAGAAAACATGAACCCTCCGTCTTCCCAAACGAGACGTGAAACACTCTCACCAACCGCCTTAACGAAACGCGCCGTCCTCCTCACCTCTTCCATGTAAGAGCTCCTAGGCTATTTAACCGATCCTTTAAGAGGAGCAATTAAACCAATAACTAACCACTGCAAGAACCCTTCATCTTCGACCAATATATATTCGAGGGATGAAAGAGACCAAAAGCAACAACAAATCCGAAATATTGCAAAAACATTAAGACAAATTAAACATCAATTCAGTATTTTTAACACACCCTAAACATGAAATGTGGTGCATTCAACACTGTTTTAAATCACTACCACAGATTGAGATAACGGAGATAAGCTTAAAAGTTAGTTGGGCGTTACAATGCATGAATGAGCTGTAATAAGCCTGAACAGAGATATGAATGCAGATGAACCTTCAAACGACATAATGTGGATCGTATCATTTCCAAGTGAAAACTAGTGACCGATTAGCTTTTTATCTTAATTCCAGCAGAGCATCATTATTCCGTCCGGAACAAACTAGGGGCATAGCGGAGTGTCAAACCTAGTGAAATTACAGTGCGTTCTTCATCAGTAACGCCAGGATATATCCATAGGCTTGAAGCCGGTACAAACCATAGTTCAAGTTGTACAGTCAGTATAGGAACAAAAAAATAAAATAAAAAATGCTCCGCTGGATGATCCAAATTATGTAAACTCACCACATCTAGCCGTTGTCTGTATCCTTTCCATCTCGAAGAAATGACTCAACCTCTTCAGGGGTATTGAACACACGTATTTTCCCGTTGTGCAGTGTGTACATCCTGGTAGGGAAAATAAGGCCGAATTGTATTCCCCGGGTACGGAGCTGTTGCTTCACTTCGCCATACGCCGCTTCGTCACCTCCGCTGAGAAGTCTGGGAAAAACACGATATGGCGAGTCCCGTATATCACCTTTCCTTTGGCTTGTGCCGCCTGCATCACCCTGACTTTATCCCTAAAGTTTAAAAACTTTACGATGAGAGGTCTCGCGGGAAGAGGGGAGTTGGGCTTCGGTCTGCCACCCGGGATTCTGTGAGCTCACTCGATTACCAATGGTGTTGGGAAGTTTTCGGGACCGAGTACTTCTGGTATCCATTTCTCCAAAAACGATTCCACGTCTCTACCTTCGGCGTTTTCTGGGAGACCAATAACACGTAGATTTGACCTCCTATCGCGATTCTCAAGATAGTCTACTTTCTCGGTGAGTGCTGTAATCACCTTCTCCATCCCGTTCACTGTGTTATGAAGCACCGTCACATTATCCTCTGTCTCACCAATGCGATCCTCGGCATGTGTTAATCTTCCCGAGTAGGCGCTGAGATCCGTTTTAATTTCCGAGATTGCAGCCAGAATCTCATCATTACGGGTGGTAACGTCTGCTCTTAGGGAGTGGATTGCTTCTAATATTTTGGCGTTAGATTCAGCTTGGGCTGAGCTAGCTATGAGGTTCGCGCTGGCTCCACCGGCATTGGCATTAGCCGTGTCCATCTTTAGCTTAGCTTGCCTGGTTGTTGGTGGAGTCCTTCGTGTTCTGGAACAATTCGGCTTCAGCTTTGGTATTTTGTTGGGCATATCAGATTACCATTGCTTTATGTCTCAAACTGTTGGTTTTTATAATTATTTAACTGGTCAGTATTAAGTAAAAGGATGGAATTGATCGGAGAGTCGGGGCTCGTCACCTGTTCAGCCGTCCGCCATTACCGCCCGTGGACCAGATTATTCATCTGGCCCACCCAGCGGTCCGAGTAATCACTCCCGCCCTGCAGTGGCCCTGCACCCTGAGGATTCCAGCCCATGTCGCCACCGGAGCCTTCGTCCTCAGTGGCTGTCGCCAAGTCGCCTCCACACACCGCCAGATGTCCTTTTCCCAGATATGCGGCATGCTGGTGACCCTGACGGCCACAGTAAAAACAGCTACCCTCCTGTAGGCGGCGCTGTCTTTCTTCTGGGGGAATCCTGGTTCTTCCCAGCTGCATGGGATCCTCCCGTGCTTGTGGAGGCGCTGTTCCTGGAGTTGCAGAGGCCGGCGGAATCCCTGAAGAAGAATTCCCAGGAGAACGCCCCTGGTGGCTTGGAGGTCTAGGTGTGGCTAGACGCCTCTCTCTCTCTACCTCTCTTTGAGGCGATTATCCACTCGAGTGGCCATGGAAATGAATGTTTCCAGGTCTTGAGGCAATTCCAACGGGGCCAGGCAATCCTTTATGGCAGGGGTGGGGAACCTCCGGCCTCCAGGCCGTATACGGACCGCGAGATCATTTGGTACGGCCCTCAAGGTAATTTATAAACACACGCAAATAAAATAAAATAAAAAAAGGTTGTTATTAATAAACAAGAATACAGTTTAAAGGTGTTTTGTAAAATATCCATAAAGAAAAAGAAAATCTGCTTGCAGTTCTCTTTCATATGGATATTGAGAGATGTATCCATAGAGCTCTTAATTTTGCTCTCAAAGTGCACCAGATTGATGCTTTGAACTTCAATATTTGCATGCCCCCGGACCCCCCTAGAGGAGGTTACGTCCCCCCCCCCCACACTTAAATCATGTTCACATGGATAGGACACTAAATACATTTGCACACATCTTGTGTCCATATCTTTTTGTTTTGGTGGTCATGCCACAATGCACGTGCACGTGCATGCATGCGCGAGTCATGGTAAAATATCTGGATTAAGAGGTTGCTTTTTCTTTGCACAACATGAAAGAAAGGCGAAATGAATGGGCTGTGATTTTAGTTTTTTTCAAGCAGAGGTTGAGTTCAATAATTTGTACGGCCCTCGGAGGATGTTGTAAAAATTGAAATGGTCCTTGAGAGGAAAAAGGTTCCCCACCCCAGCTTTATGGGATCTGACAGTCCGTTCATAAACGCGTCTATCAACGCGGGGTTGTTCCAGCCACTGTCTGAGGCTGCGGTCCGGAATTCTATGGCGTAGTCTCTGACTGGGTGAGAGTGCTGTTTAATCTGCATAGGAATCCGGATAGCCTCCCTGGAGGTTGAGGTCGGATCGAACACCCAGCTCATAGTGTCATAAAAAGCGGCATACGACCTGCATATGGGAGAATCTCGAGCCCATTCAGTCGTGGCCCATGCCACGGATCTGCCGGTGAGGTGGGAGACCAAGAAGGCGATCTTGGCTTCCTCGGAAACAAACGCCACTGTGTTGTGCTTGTAGTGTAGATCTCACTGGACCAGGAACGTTCTGCAGTTTCCAGATTCCCCGGAAAACCTCTTTGGTGATGCCAACCGTAACGGAACAGATGCCGAGCGAACCTCGGCCTGGCCAGCTGCAGGATCGACGGGAGGTGGCACCGCCGGCACAGCTGGATTCTCTAGACGGGTGATGATTTGGTGAAGCTGTGTCGCCAGCTGATTGACCTGCGCAGTTACGGCGGTCTGCAACAAGCCTCTTACTCCGTGCCCAATGGCTGTTAGCTGCTCTGGGTGCTGGTGGATCAGACTGCCTTGGGCAGACAGTGCAGTCTGGAGCGCTTTTGGGTCGGCTGGGTCTATGTTTGGTCAGTTCGTTCTGTCACGACCTTAACACAAACTGGAGAACCCAAATGCACGACCCAGAGACAGTCTTGAATGTAGCAAAACATGATTTTTTGATTTCAAGCAAACAGAAAAGCCCTCTTAACAGAGTAGGTACTGGATTAAACAAAAAGCAAAAAATAACAAAATAACAAAACCTTACTAGACTGGAAATTATCCTCTCTTGGCTGAAGCCTGGCACGACCATCCATGGAAACAAACAAGACAAACTGACACTGAACAGGGGGAGACAGGACTATTTAAACATGAGGTGAGTGGGAACAGGTGGAAACAATCAGGGGCGGGGCAGACGCTGACGAGGGCGGGAAAACACACAAAGGGAGGAAGTAACAGGGCCTGAAATGAGAGACAAGAGGTAAGTGTAGAGGAAACTTCTGTGTAGCTATGCAGTGGGAGTCACCGACTCAGGAAGGAGACACGGGAAGAGCAGTAGCTTTGATGTCAAACACATGATGGTTTATTTGGAGTTAACTGCCGGAGGATTCACATCACAAGTCCAAGAGTCAGAGGTTCTGACTTCACGGTAGAGTTGCCACGTCAATTCTGAAGAACTCTACCCCAGACCCATGTATTTAGCTAGTTCAGAGAGCATCATCAACATGCTGCATAACAAGATAGAATGATAACACCTCTATCAGCTGACGCCAACAGGCAGGAACAGGGAGACAAAACACTGAGAGCACAGCAGCCAAGGTTACAGGTGCCTGTGCTCAGTCAGGACAGTTTGAACTGATACACTGGGTCAAAGTTATGGGCCTTGGAAAATATTCCACAACAGTAAGTACAAAATAAAACAGGAAATGGAAAACGAGACATGAAATGAAACACAGGGACTTGACTAGAGATGAAATGACATAAATAGACAGACATGACGTGAAATAACATGAAAAGACGGACATAACACATAAACATAACTAACAAATTTGACAAGACACAACAGTTAGTTAATTGAATATATCTTTCATTGCTTGAAAATAACATAACTCAACCTAAAGCTACTTCTTCTAACATTAACTTGTTCATAATAACTCATTACTTTGGTTGATGATTGCTCTGTATAAAGGTCAATCACCTAAATCACATTCTTATCTGTCTCTGTCCCCAGTTGGCCAAGCGCTATGGTAACGTATACAGCATTTTCATTGGTAAGCGACCAGCTGTGGTCATCAACGGGCTGCAGGCTTTGAAAGAAGCCCTGGTCACCAAAGCGGCGGACTTCTCTGGCAGATCACAAGACCTAATGGTTAATCATGTTGTACTTGTGAAAGGTACATACCAAGGATTAGCCTTTTTCCATGCAGAGTGATTTTTCATTTGTATGCCATACACCATAACATCTAAACAGAAAGTATGGAGATATAATTGTTTTTGCAGAGAAATAGTTATCAACCAATAACTTAACACTCTAAAACTGCCTACATGTCAGTTAAAGGCCTCATAATGGCACCACCTGTTGGCAGCAGCGGTATTATAGCAAAGTATCAAGTAGAAGGAGTTATTGACTGATATATTATATAAGATTATCTGATTGTTAATACTGATGTATACAACATTTAAGCAGCCTTTTATGCTTGCAGCTGGTTAAGGTGGAAATAGTTTTAATTACCTTGTATACAGTAAGGTAGTATAATCCAGAGGTTACCAACATGGGGTCGGGTTCTACTTTCCACTGCTGGGTAGAATAATTAAACTGTGACAAACACCAATCCACGCAGAGAAGAAACACAAAAACATGTAAACCATTAGTATATTCAATGTCGATGATGGTGATCCAGTAGGCAGTTCAATAAGCTAATATTGAAAATATAACGTATCACTGAAATTGTATTCACTGTATTTAAAAAGGCTATTTGAAAGTGAAGGCAAGTACTAATTTTACATTTTTGCATATAGCTAATGCTCAAGGAGTGATTCTAGCAGATTATAACACTGCCTGGAAAGAGCAACGTCGTTTTGGTCTGATGACCCTGAGAAACTTTGGTCTGGGGAAGCAGACGATGGAGCAGAACATTCTGAGAGAGACAGATCATATCACACAGCTGATCGAGCAGAGTGTTGGTATGTCCAATTGTCAACTTACAGTACACAGAGGTTGCTTGTTACATAACTAAACATATAAGTGAGAATGACATCAGGGTCTAGACATCTTTTGAACTCTGTGCTGTGAACCATACTCTTATTTTATTCTCTTACCGTATTTTTTAAAATCATATTATCTGATATTTAGAACATTATAAGTGTTTTTATTATAATATTACATTATTATAGTGTCTTCACTTTTGTCAAGATCAAGTCCAAGAATCATTTTTCATCTGCTTTTTCCAGGTAAAATGTTGAATCCCCAGCTGCTGTTCCACAATGCGGCCTCCAACATCATTTGCCAAGTTCTTTTTGCAAGGCGCTTTGACTATGAGGATGAGTTTATGAAGTTTTTTGTTGGCCTTTTTCAAGAGACCTCCAAAATATTCAATGGGCGCTGGGGTATGGTGAGTCACATTTTTGACAACAAAACCACTCAATAGAGAGACAAAGAGTCGATGTGCTTGAGATCTTTTTAAAGTAAACATACCCTAAAAAGGGTCCTGAATGATGACTTTAAGGGAATCTAAACTTTTTGAAATCATTTTTTTTTCTTTTTCATACAGATCTATGACTCTATTCCAATTGTGCGCAACCTGCCACTGCCCTTTCGGAAGGCCTTTGAGTTGTTTAAGGTATTTTTTAAATAGGTTTGTTGACAGACAGCCAAAAAACATGTTTTATTACAGTGATAATGGCTTGGAGTGCAATCCTTGGAGTTGATGAGTACCTATTATAGTCCACAGTACAGCTGAGGCTAATAGAAATGGCTTGTAAGTATCTCTTTATAGCCTTATATGCAAAGTCAAAGCCCAGTATAAGTTATTACAATTCATCAATATGTGAACATCATAATCTGTTCACAATTGGGTTGCGTTATCTATTAATTATTATAAACAGAAACAACCTTACATGGTGTTCAATCAGATTATTATGCTACTGAATATGGTATGCTAGGAAATTGCTTTTTCTTAATTTTTGGGCTACTAAATGGGACCGTAGGTTCCTGTTAATAGGTTAAATCGTCAGTAAAGCCTACAAGACAAGAGATGTAGACCTGAAATTCAGAACATTGTTTTGTTTTCAACTTGAACATTTATATGCCCTTAATAAACCTTAAATTATCTTCTTTTTTTTTGTTCTAAAACTTGGTGAACTTGGTTATCCCACCTCAACTATTTTGTTTATCAGGTCGCACATGAGAAACGTTTGGTGATGGTGGCTGAGAACAAAAAGACCAGAATTCCTGGTAAACCGCGGCATTTCATAGACTCTTACCTGGATGAACTGGATAAGGTGTGTGGTTTTTTTCTGTTCATTGGAAGAATTCTGTCCTGAACACCTGGTATAAACTGACATGTTGTTGACCACTAAGACATTTGAGCTTTGAGGAGGTGACAAAATGAACAATATCTACTCACTCTTTCTTTCTCTTGTCAACCTGCATAGAGAGGAGACGATGGCTCGTCCTTTTCTGAGGACCAGCTTTGTGCATTTATTTTGGATCTGCACTTTGCTGGGACAGACACGATTGCCAACACCCTGCTGACTGCCTTCCTCTACCTAATGAATTATCCCAAGATACAGGGTATGGCTCTCTATCATCTGTCTGTCTCCACTTTATTTATTCATACTAGAGGCATGGCTAAAGGAATACAAATGTCAGTCTGTCAGTTGGTCGAGACTTAAAAAAGAATTTATTGATTATTGATCGCCAATACATAGGCCTTTGTGGTCCTGGAAATATATGGACACCTATTGAACGAATTGTCATCAAATGTGGTACAGACAGTCATGTTTTTCTTTATAACATTGCAAAAGGGTCCCACAATAGTAGATTAAACATGTGACTGTTAATCACATGACTGTTCTATTTAACATTGAAAACACAACTGCTTAGTTAGCTTAGAGCAAAAAAAGAAATCGGTAATGTAAGGGAAACTTCTGTAGCAATGGAGAGTCAGGACTCAGAGAGACACGGGACGAGCAGGAGTTCTGATGTCAAACACTGGCAGTTTATTACAAGCATCGGCCGGAGAATTCATATCACAAATCACAGCAGCAGAAAGTTCTGACTGCACCGGTGGGTTGCCATGTCAATTCTGACTCCCTTCTCCTCTTGGCAGACCTTTAATTAGCTTCACTCAGAGTCAACCCCCATATTGGGGAAAGCATCTGTGAACACCTGGGGGGCACTGAATCACTTTATCTGACTCTATGGCTCTTGTGACCGAGAGTTGACCGGTCATAAAACTCATAATGTCAGCAATAGCTGACAGTTCCCATTCCTTAAGACAGATAACAGACTTCGGCTTCGTCGTAAAACGTCAACAGACCGAAAGGTCAAATATCTTAGGAGCAAGGAGAATTATTCTTTGACACTTAGGAGTAAAGACAAAATTAATCCCTAACAGGTAAGGTTTAAAAGATCATGGTTTGGAGCACTATAATTATTGCCTACTTAAGTGACGTAGAACGAAAAGTGGTACAATACTTACATAGTAACATCATTACCTTTAGTGACTTATAATACATTAAAATGTTGTTGACGAATGAATTTTGTTCTCCTAAAAATGTAGGTCTCTTTTTGTTTGACCCACAAATCCACAATGACTTCCTCTATAAACAGACTCGTTCAGCCTATATAATACAGACCTTTGCCTTTGATCTTGTCATATTAACTATGGCCACTACACAAACATATAAGCTGCTTGTACATGCGACTTATAGGGCTATATTTTCATATACCAACATTATCCTAGCTCCTAGTACTGGGTTAAATGCAGAGGCCAAATTTCACTGTGTGTGCTGTGTGCTCTGCATGTGTGACCATTAAAGAGCGTTTCATCCTCCTATTCTATCTATCTATCATGTCAAAAGAAGACGACAACATGACGCAACGTTGCAATGTTCTCTCTTTCTGTTAACTAACTCTTTGTCTCTCTTCATCATAATGTATTTTCTTTGTAATCACCAGAACGCTGTCAGCAGGAAATAGACAATGTTCTGGATGAGAAAAAAGAACCCTGTTTTGAAGACAGGCATCAGATGCCCTATGTGCAGGTATAAGAACATTTTAAAAGCGTCTTTGAATTGTAAAAACGTAGTAATATATCTGGGTTTGAACAACGTTACAGCTGTGTCTCTGTTTTACAGGCTGTTATCCATGAGATCCAGCGGGTGGCCGACACTGTTCCTCTCTCTGTTTTCCATTGCACCAGTAAAGACACACAGCTAATGGGATACTCCATACCCAAGGTAAGAGGAAAATATTATGTGTGTCATAAAAATGTAAAAAGCCTTGAAATTATAGCAGTTTCCCTCTGAACACTAAAAGGTACGATTTGCAATACAGGGAATAGCTGATAATATTGATGTGAATTTCCAATTAGTTCCAAGAAATCGAAAAATAGACATATTAATAAATAACATATCCTAATTATGTCGATAAAATAACATTATATTGCCTCCAGAAATATCAATAATTGGTGATAGTTAAATATACGTTTTTTTAGCTCATCTGAACACCTGTGAAGAGGACTGTGAAGAGGTATGGTGAAACCTGATGAAATTGGGAGGGGGGGGGGGGTTAGATTTAGATTTCAATATACAAACCTTGGAAAGAGGATCAAGAGCAGTGACAGCCATCGTTATGTACAGCACCAGTCAAAAGTTTGGACACACCTTCTCATTCGCTGGTTTTTATTTATTTTAATTATTGTCTACATTGAAGACATTAAAACTATAAAAAAAAAACACATATGGAATTATCTAGTAAACAAAAAAGTGTTAAACAATCCAGAATATGATTTATATTTTAGATCCTTCAGAGTGGCCCCCTTTTGCCTTGATGACAGCTTTGCACACTCTTGGCTTCTCTCAGTCAGCTTCATGAGATAGTCACCTGGAATGGTTTTCCAACCGTCTTGAAGGACTTCCAAGTAGGGCTGTACCCGAATATCCAAATATTCGTTCGTTGGAGTACTATTCGGGTTTCAATTTCGTTATTCGAATATTCGTTTTTTTCTGTTTTTATTTTTTATTTATTGAAATCTCCAATATCAACGTAAGAGCTTGTGCCTCTTCGGGGGGTGCTAACACTTAACCCAGTATTGTAGTCAAGTCACCAATTCACGAGTCCAAGTCACTCTCGAGTCACCACTCTTCGAGTCCGAGTCCAAGTCCGAGTCACCAAGGGAGAGTCGTAGTCGAGTCCAAGTCTGAGTCACCCAAGGAGTGTCCGAGTCGAGTCCGAGTCATCATTACCTGTGTTCGAGTCCGAGTCCAAGTCCGAGTCACCCAAGGAGTGTCCGAGTCGAGTCCGAGTCATCATTACCTGTGTTTGAGTCCGAGTCCAAGTCTGAGTCACCTAAGAAGAGTCCAAGTGAAGTCCGAGCAGTGGCGAGCCGTGACTTTTATACCTAGGCCCTCTGACCCCCACCCCTTCCCTCGAGTTATTACGTCACAGCGTATACTTCAGCGGAATATCAAAACAACGGCCGGGGTGCAAAACGCAGCAATGAAAGCGACCCTCTATCACACAAAACAACACCTGTAAATAACCCTATTTGTGTTCTTTGAAATTTAAAAGGATATTGCATTGTGTTTGTTACTTTCGTTGCAGTTGTATGTCTTAAGTGGCATGCTTTTATTTTGAAGGTGAGTTAACGCTATTGACAGGAAGTTGTTGTTGTTATGGAAACAAGAAAAGTTTCACAGCGGGCGGAACTTGTCATAAAGTCCGCGATAATAAAACCCACCCATATAGAGGGAAGATATGATTGGTCAATTGTACTGTCATTTGACATTACTCTCTCGTTCAGTTACTATAGCTGGCCCTCTGTGAATTCATAGCTGGACCGCCTGGACATCCAACAGCTCCTATCTTCATTTAACCCTTCACATTCCAACAGAAACTGAATAGGCAGATTCGAAGGATTTATTTATTTGGAAATGTTATTTTAAATACAATAAAATCAAGTTATTTTGATAAAACTAATGAAATTTTTTTTTTTTAATGTTTTTAAATATTATTTTGTAGAATATCTTAGGCCCTCACAGAGGGCCTAGAGGGCCCTGACGGCTCGCCACTGAGTCCGAGTCACAAGTCTTCATGTATTAATCTTCGTGGATATATGTTTTGAAATGTAGCTGCTCCTCTACATTGCTTTTATCCTGTCATGTTATACTAATCTGTCTATTGAACTGCTGTGAAGCGAGTTTGGCTACAATTCTTGTAATAGGTGCTATACAAATATAAAGCTTATTACTAATATCAATATTATTATTATATATAAATAAACTATATTTAAAATGAGTTACCTTTTAGAGAAGTGATTATATTTGTATGCCAATATTTTCCTAAGGTAAAGTTTTCGTTTTGCACTTTTATTTTGATAGTAACTCTTATTTTTGAAGGAACTTTTACCAGTTAAATCGGTTTAATGATAAAGATTTAGCCCCAGAAAGCACATGGCTACTTGGCATGCAAATGTAATTACATACATGCTTTATCGCCCCCCTTGACAGTGAAACGCCATGCATGAGGTTTAGATTATTTCCCTGTCTCAATCAAAATTGAACTGTATACTATGAAATAAAACGGCACATTTGTCTTGTAGTAAATAAAAAGGGATCACTGTGAACGTGACGTATGATAGTACACGTTGAAGATCCAATGGGGATACTGAATGGCGGTTCTGACTGATCTCGATCAGTAATGCATGACGCAGACCCAACGTTTCGTTGCTCTGATTGGCTGTAGGTCTAATCAAATTGCATTCGGAGGCATTTTGATCTGACCGCGGCCGCGCTGATATTATAACGCGACATAATTTTCACACCTTTACGGAGCGTCCACACAGCAGCGTGCGTTGACGTTTGGAGGTGGGCGTATCTGAAGCTTGGGGATTTTTTGAGAGCAACGCGACCAACAACCAATCACATGAATCTCCCGCCCCCGACATACAAAGCAATAGCAATGTTAAAACGAAGTAAACTGGATATAAAATCCCCAAACAGGCGAAAACCTACCAGTTTCACCCACTGTCTCTGCCACCTCCCTCCATGCCTCGCTCCTCCGGTTTGTATCCCGGTAGATGAACAGAGACTGATCATACAGCACCGGGTGATTCACTACCGCTATAATGAATTTTCCCTCCATTTTTTGGAATATGAGGAAATGACCTGCGTAGTCTCTCCCAGCATACATGCGGTTTGATTGGCTAGCACTTGTACTGGCAGATTTGCATAAACGGGATTTCATTGGCTGACGCCTCCGTCGAGGCGTCAAAAGTTGAACATTGCTCAACTTTTGAACCAGCAACGCTCCACGTAGCTTCCCAAAATGCAGTTCGGCTAAAAGTGACGTCACCCCATTCAAAGTGAATGGGCAGAAGCGTTAGAAGCTTCAACGCACGCCGCTGTGTGGACAGGCCGTTAGCATAGCCGCGGGAAGTAGGGGTGCTGGGGGTGCTGCAGCACCCCCTGTTGGCGAGTGGTGTACATTTGAAAAACTGAGTGACCACCTAAATAAAAATGATTAAACTACATAAAATAGTTATGATTTTACTTAAAATAAAATTAGCTGTATACAGTAGCATATAATAGTCATAGTATATATTTGTATATATCAGGTGGCTTGAATTTATTTTCCAAATAAGTAAAATCCGAGTCATCTAGGTCGTAGGTCTTGGGAGAGTGACGTAATTGACGCGACACACACACTGCAGAGTGACAACTTTCTAGAATGGAGCAAAAAAGGATTTTGGATTTGTTTTCTCCAACAAACAACCCAATAAAAAGAGTGGACCACCAGCTACTCCTCAGCCCACCACCTCTACAACTAGAGTAATATATATAAATTATCCATTATCTCATTACATTTGCGCATATTTTAACACATTTCAGGAACCGAAATCTGAACTTTGGATAAAGCCAGGTTCAAAATTCTCGTTTCATTTTGTAGTCATATTAGCATCTACTGTAAGGCTTTCACCGAAGGGATTTTGGATATCTCTCTTTATCACTCCATAAATCAGAAAATATTGTCAACAGCCCTAAAATATCAATTTTCGCCATGTTTCTAGGTATACAATCTTATATAATTCAGGCTATGAATTATATATGAACAAACCCTTCTGTAAAAGCCTTCATAATATTGATAGGAATATAACTGGAAGGTCTGGTGTATGTAATTGCAACTGAAGTGGACATTTCGGACTCAGAGTAGGAGAAAAAACTCATTTTGAGAAAACGAACTTTAAAGATTGCAGTGAGGCGCTAGCTAAACCCTCTGTTCTTTGGATGACAGCTTGCGCATCGACGCACTCCGTGAAGGTATTTCATGGTCGGGGTCATTTGTGTTTTGTATAACCTTGCTTCGTGCAAGTGACAATTGTTGTTGTCTTCTCTGTGAACGTTTTTTTCCGTCGTTCTTTTGCCATTTTGAGATTTACATTTCTAGCGGAAAGCTAATCAGGAAGTGTTTTAGCACACCACGTGATGCATCTGAACGAATCACGTTGTCAGAAATTGACACCAGCCAATGAGATTTCGTTTCTTGGTTTAAGACCCTTTTGTGCTTTCACGATTGGTTGCTGATACAAAGGAAATGACCATATTTGGATCCGATGAGATCATTGTGCAGGAGAGACGGAGCTTTTCCAACGATGACATTGTGCAAACAGCGATCGCGGTACTTTATGTTACGTTAGAAATGCTAACTTTTGGTAAATGTAGGAGAAATATACAGATGCAAATAGACAAACTATAGTCAAATGAACACTTAAATGTGTATTTTGTACATTTTCCTTCCAAAAGCCTGAAAGAAAACATGTTATGGAATCAAAATAGCACAACATCTAAAAATTGACCAGTGCATGAAAAACGATGTTTTTGCCTGCCGTGTCTCGCCTTTACCAAACAATTAATGCGGCTCGTATCGCTGACAGCCGGGCCCGGCCCGGCACCGCCTTTTTAAAAAAAATGTAAACGGCTCCATCCCCACTTTTGGCAGCACCCCCTGAGCAAAATCACTTCCCGCGGCTATGGCCGTTAGTGTATAAAACTCCCCCACTACTTAGACTATTCCTTGCACCCCTCTTCTAGCATAAGCCTGAATGGTCTCAACCATATTGCATCAGTAACGTGCACTTGTTGTTACAGCAGGATGAGTTTGTGTGTTGTGGACACGACCCGTATATTTTCGCAATCCGTGTTCTCAACATGGTTACTTTAACATCATTTTTCATGGTGGGGCTAAGGTGGGGCTAAGCCATTTCTTGTTATGGCTGTAGCCTACCCTAGCCATACACTGGCGCCACCACTGGTCATTACACTCAAACAAGGTCTTTAAACTGAGTGCATTTTATTTCTTTTATTTAGGTTCTGCTGTTTAATCGATCCAAGAAACATGTTTCATACTTTGTTTTACATTTTGAGTTCATCATTAAACTCAAACTATGCCTTTAAACTGGGTGCATTTTATTTCTTTTATTTAGGTTCTGTTCCCTAAATTCCCTCTTCTCCTGTAGATACCTGTGGTGGTGGGATTGTTTTATTATTTAAAATATATTTACATTTGTAATGCCTTCCCAATTATCCCTTTTTTTCTGTATGTTTATTTCATGGATATTTCTGTGTTTTCTGGTGTGTAATATTTGTAATAAAGATTTCATGTGACACATAAAATTGATTTGTTGATGGGAATTAATGTCACTAATATGAATAAATGAACACTAGGTTAATGGTACTCTTGCTATCACCGACACTATCTATAAACCTTGTCCCTCACGCTAGCCCTGACAACACCGGTAAGCACACCTTCATCTAGGCTGCACTGCTGTACGTGTCCTGACTTATAGTGGTTCTCTCCTCTATCTACACTCTTCTTGTCATCTTTGTAAAACAATATCAGACTGGTAATTAACACAGCCACGACTTCTAGTTAAATTCAGTGTGGCTAAAAGGAAAAGCTTTGTTAAAATATGCAAGCGCGCAAAAGTCAGTTGAAACGATCTTAAGTTGGCGTGACGTTGAAGTCGTGCGACCCTGCTGCTGTACTCGCTTGTAGTTTGTTTATAGCATAACATTAGCATTTTTCTTTTGGCGACTAGATTTATGATTAGAAAATTATAAAAGTAGGGTTGACATGTGGATATTATCCGGCTGAACAAAACGTGATCCGTCTCTTAAATGTGTGTCAACCACAGACCTTATTTCCAGCTATTTTCCAAAATCCTATGGAAAATTGCATTGGTTTTTGTCGAAGGAACCGGAAGTGTTAAAATGCTAACTTACTTCCGGGTTTTAGGACGCGTCACTATGGCACTCTATGGCCAAAGATTTCTGCACCCCAAGCAGGAAACACGTGACTTATCACACGTGTTTCCTGCACAATCTAGAATGTGGGAAGAGGTGGGGCGGAGCCCTAGCGCCCCTATGGGCCGGCCGCCACTGCAAAGACACAGCGGTAGGAACCAAAAATCTCAAATGTTGACTCATCGGACCAAAGTACAGATTTCCACTGGTTTAATGTCCATTCCTTGTGTTTCTTGGCCCAAACAATTCTCTTCTTCTTGTTGTTCATCCTGAGTAGTGGCTTCTTTGCAGCAATTGGACCATGAAGGCCTGATTCACGCAGTCTCCTCTGAACAGCGGATGCTGAGATTGTCTGCTACTTCAGCTCTGTGATCATTTATGTGGGCTCTAATCTGAGGTGCTTTAATTTGCAGTTTCTGAGGCTGATAAATCTGATGTATTTATCCTCTGCAGCAGAGGTAACTCTTGGTCTTCCTTTCCCGGGGGGGGGGGCCTCATCATAGCGTTTGATGGTTTTTGCGACTGCACTTGAGGATGCATTCAAAGTTCTTGACATTTTCCGTATTAACTGACCTTCATTTCTTAAAGTGATGATGGATTGTCGTTTCTCTTCACTGAGTTGAGTCGTTCTTGACATAATATGGATTTCAACAATAATCAAATAGGATTATCCACTGTGCACTAACCCTACCTCTGCACAACACAACTGATGGTCTCAAACACATTCAGAAGGCAACTAATTCCACAAATTGACTCTTGACAAGGCACATGTGTTCATTTTAAACCATTCCAGGTGTCTACCTCATGAAGCTGACTGAGAGAAGCCAAGAGTGTGCAAAGCTGTCATCAAGGCAAAAGGGGGCTACTTTGAAGAATCTAAAATATAAATAATATTCTGGATTTTTTAACACTTTTTTGGTTACTAGATAATTCCATATGTGTTATTTTATAGTTTTGTTGTCTTCAGTATTAATCTAAAAAGTAGAAAACAATTAAAATAAACAAAAACCATTGAATGAGAGGGTGTGTCCAAACTTTTGACTGGTGCACATCCAGCTCTTTTTCAATTCTTCCTTGTTTAATTTTCAGGGAACCATTATCATTCCTAACCTGTCCTCAGTGCTGAAGGAGGAGGGACAGTGGAAATCTCCCCATGAATTCAACCCTGAAAACTTCCTCAATGACCGGGGAGAGTTTGTTAAACCAGAAGCCTTCGTGCCATTCTCTACAGGTGAGTCAAACGTTAAGCACATTCATAGATTGAAAGATTTATTGGAGGTTTGATTGAAGAAATGTCATTAGGTTATGGATGCTTATATACTAATAAAGGACTGGCTTTATATACTAATAAAGGACTGGCTTATCTAAAGCCAGTTGAGTAGCACTTGAAATGTTTTGGCTCTATGAAACCTGATGTACTTATATGATTCTGTTTTCTTCAAGTTTGTATCTTATTGGTCGAATGCACTTATTGTAAGTCGCTTTGGATAAAAGCGTCAGCTAAATGCAATGTAATGTAATGGAGAATATGCGTTTTTACCTGCAGGTCATCGTATGTGTCTCGGAGAGGTTCTGGCTCGTATGGAGCTCTTCCTCATTGTGGTAACACTTCTGAGGAGGTTCAAGTTCATCTGGCCAGAAGATGCAGGAGAGCCAGAATACACGCCTGTTTTTGGTTCGACCCAGACCCCTAAACCCTATTCAATGAAGGTGCAGGTCAGAAGTCGGAGGCTATCCTAATTAGGTCCTACACAATTCAACACTGGATCGTAAAAAAAGTGTTTCGATTATTGCTGCACTAATGAATCAATTAATCATGATGTTTAAGGGGTTTACTTGTAGTGACAAACCCTCAGGGGGATTTGACCACGTCTCCAGTTCCCTTCAGCTCTACAGAGCTTTATCGTGTCTTTCTACTTTTTTCACACCTCACACAAAACCTGTAATTAAGTCTCACTGCTCTCATCTACCTAGTTTCCAGCCACAAAAAAAAACACTTTTGTGAAGACCAAAGAGCTAAAGCAAAGTTGATGGCACATCATACAGTAGTTGTAGGAGCCAATTAACTGTGGGTATAAAGGTAGGGACATATGTGTGTTGGTGAGAGGTTCCGCCAGAAGGCCCATACAGTTTTTGACCACACACACACACACACACACACACACACACACACACACACACACACACACACACACACACACACACGATTACAAGCAAAGCAAAGGTATTGTGTAAACGGTAATATCGTGTGGTGAATATGGAAAGAAGCAAGTAAAATGGAAACCAGTAAAATGGAAATAAATGGACTGTTTCAAACTGGAAACTTTTGTTTCTGACCTTTATTCGGCAGCAAACTTGTGTGCGTCATATACACCCACCAAGCGGATCCTCAGAGGCTTAACGCGTTGGCTTAGCCTCTACAAATAGTCAAAAACTAGCCTTTTTTGGAGTAACACAAGAGGACATTTTTTCGTTGCGTTTATCGAACGCTGAGAGCGGCTGCTCACCTTCTACCTGACGCCGAGAGGAGGACAACAACACGCCGGCTGCTCAGCTGTTATCAGCCACCTGACGCCGAGAGGACAGCTACAACTCGTTTGCTCATCTGCTGCACAGGAAGGCGACAGGAGCAACGCGGTGAATGGTGCCGGGAAGCTTTTCGCCGCTTGGCACGGAACTACGTTCATCTAAGGAGGTATGTGTATTGTGCTACAACCAGTTTAAATGGCCATAGGAATTCAGTTGTGTGCACACAAGGGGCGTAATTCCAATGCATTTGGTTGTGAAAGGGATGAACAATAAGCGCTTGCATTGTACTGATTGATTTGTGCCAATCCGTTTGACTTTAAGACATTCAAATATGGAGGAGCACGCTGCGGACGTACCAGCAGCTGACAGCTTCTGGCAAGCTGGATAGCGTGGCCAGCTGTAGCGATGCGCAAAGCACTAAGCGGGTAGTTAAGCTAACGGAGCCTACACACGGCGGCGTGCGTTACCGCTTGGCGGTGGGCGTGTCTTGAGCTTGCGGAGTCAACGCGAGCAACGCGACCAACAACCAATCATATGTATGTCCCGCCCCGGACATACAAAGCAAAGCTCATGCTACATCCATGCTGGCTAAATATACTGTCTATGCTTGCTAGCTGTCCATTCAAACGAAGTACACTGGATATAAAATCCCCAAACAGGCGAAAACCTACCAGTTTCACCCACTGTCTCTGCCACCTCATGCCTGGCTCCTCCGGTTTGTATCCCTGTATGTAAAGAGGGACTGGTCATATAGTACCGGGTGATTCCCTACCGCCACGATAATTTTCTCCTCCATTTTTTGACATATGGGAAATAACTGCGGTCTGGCTCTCCCAACATACACGCGGTTTGATTGGCTAGCGCTTGTACTGTCAGATTTGCATACGCGGGATTTGATTGGCTGACGCCTCCGTCGAGGCGGCAAAAGTAGAACATTGCTCTTCTTTTGTAGCGAGCACCGCGAGAGAAGCTACGCTTTGCTCCCACAATGCAGTTCGGCGAATCGTGACGTCACCCCATTCAAAGTCGATGGGCAGAAGCGTTGAAGCGGCAACGCACGCCGCCGTGTGTAGGGGCCGACGGAGCCGCAAAGGGCTAGCTACGGCTCCGGTTAGCTTCGGCGGCGGACTCCGGCGGCCACCACTGGGATAATTGGGTCCCCTTTTAACATTTGCTCCCATTTAGCATTATGGGCGTCATAGCCATAGACTATAAAAGTCTTACCCAAGGCTGAATCATAAACTAAACTGTATATATATATACACATGTATAAAGGGTTACGTCCTTAGCTGGCTAATAAGCTACACAACAAGCTAAGCTAACAAGCACACAAACACCTGCTAACGGGGTACAGGGTTGCCAACTCTCACGCATCTGGCGTGTGACACACGCTTTCACTCTCAATCTCACGCTCTCACGCTGCCCAAACTATTCTCACGCCAAAAACAAGATGAACCGGCGATCGTTTTTGCTTGGTTATTTACAATGTTGAGTTGACAGCTGCTCAAGCTGTCGATCCGCTCCCTCCCCGCCCCCACCACTCTTAACGTTAACAGACAGCAGAGCAGTGGGAGACGGTTGGTCAATCCCCGACCCGTATTGCGCATGCGCAGATCTAAGATCCAGTAGAAATTATAACAAGTAAAAGTCTACTGCTTATTGTTCTACTAGGCCAAAAATAGAGTCAACGAGTATATGAGAGTGAGAGTGCGTTAATTAATATATTTGACAATTTGGAGTAAGTCTGTAGATTTGTTTGTGTGTGTGTGTTTCATGTATAGGCCTCTCACGAAAATGTATTTTGTTGGATACATTTTCCCGGAAATTATTGCGATAAACGATAATATTGTCGGCACCGTTGTATGACCATTTTAGACCACTGACATAATATAATATATAATAATAATTCAAGTACATCCTTTCAAACTGCTAGTCACATCCTCATGTAAATGTAAATGTATCGAGGTCAGAAAAGTTATGGAGTTCATTTTTATTTATCCTACGATAAGTCATTTAATTGCTTATCGCGACAGGCCTATGCACACAATAAAACAGTGGAAACAAACATGTGTTTGACATTCATTAGTGAATGAAACTGTGTGCCCTTTATAGTCTGTGTCCAATATTGTGTATTCGTATATATATCCTATATATAGGCTAAGGTCCCGCTACTGACATGATAGCAGTCATTTAGTGCGCATACAGTATGTGTAATTAAACCCATGATATCAAAATCTCACTCCAGCCAGGTACCCAGAGTTGGCAACCCTGGGTTAACATGTATAATATTATCATTTTACTCACCGAAAAAAGCTGAGAGTAGACTTCTTGGAAGTTCTGTTAGTACATTCAAGCGCACAGCACGACATTTTAATTGTCTGGTATTTGTAACAATATTCCCACAATCACCACGAACACGGCTAAAGCTAAAGGGTCAAGTACAGTAACTACGACTAACTAACGTTGTAGCCTCTATGGTTGTAGCCTAGCAGAGTGGACAAGTTGCTGTTAGCTGACAGTGAGGCACGTGCCTGTCCATCAAAGTGACCACGCCCTAATTTATGCAAAAACTTTAAGACCTAATATAAATAAAAGGGTCGTGTTAGAAAACAATTCACTCACAGATCCATAATCATGAAGGTGTAATCTAACTATATCGATAATAAAAATGTATGGAGCCAGGGGTAGAAACATGTTTTTTTCTGCTGTAAAATTGGGCATTTTAACATGGGGGTCTATGGAAATTGCTCCTTTCTGCAGCCATCGCCTATTGGCCAATATATGAACTGCAGTGTGTGGCACTTCCGTATTGGCTTCCCGGCTCTTCCCCAGAGTTTGCCGCTTGGTCGTTTCCCATCAAGCATTTCGCTTCCGCAGCCCGTGGAGAGGAACTGCGCCGCCTCACCGCAAGCCCCCAGGAAGCGCGCCGGAGTCTAATGAGAATATTCGTAGTGGCCAAACGACGGTACTACACTTCCGTTTGGTTGCTGGGCCCGGAAACACTTTTTCCCATTGACTTACATGGGGAAAGAGTGGTCTGTAACTCGTTGGATAATTTTTTTTAAACTAAATAAACAACCCAGTATGAAGACTTGTATAGCCCTTATTAAAAACATTCGTTCCTCAAGTTGTAAACATTTGCTAATAACGTTATTCTGAGAGTTATTTCCCTCGGCATTATGAACGCGCATCTAACCCACGGGACCGCGCTGCCCGGCACGTTCATGTGATGTGACGTGTTCAGCACCTCCCCCTTCACACGCGGTCACGTTCAGTGTTCACTGTCACGTCACTGAGGCTAAAGAGACAACGCTTTATACAGTCTATGCTAACAACCGACAACAGTTTGCTCCAAAAGGTAAGATACGAAAACATGTTTATTTTCTAACCTGCCTCCTTAATGTCTGTATGTAATGTAACATGTTCTCATATAAAAGAGTAAAATAAACCAAACCACTCATCAGCAACCGCTACTGTGGCTAAGCTAATGTTGGGTGTTTGCACAGTAATTTTCCATACTTTTCATAGTTAACCAAAATGCTAGAAATGTATGCATGCCAGCAGTTCTGCAATGTTAACTCTGTATGCATTAGCTAACTTTCTAGAAACCAGACTTTGCATTTATAATTCGTTTTATATATATATATATTTCTATTTAAAATCTATAAATGTGAGATGAAAAAACTAAAAATGACATATATTTTTAATAACTAATTTCCAATGCAATGTCCCTACCATTGTAAACGACGATGTATACAGAATCTTCAAGAACACATATTATTTTAAAGAGGCGTGAAGAGCTAATCATTTGTACTTTATTTATAGATGGCAGAAATAGCCGGATCGACATCCAGAGAGGAAATCCTGAAGGAAAGTGGGCCTCCCGCCATACTTGGACAAGGTGCTGTATAGTTTTTATAAGAATTTGTATTCATTTTGTTTCAGTAATTTTTTGATTGCATACCCTTTACTTTCATATGGCAAAAACAAATATATTGTACCTTATTTTTACATCTGATGAGTGAAATCAGTTGATTGTGACCTTATCACAAAAAGTCAGTGACTTGATACATCCTGCTTCGTAATAATGCATGAAATCGTCATGCATTATTTAATGTAATATTCATATATAATCTTAATCCTTATAAAGTTTCATCATGATTCTATATACAAGTATAGAGTTATATGTAATATACAAATTAAACTTGTGTAGTCTTAAAAATATGATGAAAATGATATGACAACTCAGGCTACATGTACCGCCTTTTTCTAAAAGATGATCACCAGTAACCACTTTTTCAATATATTTTATTCTATCTAGGTCCCAATGTGTGGATAATAGGGAGCAGCTACGTTAGACGTGGGGAAGAAAGAGCCAGACACACCATGGGAAGCAACCTGGGTCTCAATTGCCGTGTGTGGTGGTTTGGCAAGGGTGGTCTGAGGTGGAGGAACCTTCTTCCCTTTTTCTATTAGTCCTTGAGAGGAAGAACAGTCCCGGATGTCCTGCTCATCCACTGTGGCGGCAACGACCTTGGCAACATCAAAGGTGTGGAGCTTGTCACAGCGATGAAGCAGGACCTGCTTTCCCTCAGTGACAACTTCTCAGAGATGAAGATAATTCTATCTTCTATCAATGAGAGATGTCACTGGAGGAAAGCCAATCCGGGAAAGCTGAACAAGGCCAGAATCTGGGTGAACAGAGAGATGGGTAAATGTGTTAGTGGTTTGGGTAGAGTGTAAGGCATCCTTGCATTAAGTTTGACTGCCCTGGCATATTTCTAAGAGATGGAGTTCATTTCACCAATTTGGGAAATTATATGTTTTTAAGTAACCTTAAACAGTCCCTTGAGGCTACAATCTAAAGTGGTTCTGCATTTTGGATTCTAGCCTCAACAGGATATGTATATTTAACAAGAATAACTTTTAAATTTGACAGGGCAGTCCTCCTTGTAAGGATGTCTTCACTTACTCACACTATTTTTTTTAAATGTGTAATTTAATTTAATTGTTCACTCACATTCGGTGTTCTTCCTCTCTCTTAAAGTTTAGTCCCCTTGTCTTTTTCTCTCTTTCCTTCACTCATCTTAGTCCCCTTGTCTTTTTCTCTCTTTCCCTCACTCATCTTAGTCCCCTTGTCTTTTTCTCTCTTTCCCTCATTAATCTTAGTCCCCCTGTTTTGTTTCTCTCTTTCCCTCACTCATCTTCCCCAGCCTCACCAGCCTCACCCAGCTGTGGTGTGTCTGTTCTCTTTCTTCTCCATTTTGGATGCTGCCCAGGAGGAAGCGCAGCCACTTCAAGACACTGGTATGGGCCTACGTGCTGACGACACAATGTCAGGATTATTATGTCATGTCACGTTTCTATGTCTAGGTGTGGGTGTTTTTCCGTTCTCCTTGTCATGTTTTCCTCCCTGTATATTGTCTGGTCTCTTTTCCCTGTGTTTTCATGTCTGTCGTTAGTTCCCTGGTGTGTCTAATTTCCTGATTGTTTTCACCTGTCACTCCTTGTGTGTCTCCTGTGCTCATCAGTGTCAGCCCCGCCCCTGATCGTTCCCACCTGTGTCTAGTTACCCTGTGTTTAAATTCCCCTGTCTCCCAGTGTTCAGCGTCAGTTCGTATTGTCTCTTGCCATGGTCAGGTCTATGCTCTTTTATGCTCAAGAATAGTTTTGTTCCTCACTACGTGAGCGATTTTCCTTTTGGTCTCATTTTTTGTCATCTCATCCTGAGATTAGTTAGTGACCTTTTTTTGTTCATCGTGTTTTATTGGAAAAATAAAGTATCTTACCAATACTTTACCCCTGTCTGCAATTGGGTCCAACATCCTAAGTGCCTGAGATCGTAACAGACAACCGTCATCGGCCAGATCACAGACGGCGACGAGACGGCGTACAGAGAGGAGGTGGAAAACCTGACATCTTGGTGCCAGGATAACAACCTCCATCTCAACGTCAGCAAAACCAAGGAGCTGATTGTGGATTGCAGGAAGCAGCAAAGAGAGGGACACGCCCCCCATCGCCATCAATGGGACTACGGTAGAGAGAGTCAGCAGCTTCAGGTTCCTCAGTGTCCATCACGGACACGGCTGCATCACGGCCTGTTACGGCAGCTGCACCGCCCTCAATCGTAAGGCTTTCCAAAGGGTGGTGAAAACTGCACAGAACATCACCAGGGCGGAGCTGCCATCCATGGAGGACCTTTACTCCCAGCGGCTCAGGAAGAAAGCCCTCAGTTTATGTTTATGTTTATTTTAGAAATGTTTTGGCACATTTGTTCCTATTCTGCTAATGGTATATTGCAGGATATTTAAGTCTCCCATGTACTTTTTAAATTAATAATAGTATGTTCATCGTGATGTTTAACTTGTAATATTGTAATCATCTTAGTTAGAAATGCTGTTTCCACCCCATCCTCTGCTGCTGTATGATTTTATATATTGTTACTTAAAGTGCTTGTCTTTGATATTATAATGATTACACCAGAAAGTCACTCTTTGTGAGATTTATTTGTTCACATTTTTCCCAGCCACAAGATGATGTTCATTCATTGGAGGCCTCAAAGCTGGGTGAAGGTATTGATGCACGGATCAATGCAATCCTTTCCAACAGCATTCCACTATGGTTCGGGATGTCTGTAAAAAAAGGAGAAATAATCTTAAACCAAATAAGTGTCGCAATATAGGGAAACAAACTGACAAAAACATCAATTGGATCAGAATACATTTACATTGTTACAGCAGAAAAGAGCCAAAGACAGCCTAATGTTACTTAAAGTATGCATAAAAAAAGTATTAAAGATTCAAAACAAGAAATTTAAATTAAAAACAAATACACATTTCACAAAATACACATCCTGTAACAGTTTGGAGGATTTAGCAGCCTGGTATATTACACAGTTTTAGCGGCATATTTATATATATATATATATATATATATATATACACATGGTTGGTTTACAACAAGGAGTGTTGTACTGTGATATTGGTATTTATGGGAACATTTTACACCTTTCCTTCAAGTATTATATGTTTTAGTTACTTGTGGGCTACTTAACATGAATAATCACAGTTACTATCCTTTTACTCCATCACATTTCAAAAAGAAATAGGTTATTGTTATTTTAACTCCACCACAGTAATCCATCGTCAGCTTTACTTTTTAGATAAAGTTTTAACTCACAATTGATCATAACAGGCTTCAAGATATACATTTTTATATATTACCAAGTGGTTTCATGTACAACCCACACAAGTATCATGCTAAATGAAGCTCTGTTGCTTGGATATCACTAGATCCTGATGTCAGCGTAATATAAAAGTACATAACGATTGATGTGTAAGTTAGCATCATTTACTAGCTAGCCGCTAGCTGCTAACTGCCGCCTCGTTAATATAAATCCAGTACCATGCTGTCATGAACGCGCGGTGCTGTTACGTGTACGCAAATTCACGTGCTTAATGTGAACGAGCCTTTTGTGCGGTGTGGTTAAAGTTGCGCATGCGCTATGAGCGCACATACGGGTACTTCTCAGGCATGCCGGGTAATCTGTGACGTTTCGCTCTCTCAAAAGTTGGGCCATTTTGTCATCATGCGCTATTGAGCAACTCTCATAGGAATGAATGAGGCCCCGCCTCCCACGCTGTATCCAGTTATTATAGAGAGGCGAAGTCACGCCCATCTACTTCCGGTCCATGGGACCCCGGAAGCGAAAAATTATACATTGAATTCAATGGAGAGAGAAAACGTATCTTTTGATCCCGTTTGAATTGTGCCACAAACTACACATATGATGTTTGTCAATCTTAAACAATCATTTCCATGTCAAAAAAGTCACATTTTGTCGTAAAACTGTTGAAATATAAGACTATGAAAAATATGCGACTACAAAGACTACAAATCCCATTCTGGGTCGCGTAAGTGATGTCACAGGCGATAATGCTCCAAGTGGTTGGTTCACTTTTACAAGATGACTGTGTGCTTTGTACCAGGTTGTAATCACAAAAGTGATCATACCACTTGCTCGTTCTATCGCTTCCCGTCTGATGAAAGGACCAGGAGTCGCTGGATCAGACATATCAGGTAATATCATAGGTAATATACATGTTGTGCATGGAACATAGTCAAGTTAGCTACCTAGCTAGTAGCGAGCACGTTAGTTAGCATTACATTACTTAGCCTTGTCATTTTTAGTAGCCTTACCATGAAGTTATTATTTTATTACATGAAGTAAACCAAAATGTTAAACAGTAGCCAAACATGATGGTAAGTATTTCGTGAAACTTTTGAAGAGTAGCCTACTGCGCCCTCCACCGGGTGCTAAGGAAGCAGTTCAGGGAGAGTCGAAGGCAGGCATGGAGCTTTGCATGACATTCTTCTGGACGTGTTTCATTGTGATGACAGTGAGGGTGAGTCAATCTGTTTGTTGGAAAGACAGTCGTGTGCTTATTGAGAGAAAATTGTTAGAAGAGATAATTATTCAAAGTGTTGTTACTGACCTTTTTCTCTTTTATTTTCTTTACCACACCTGTAACTGCTGAGACGTTGAGGAACATGCACACTGACCTGCTCTGGCAACCTGATTTCCACTGTACGTAATAATTTGGTTATGGTATATTATTTATATACATCAAAGCAGGGGCGGATCTACCGGGGTGGCATGGGGTGGCAACTGCCACCCTAAACAATAGCCTTGCCACCCCAGCTGCCACCCCAGTTGGCATCTTTGTTTTGAAAGAAAAGTTGTGGCTCATCGGACATTTATGAGAGAAAGTCTCTAATGTCCGAGTGCAAGTGAATGCAGCACAAGATGCACGTCATGTAACCCCTCCCCCGGTCCTGGCGCGAGAGTGGAAATATGATTGGTGGCGAATTCACTTGAACCGGGGGACGGCGCAAAACGAGAAGCATTCGGACCCAAGCACTGAAGGAATGAGGTATTTGCGGTCTACAATGACAGAGAAGAGACTGTCAGTTTGGCTGTACTCAGCATTGAATCAAAACGCACTACAGCTGTTGATCTTAATAAGTTTGTGAGGAGTTTTGCTGAACAAAATAGTAATCGCCGCATTCAGCTGTAACAGACATGCCAACTTGATGCTCTGCTCACGGATGACTCGATGAGAATAACAAACTGTTAAGATGATGACCTTGTATGCGTGTATATATTTTTTTCTTTGAGGGGGTCTCAAAAAACAGTTTTAAGTCCTGAGAAAGTAAAATAAGACGGTGTGTAAAACTACACTGCCCAGCCAACAGAAAGTAACCACTTTGATTTAACTAGGCCAGTAGGTAAGGACCTTCCACTGGATAATAACTGCAGCGATGTTTTAGCTGAATACACGTTTAACCCTAACTGATGCAGTTAGTCACTTCTTTAATGTTTGTTCTTTCTGATGTAAAGTCAAGGTTGTAACTGTATATCAATAATGATATAATTACTTGTTTTCAAATTTGAAGGAGGGCGAGCAAGCATCTTGATGAACATTCATCATTAACTCCTCCAAAAAATATAGTTTATTCAATAATAAATGAATATGTGAATCATAATAGTTCTTCACTATATCTGTAAAGCGTCTTTGAGCACCTGTAAAAACGCTAACAAATTAAATCTATTATTATTATTATTTATTAACAGTGATTGACAACGGATAGGAATAATATGATTGTTAATAGTATCATATTCATTCAGACAAACATCGATGAGACAGTTCATTAATGTACTTATTGCAGCAGTCTGCATAGATTTGGTACCCCTGCTCGTCTAAGAGTAAGACAAACTCATTCAGTTATTGTTCAGTTAAAATTCATTAAATTACGTTTGCCACCTTATATGTAAGGCTTTACTGATGTGCCACAATAATATCACCTATGTGATTGAGTTAAAATATTAATATTGTGGCTTTCCAAGTTAACATTGATTGTAGGGGTGTAACGGTTCACAAACATTTCGGTTCGGTACGTAGGCCTACCTCGGTTTTTAGGTGACGGTTCGGTTCGGTTCGTTACGTTTTCGGTACAGCAGAAAAAATTATCACAAAACATGAAAACATTTTTTTAATTATTATTAAACTGTGACTAATGTATTCAAATAAATACAAAATATAGTAAAATAAACATTAAGGTGCAGCATTTCGATGAACTGAAATAATCTGTATTTGAACTGTACTAGTACCTAAGCAGCCAGCTTGACATTAGGACTTGCTTGTCATTGTATTTTCATGTTGTTTAAAGAAAGATGAACTTGTCCACATTGCTTGCTGAAATGGCAGATCTGCTGGCACTAACAATGCCTCCTGCTGTGGAGAACACCCTCTCTAGGGACAGTGGCAGCAGATACAGCCAGGTAGCGCTTTGCTAACATGGCAACATAAGGATACTTGGCGTTTGTAATAGCTTTGGCTCGGTCTGAACTCTCTGCGAGTGGTGGAGGCTTAAATGCTAGTGGGAGTTGGGTTTGCACTTCAGTCTTTTTTCTTTTGGTACCGGTGATATTCACATTCGGGTGATGCCTTTTCAAATGAGTTTGATGTATTGCCAGCCGCGTAACCAATGTTAGTTGAACAATGCCGACAAGCAGCTTTGGTTCGGTCCACCTGTCTTTGTCCGTCATACGTAACTGCGAAACCAAAATGTTCCAAAACCGGAGACTTCAATGATGCTGGAGGATTTTCGAGCTCAACTTTATCTGCGTTCGCCATTTCGACAGTTCCTCAAATTACTGACTACATTTGAACGCATCCCTGTGACCAGCTCTCATAGTATGCCTCTCGTCCAATGAAATGACTTGGTCGCTCTATGATATATACCTGAGATTACTTCCAGAAAGTTGTTCATGTTCTACATTTTTTACGTTCAACGCTATATTCGTTCGGTACACACGTGTACCGAACCGAAGGGCCCGTACCGAATAATTTCAGTACGGGTACCGTTACACCCCTAATTGATTGATATGATTGCGATTTAAATCAGCATATACTTCTGTCAGGGGATGCCACCCCTCAAAATCTCCTGCCACCCTCTTGCCACCCCATGAATATTTGTCTAGATCCGCCCCTGCATCAAAGGCACAATGCACCCCCCAGAGACACACATGTGTTGAGTGTGATATTTTGCATAGGTCATGTGAAATCATCTTTACATACTAGAAAACTGTAGGAGCGGCAACTTGTTTTGAAATTTTATTTTTAATATCCGATAATAAAGTTGATCTGTTTTCTTTATTCTTCTCTCTTCCCAGCTCCATCCATCACCATTCTCTGTTCCTGCAGGTCCTGCTTGCTAATCAATGCTCATATTTTTTTACACAATTACAAATGAAGTCATTGTATTGACATGAAGTTGTGCTTCATTCGGAGTCAATAATAAATTCATTCTGCCTTCAACTGCACAATGATTGTGGACTGCACCGACAACCATGTAGCTGCCCCCCAGTAAGATAAACCAAGCAAAGAGGGTCACCATCATGCCCAAGGACATCCAGCTGGCCCGCCGCATCCGCGGAGAGAGGGCTTAGACTGACCTGAGACCAGCACACCCAAACACAACGGCTCTTTTAAGAGCCACCTACAGTTTCAAAGAGTTGCAATCCTACGTTATTATAATGATTAAACTGGTTCATGTATCACTTAGTTTACTGAACCGTGATGAATGAAAGAAATTAGTGAGGTAGTGGTTTACTGAAGTTACAAAGACATTAATATATGAGTAACAGGTCAGTGTAAACACAAGCTTCTGTCAATTATGGATCATTCAAACTATTTATATAAAAATATGTAATAAAGTTCTAAAACAAGTATTCGGTATATTCCTTGATAGCTTTTGGAGAAGGTTGTTTGTAAGTTTACTAAAATCTATCGTTTCAACTGTTTCACTTTATAAAAAGGGAACCGGTGAGTAGAGTTTCTTTCTTTCATCATTGAGTTTCTTATTCTGTCAGTAAATTATCCAAATTAAATGTTTTTCATTATTTTAGTCAACCCTAAACAAATTGATTGTACCTTTTAATAATGACCTTACATGGTCGGCAAAGTTAAATTAACTTCAGAAAATCAAATCTGTTCTGAGAAAAAACTAATAAATGTTTAAAGATAGGAATTTGCCATCCCACTGAAAAACAGTCCGTAGAGAACAGTCAACTATTTTCATAAAGAATATATATATTTTTCAAAGTCAACTTTATTGTCAATCTTACTCAGTTTGTGTTTATAGACAGAGAGATCAAAAAGATGTTTAAATACAATTATACAATTTACAGATATGTATACAAATATATATATCCTATATACACCATCATGTATAATGATGGTGTATGATGTAGAAGGAAGTGTGGTAGATAACAAGTAAATATAGAGTTACATACAGATCCATGTTACAGCAAAAGATGGAATAACTAAGAAGCACGCAGTATAATAATAATTACATGCAACAATTAAATAACTGCTCAGCATCTCCACCACAATCCCAATCTGCTGTGTCCTGTTTTCCTCCCCTCTGCATAACACCCCATCACACATACGAAACACAACGCAGAGTCCGAGGGTGTTAAGAGTATGTTTATTTAAATGTCCTCCTCTCTACTGGCCAACACAGGGAGCATATGCTGGGTGTAGAATTTTTCCAGGAGGAGGAGATTTCCATGCCATGCAGGGTCTTTGGGGATGGGGATGATGATCGCCTCCTTCGTGGTCCACACAACAAAGTAGCAGAGACTCCGGTCTGTGATGTGCAGCTGCCCTTGGACCTGGTGCCAGTATGGGTGATTCTCCTTGAGAATATATGACCCACCCTCCTCACGAAGACAGAAGGATGGTAACTGGACTGCCTCCGCAATGGTCATGTTCCTCTGGCTGTGTGGACACTTCACCTCCAGCAGGGCAGATGGCTGCACAAGTCCATCGGGTGATGCTCCCAAAACACCCGACTCACTCACAAAGAGACCAGACTCGATTCGAACACTGTCACTTGATAGGCCTCCACAAAAGCCTTCACCCCTTCGGCCTCGTTTACAACCCCCCAGTTGACAGTTGGCGATGTCTCTGGCCAGTGGGTTGTATGTCTCCTCTCGCTGTTGGTAAAGTTGAGACACCGGCTGGACTACTTTTTAAGTGCCAGGCTTCCTCCACTGGCACTCAACATCTGTGGAGCTGATCTGCCACATGGCAAATATTGCCAATGCTGCAGCGTGGCTGCATTTGTACATCCCCTGTGCACAATCACAGACAGCGCTCTGCATCGCGCCATCGTCTCCCATGCAGATCTGTAAAAATAAAGTAAGTACCATTTGTTAGCATGCTATAATAGATTGAATGAGCAATAATACAAGGATGGTCCGGATCTGGGGGTGGGAGGGTTTATTTTTCCATAGTTTTGTCCTCTTGTCTGATTGTTGTTATTGTTTGTTTTTTCTGTATTTTTTGTAATTTGTGCTGTATTGGTTGTGATTGTACATTGTATTTTTCTAAATGTGTATGAATACATTTTTGAAAAACATTTGATCAACAATAAAAAAGGATTTGGTCAGGATCTAGACTCAGTGTGTAGTTTATTAATTAATCAATGCTCTCTACATTAGGAAAACACATACCAGTGTACCAGAGGGAGTCACACACAGCTGTGCCTAGATAACCAAAATCCTTGAATCTACACACAGCAAATAAACTCAAATGACACAACGAGAAAAAGGAGATCACACATACAGTATAGTCGATATAAAACTGGCCGCTTCAATCTGAAGAGCAACTAAAACAAAACACGGGAGTGTACCTTGTTCTTGTGAACACTAATGTTATCCACAGCATACACAGAGACCACGAATTTCTTAAGGAGAAAACTAGTTACTAAAACAAAACACGTTAGTGTACCTTGTTAGCTAATGTTAGCTAGCTGACATTAACGTTACACATTGCACTCATATTACTCACCGAAACCTTGTAAAGCCGGTCCCGCTGCTCTTACAGAACCGACTAACTCCCCTTTCGTGTATGTACAGCTCTCAACATGCCCAGACTTGTAGTGATGTTCACCTCGTTTTACTTTTCGCCTCATTCTGAAAGAAACAGGTGATATTTGCTAACGTGACGGCCGTCTTTGTGATGGTGACGCGTTTTGTGCGAGACCAGAGACCTGTAGTTCACTGAGCGGTTTCACACAAAAAAATGTGTAACTTCACAGTTTTACGACACATTTCTATTTTTTTGACTTGTAAAATGTTCTTTTAAATTGACAAACATCATATGTGTCATTCGTGGCACAATTCAAACGGGATCAAAAGATAACCTTTCTCTCTCCATTGACTTCAATGTATAATTTTCCACTTCCGGGGTCCCATGGAGGCTCCCGGAAGGGGAGGGACTTCGCCTCTCTATTATACATCCATGCTTCTCACCGCGTCTCGCTCTCAAGTCTGCGGGCGTCTTTGTCCCGTGAGATTTAACGTCTCATGTAGGCGAGCCTCCAGAGCAAGTCGGACAAAATGACTAAACACTAAACGCACTAGCAAGACGGCGATCGCAATTGTGCAGGCCTGCGTCGGTCTCGCTCGTCTCAAACAAGCCTCCTGTGTATTCAGCAGGATGTCTGCAGGAGGCACTTAGAGTAAAGTTGTTATATATCTAATACATATAATGGAACTGTTCTAGCAGTAAACACTTAAGAAAGAACATGCCAAGCTATCTGGTGTATCCAAGCGGCAAACTCTGGGGAACAGCCGGGACGCCAATACGGAAGTGCCACACACTGCAGTTCATACATGGGCCGCTAGGGACTGGCTGCAGAAAGGAGCAATTTCCATAGACCCCCATGTTAAAATGCCCAACTTTACAGCAGAAAAAAACATGTTTCTACCCATGGATGTAATAAATATTATTATCGATATAGTTAGATTCCACCTTCATGATTATGAATCTGTGAGTGAATTGTTTTCTAACACGACCCTTTTATTTATATTAGGTCTTAACGTTTTTGCATAAATTAGGGCGTGGTCACTTTGATGGACACCTACATGCCTCACTGTCAGCTAACAGCAACTTGTCCACTCTGCTAGGCTACAACCATAGAGGCTACAACGTTAGTTAGTCATAGTACTGTACTTGACCCTTTAGCTTTAGCCGTGTTCGTGGTGATTGTGCCTTTTAGGGAATATTGTTACAAATACCAGACAATTAAAATGTCGTGCTGTGCGCTTGAATGTACTAACAGAACTTCCAATAAGTCTAAAATGATAATATTATACATGTTAACCCCGTTCGCAGGGGTTTGTGTGCTTGGTAGCTTAGCTTGTTAATTATTAGCCAGCTAAGGACGTAACCCTTTATGCATACATATACATTTTAGTTTATGATTCAGCCTTGGGTAAGACTTTTATAGTCTATGGCTATGACGCCCATAATGCTAAACGGGAGCAAATGTTAATAGGGGACCCAATTATCCCAGTGGTGGCCTCCGGAGCTAACGGAGCCGCAGGGGGCTAGCTCCAGCCGGCGTCCCGGAGCTAGCCCACTGCGGCTCCGTTAGGTCCGGGCGGTGGAGTCCGTCTTTTCTCAACGTGTGAATGACAAGCATTAAGAATAACAAAATATAGCTAATTCTCTTGCAGATTGTCTCATTTGATTATGAATGTAACGTTTATATAGGGGAACTACACTGTTAGCAGTAACTTGGTATGCATGTATTTCATGTTAGCTTAGCTTCTTAGCCTGAGCTAGCTCTGTTTACTTCCAGTTCGGAGGCAGCAGGTCCCGCCTCGGCTCCGCCTCTTTGCCCTTATTTGGAACAGGCGGGATTAGACTCTGACGTCACAGTCGAGCCGTTAGTGGCCGACTCCGCCTACTAAGGGCTTCACGGCAACTCTGCAGAATGCTATGGGTGACGTCACGGACACTACGTCCATTTATATATACAGTCTATGGGTGTATCAGAAACAATGCGCGGCGTGTTTTGGGAGGCGTGTGGCGCAGTGGTATAGAGCGTTGGTGTTCGGATCAGGGGATCACAGGTTCAAACCCCACTGCAGTCAGCATGTCGTTGTGTCCCTGGGCAAGACACTTCACCCCAAATTGAGTATGTAAGTCGCTTTGGATAAAAGCGTCTAACAAGTAACATGAAATGTAATGTAATATGCTCTGTGTTTACATTAACAAGCATGCTAACACTCAGAGCTAACCATGGAGCTAACACTATAGGCTACTGGAGAGAATATGTGTAACGTAATGTCCTTGTCTCTGCGAGAGAGAAAGGATTGAGCTCCATATTGATTCAGAAATAATGCTTGAAGTGGATGGGAGCATAATATGACATTTAATCACCGCTGAGTTTCTCCTGATATAAATCTCTCTCTAGCAGGGGAATGCTGCGTGACGCTACAAAGGGGCATGGCCAGCAGCAGAAGTTCAATTTAAAGCAGAATCAGCCTTTTTGGAACAGGGCTGCAATAGAGGGGTATGAGGCTGGGCTACAATGGGTGATCTGTTTGGTATTTTAAGCAAAGAACTTCAGAGACATGTTTTGTATAGGTATGGCCCTACAATATATGTTTCAAATATTGCATTATAGGTCCACTTTTAATAAAATTGTCCTGTGTGAACATGCCCCCGGACCCCCCTAGAGGATGTGAGTCCCACCCCCTTGTTCACATGGCTAGGATACTAAACTGATTTGCACACTTTTTATATAGTAACCTACAGCATGCCCATATGTTTCTGTTTGGGTAGTAGATTTACAGAGAGTTTTAATTAAGTTTTGATTCAGTATTTACATTTCATATTCTTTATACTCTATTGATATATAAAGTATATATTTTGTAATGTACAATTCTCTGGCTGGGCCCAGATGTTACTAGATCCAAGCAACGCCACTAGGTGGATCTTTAAAACTGTAGATGTGAAGTTGCTTCTTTTGCAATTGTGCTGTTCATAATATATTTTCTAGAGAGTAGGGCTTTCATTTTTACTTTTTAAAAGTGATTTAAATGTGCCACCCTGCTCTGAGTCTGTGCCCCAGATTGGCTAACCAACCCAAAAATGTCTAGACCCGCCCCTGCTTAGCTAATTAACTTGTTACATACAAATCTGTGATGATATATTCTATGATGCATTTTTTTATATAAAGTAATTAAACTCAGGTCATAATCAGCCAAAGATTAGAATGACGTTCACATGTTGCCGCATCAGTGATAACAGTTAAGGGACAATATATTCACACTGGCAGAAGCTTGTCTAAAGAAGCGTGTCTAAAGTCAAAGATGAATCTTGATTGGGCCAAATTTGACCTCGAGTCACCCAAAACAATTCTGCTGGGTCTCCCCAGACCCGAACACCAAATTATACACTTTTTCTTTTAGAGACCTTCAGACTTGGCAAAAATTGTCAAAATCAGTTTTGTAGTGTTTATATAGCTGTTGTGGAGGATATCATGAAGCCTTGTTCCGATAAAAAAAACTAGAGCATAGTTATATCATTTTAACTTGAAACGGCTCATGGGAGACCCGAACACAACATAAGGGTTAAGGATACCTCCCCAAAAATGTGCATTACAACATATACAACAAACACAGCTATTTTTAGTATTCACGGCTGTCAAGCTAGCAGCTGGTGGAAGACTCCGGTGATGCGCAATGAGTGCGCTGGCAGAATGTGCGACCATCCAATTCTTTATTTCTGACTTATTAAATGAATGCGATGGCCACTGATACCAGATGTGTTTCCCCTTTCCCCTCAAAGCACGTATTCATTGATTAATGTTGGTACTAGTAAGAGTAATTCAACAAATACTCATGGATTAACTTTTCTTGCTCCCAGCAATGTAACACACTCTTACATTGTGAAAAAACCTATGTGTTTGTGATTAAATCACAAAGTTTAGAAGTAGGCCAGTAGAGTTGATGTGGTGTTAAAGCACAAAACAGGACAGTGTGCCTACCTAATAACATTTGTCAAGACATTTTTGATAATCCTCCATAGGAGAAGGGACCCTTTTACCTGGCATATAGGCAGGTACACGGAACCCTGCGCTATTCCGTTTTTACAAAAGCCTTTTGATGGGGGAACAGGGGTGTATTATTGAAGCTTTTGTGTGGATTGTTTTACTGGGCGGTCTCTTGATTGTCAGTGGGAGGCCGGGGGTATTGTGTGTGTGTGTGTGTGTGTGTGTGTGTGTGTGTGTGTGTGTGTGTGTGTGTGTGTGTGTGTGTGTGTGTGTGTGTGTGTGTGTGTGTGTGTGTGTGTGTGTGTGTGTGTGTGTGTGTGTGTGTGTGTGTGTGTGTGTGTGTGTGTGTGCTGACATGGACCTTCTGTGATGACATTCAGTTGTGTAACTGATGTGGCAGGGAGCACAGAGAGAGGAATCGCAAATGAGAAAAGGAAACCATAAGAGCAACAAAGGTAGATTAAATTAGACTATATTTAAAAGAAACAAGAGTAAAAAAAAACTAAGAGACAAAGTTGAATCGGCAAAGTACGGAAGGTGACAGATTGACGGACTGAGATGGAATCCAAGAGACTGAGACAAACTTGGGATTATCAATAAAGGATCGTCAGAGGTGGAGTTTCTCAATCATGGACTAATCTCTGAGTCTGCAAATACATTCTCACACATATTTGATACACACATACACATTTGGTTTCCTGTTTTGAGCCATCTTGGCAGTGGACAGGTGTCACTATGCAGGAGTCTCCGGGTGCCATGGGTGTTGATGGAAGCTATGCCAGCAATGTTCCCGCATTTCTCACCAAGCTGTGGACACTGGTGGAGGATCCAGATACCAACCACCTCATCTGCTGGAGCGCTGTGAGTCAGTCCTCAGGGCAAAATGTAAAATATGCTGTATAAACTGTGAGGAATTTCATTTAAATAAAAAAAAAACATATGAGAAAGCCAAAGTAAAAATGTAGATCTATGCACTTTGTTGTATTATCTTCCTTAGTGGATACACTCGTGCTAGAGTTCTTAAACAGCTAATTCAAAGACTTTTTAAGGGCTTTTGAGGCCTAATTCTCTTATATTCAAGATGTTTGAACACTCTTTCGTGGTGTGTTGCAGTGATGGTACACTATACAGCCTCATAGCACAGTAAAGCAATATATTGTGTAAAGTTGAACGATAGAGAAAGAGGCTTATTTAGCAGTTGAAGAACTAAGTAAAACAATATCAATCTGTGCACAAAATATATAAATTCAAGCACTTTCAATTACTATTATTTCTGTCCATTCTTCAAAATAACTTTCTAGGCCCTTGGCTACACACTTTCAAGTATTTTCTTGAAACCCCATAGCCAGTGTTCATCGTATTCCTGCTGTTCTGTGATAAGGAACAGCCCATTTAAAATGTTAATCAAACAAAACGCAAAAACACACACAAGTCAGAAATACATTTTAGGCACCAAAATGAAGTCATGAGACTGGATTGCACATGTTTAGCTTGCTATCTGCATTTGCTATCATTTAGCCTAGCAAAATTACCCTCCTGCTCATGTTGTTAAGCTAACCCCACAAGCGAAATAGCCCGAGATGAAAAAAACCTCTATAAAATAGTTATATAAACAATATAATACAATAAACACATTTGATATCAATTACATTAATAAAAAAAAGTTGATAATCCTGATGTACACAGAAAACTGGCCTCGGCTTTTAAAGAAGGTTGTTTTTAAGTCTTAATGCCCTGAAACTCCTGGTGAGTTATGGTCTTAATAGGCTAGTGGTAGGAACCCTCTCAAATGGTCCAAAGATAAATCTGGGATAAGAAATATAAATATATTTCATATTTGATAATTTTACCTCTCCAGGTCTTTACATTTGATTGAAATAAAACCATTTGAGAAGCTTACAGGAAAAATCACACTTCAAAGAATGTGACAATAGTTCCACTATTTTATACCAATAATGTATAATATATCAATAATATTATTGGTTGGCTTACAATATATTAGTGAACCTTTACAGCCATCATACAAATCACTTTTTGTATGTACGTTGTTAAGCCTGCATTTATTTGATGAATCTGTTTATTTGGTCATGTAAAAATTGTGTGTCGAGTGTTATCTAACATTTAAGTATATTGTGATTGCCACTCTTACAACGCATTTGACCTTTGACCTAGGATGAGCACCTACATGTTTAATTTTGTGAGCAAGTAATGAAAATTGACCTAAGCTCTTACAATGAAGTACCTACTTCATGTAAGTGTTTAGGTCCATTTTTATAGCATTGTCTAGATGTAAACAGCGACCATTCGCAGGTCATTATGCGTTTATCACTGTTTATCCGAGGGAAATAGCTGCATGTGTGCAGGGTTGATGTGTGTCACGCAGGCTTCTGTGCTAAACAGGAAGAGGACAGCTTCTCTGTTCTTTTTGTGCGGAGACAAACACACTGACAGAAGCTCTTTAGTCCCATGACATCTGTAGTTAAGAGTGTATGGCATCAGCTGTTGCATTGTCAGACTATTAGTGAGCAAGTGAGCATTACAACAAACAAAGCAACAGTAGGTCTTGTTAGAATTATCAAAACTTTAATCATTACTCATTTGTTATGCACATGGGTTTTGCTAACACCACAACTATATTTTCAGAGTAAAAGAGCTACTGCAGTTGTTTAGTTAGAGTGCAATGTTGGGTGAGAGAGCATGACTCATCACTCATATTAAAAGAGAGAAGGACTGGCTGACTGAGCTGAATTTTGCTTCTGATAAATGTACTCTGTGCTCTGGGAAAGTGTATCACCTCCTTATAAAGGTCCTTTTGTTATTTAGATTGCATATTTTCTAATAGGGTAGCCTGAGTAACATGTGGTGAAGCTGTCACCGACAAACAGAGGCCACATTATTCTTGTGGCAATTTAAAAAACAATAGGGATGCGCCATTACATCGGTGAGACATCGGCAACGGCATTGGCTGACATTTTTTCAATCGGTGCAACCCTAAAAAACCTGCAAAAATACTTATTTTCATTTTCTTTTTGTACCAGTGAATCATTAGTTCGATCTGTATGTCGATTTGCACACTCAAGGAGTTTTCACCCAAAATGGATTGCATCAGTTACAGCTGCTCCCTGCTTCGTATCAAGTTCCACTGAGTGCAACCTTATTTTCTATTGTTCATGTGTCTTTGTTTCCCCTGTGTACACAGAAAACAAGAAATAATATAAAGTTTTAATTAAAAAATATATTATAATAGGTTCAACATCATATTATTCTACTATGATTTCACATGAATGCATTATACTAATACACTTTTGTGACATTTGTTGACATAATACATTTAATTAAAATCAATGTCTGAGTTTTTTCCGCGTGTAGGGGAGCTTTATCCATTATTTCTCATGACACACCAATCAGTATACCCTGTTTTTGCATTCCAAAATAAATTAGTTTGAATTTTAGCATGGCTACAATCCTTGCTGCCATGCTCACGAGAAAGTCTTAGTTATGACCAAATCTCTGCACATGCTAATCATTTCAGTGTGTGGATATTAGCACTGATCTGCATAGAAATGGGCCAATGTTATGCCACATGTATGCAAATTCCCTGATTTATAAACTGGCAAACAGCAATGGAACGCCACTATTTGCTTGCAGCACAGCTAGGCGTTCATTTTATGCTTTTAGAGGCGCTTAGAGATGTACCTTGACTCCTTCGGTCTCATTTGTGCAAACAAAGCAATCGTTTTTTTAATTTACCCCTTAGTGTTCATGAGCATATTAAATAGCTACAAACGTGTTCTTTAGAATCCTGAAAGGCATAAGATTACAGCTCATGCAAAGTATTTTGTAAACTGCAGTGACAGTGTACTCCTTTAAGCCTCTAAAACGTTTCCGAGTTGGCTCAAAAGCTTCATGTTTGCATTAGATTTAAAGTTATCACTCTTGTTCTGTTTTTTGTTTATTTATGTGAGGTCATTTATGAGATAAATTATCAAGAAATGCAGAGAGTAGCCCGGTAATTTTTATTCCTGTTCATGGGAATATAATGTGGCATTTTTGTCATAAATTCTGCAATTTCTCTGATGAAGCACAACGTGGTGTAAAATGGAAAATAAATGTGACAAATTAGATTAACATTATTCTTCATTTTACTACGGTCTGACTTTTTTGCAAGCAACGTCATAAGTTCCTCATCACTTCTTAGGTTTTCCCAGGAAGTGAGGTGCTGTACCATGTGACATAATATTATTAATTACAGTGACACTTTCTGAACACTTGCTTTCTTGTAAGCATACCACTTCTCAATTTCAGTAGCTGTTGGAAACTCATTTCCAGCCAATATGATTTGTTGCAGCATGAATTATTTTCTCTTACTTAATGTTCTCATGATCGCTGCTTCTTTTCACGATTGACTTGTTTCTGGAGCAGTTTTTAAGATGGCATAGTACATCATTAACTGATCATCAGAAAGAGAGTGTTTATGGCATCAACAAGTGACACTGAGTAATAATAAGCAGGAACCGACTAACCAGATAAGATCAAGATATTGTGTTGATTGTAAATGAAAACCTATCATTAGAATGGAGATAAAAAAAGGTTGTGAAGTTCATGTGTGTATGTCAAGTATGTGATGACAGCTATTTTCTGTTTCAGTCTGGGACAAGTTTCCATGTGTTTGACCAGGGACGCTTTGCCAAGGAAGTTCTGCCAAAGTACTTCAAACACAATAATATGGCAAGCTTTGTCCGACAGCTCAACATGTGTGAGTACACGTTCCTCATCTCCTCTGTACTCTTCGCTCAACAGCAGTATGTATTTTTACTTTGTGTGTGTATGTATGCTTTTAACGTGTGTGTCTAGATGGTTTCCGTAAGGTGGTGAACATTGAGCAGAGCGGTCTGGTGAAGCCTGAGAGAGACGACACAGAGTTCCAACATCTGTACTTCCTCCAGGGCCATGAACACATGCTGGAACACATCAAGAGGAAGGTATGGACACGTACACAAAGTCTCAAAGATAGAGTGATCATGAAGTGCTTCAAAATAATTTAGAAAGACATATTTGGAGATTTGGAGAAATTACCTAAGCTCAATCACAGTGACATAAGAAGCATGTGCAGGCTGTTCAAGGTTGATTGGTTAATGTGCTCTGTGTGACTTTAGAAGTGATTCATCTCTAAACATGACCACCCCTTTCTGTAGTCCACAGTGTGTGAAGTGATGTCAAAAAGCTGTATGTAGCTTACTAAACCCGGCAGGAACTACTTTGCTAATTCGACACATTGCATGATAATCAGGAGAACTGCATAATTGAAAGGAACAAGAACATACTTTCCGGAGCCAACTGAACTACTGTTGCACTATAAAAGTAAAAAACGTGTGATCTGTAAAAATGGAATTTCAGACAGGAATTGAAACCCTACCTGTCTAGCAAGAAATATATATTTGTATTTAAATGGCATTGGATTACTATATTTTCATTGGATTTCCTGGAAAGATATCTTAGCAAAGGAGCATACAAATGATTTTACTTTCATTACGACATGCAGTGGTAGCAGTCTAAGTCGAATGCCAATATGCTTTGATTTAGAAAGTACTTAGCATGTGGACTGGCTGGGTTTTGCATATCATCATAAGCTTGTTAGCGATGACACACCTAATGCTGATGGAAAACAATCATTTTGAAGTATATGTACATGGATATAGCCAATTTCCTATACATTCCGCCAATATTTGTTGAGACATTACACTCATAAATGTCAACGTAAGATTGCCGCGAGAGAAAAAGTCAGGGGATCACATAAGAAATTAGGGTTCAACCTCTGGGGACCATGACTCAGCAAAAATATTATCAATTAATGCGAAAGGTTATTGAGACAAAAGGGGTAAACCTTTGCTCTCATGGGAGCTGTACTGCCAGTGTGGCTAACATCTCCAGTGAGTTTACTTGCTCACAAACACAGCAGAGGGAATATGTGGTTGTTGTCTGAATAACTTACCAAATAAGGCTGTACTGTGTGTTTAGGTATCCATTGTGAAGAGTGAGGAGACCAAAGTTCGTCAGGAGGACCTCAGTAAACTGCTGTATGAAGTCCAGCTTCTCAGAACACAGCAGGACAACATGGAGTGTCAGATGCAAGACATGAAACAGTGAGTACAGATATGTTGTTTGTGTTCCAATACCCGACCCGGCCCTAAGCTACTGCCCCGGGGCCCCAAAACCTCAGGAACAAGTTTAGTTATTGTCAGGATGTTGTATATTGTTCCGTTAGTTGCAAATGGGAATTAGGAGTTTAGGAATGTGTAAAGCGACCATCACAAGTCCTGGGTTATTTTATTATCTTAAGGTCCTATTTTGTAGGGGCCTAGTTTAAAGACCTTGATTATTTTGGTTATTATTTAGTTTGTGTTAATTTAATAGATAACTGGTTGGTGTCTTGGTAAACATTCAAATGTGTGATTCAGTATGTGAATGCAAACTAATTTACATACCAATCTGAAAAAAAGTAATTTAATTTGACGGTTAATTGTGTCCACTGATTAAAACATTTTAAGCCTGACTATGACTTGTTTTAAATGGCCTTATGGTCAATATTTTGTTTGTCTTTTGTAAAGAACATATAGTTAAGAGGAGTTCAAGTTTACATTCAGTCGGTCTGTCAATTAATCCTCTAAATTGGAGCAAATCATCCAGTGGATGGACTTTTTCTCTGGGGCTTTTGTTGCTGAAAATAGCTGCTATGTGTCTATTGTTTGATGGAGCTGCTTTGTGCTCAGTATTGTTTGCTAATGACAGGAGAGAATGTTCACCTGCTCACCTGACTCACACACACAAACACACACACATTTTTGTAGACGTGGACAATGCCATATTCCGCCACACAATTTAGTCTTTAGTATATTGTGCAGACATGATACAAGTTTTCTACTTCTGAATATATAAATATATTTAGAATTGATATAGATATATTGCACAGTAGATCGCTTGCAAAAGGGTGATGATAAACAAAGAAATGTTGGAAGTGAGCCTACCATACCGCTGTTGCTCGCTCCTTACTTCAGCTTTAGGGTTACGGCTCAATGCTACATTAGGTGCTACTAGTATAACATACCTGAATGTCTTACCAACTGGTTGATGAAAAAAACGCAAACGAAAGTGATGTTCAACTAAATGCATATAAAACAAGCTATGTGTTAGGTAAGACACTTCCAAATCTTAACCAGGTTAAAATTAAGATTTGAGCGATCACCTCTTATAAATGTTTTTCTCCTCTTTGCAGGCAGAATGAAGTCCTGTGGAGAGAGGTGGTCTCACTGAGACAGAATCACACACAGCAGCAGAAAGTCATGAACAAGGTCAGTCTTTACGAGTGTAAGTTTGTGGGTCTGAACTATAGGTCGTACCAGTATTAAAACAAGGGAGATTCTCTGGAACAACTTTAACAGTCATTGGTGTGTTCAGAAGATCTATGTGTGTGTTTGTATATTGTCTGTGAATATAAGAGTGTATGTGTGTGTATATACTACTACTATCTATCATTTAAGGATTACTCAGGAATAACATTTCAGTGGTTTTATCACTTCTTCTGATACCTCTGAAAGAAATTATTTTATATACATTATCTGCAAATTGTCCTGCAAGCACAACAAAGGGAGCCTTTTTCATTATGTACCAACTCTATGTTTTAACATGTTTAAAATCAAATAGATGTATGCTCCTTATAGTGTTAGTCTTGTTTTGTCATATAGATTAAATGTATTGTCTTGTAGGACGAATTGTGTTTTTTTGGGTCATTCAAGTTATTGTCCTTTACCGTTTTGATGTATTTAGAGAAGGACAAACTGTGTGTGTGTGTTTGTATGTGTGTGTGTGTGTGTGTGTGTGTGTGTGTGTGTGTGTGTGTGTGTGTGTGTGTGTGTGTGTGTGTGTGTGAGAGGAGGATGCTGATTCATGCTGTGCTTTTTCTCTCATTGCCAGCTGATTCAGTTTCTGTTCAGCCAGATGCAGTCCAACACACCCAGCACTGTGGGCCTGAAGAGAAAGCTGTGAGCACACACACACACACACACACACACACACACACACACACACACACACACACACACACACACACACCACACACACACACACACACACACACACACACACACACCTCACACACACACACACACACACACACACACACACACACACACACACACACACACACACACACACAGGGCCACAGTAGGGCAGAGGGAAGGGCTGGCTCAGCTGACAAACTGAACAATCTAACTCAACAAGGGCTGTGAATGGAGACAAGTGCTGAATCAGTCAGTCAGACACACACAAACACACACATTAACACACAGGGAAGGCAGAGCAGTGTGCATGACCCTGTGTGTGAAAAATGCTGGTTCAGCTTTGTTGCTGAGTGGGAACAAGGCCGTCATGAGAAAGGAAAGGCACGCTGGAACACAAAAGTACAATAGAAACGTATATTTCAGAGTCATTGTGCGACCTGGCAAAGGTGCAATTTTACCCTATGTTTTAATGATAGTTATTTTCGGCCTTACCTTTTAACATCTACCCACACTAATAACTCACTCATCCATCACTCCAACCCCTGTCATTTACTGTCACATCTCCACATGGAATATTTAAAAAGCAAAAAGGTAGCATAACAAACTTCTGTTAGGACACTTGTCTATTCAGAATATCAGTGTCAACATATTGATGTTTAGCAGATTCAATGTTTACCATGTACATTCTTTGTTGGGCGGGCTAGCGAGCTAATATTTCCTAATTAAGCAATGCTGTTAAATACCAACTTATACAAATTCATGGTAACTTGTTTATTGTTTTATTTAGAGGAAGTAGAGATACACACTTAACTAAATCCAACATGTTAACCAAAAATTATCAATCTAAACCAATGCCCACTCAAAACTGCTTAAATGCATTATTACTTTCATGATAATGACTTATATCCTTTAAAAACAAAGTTGTAATTGAGAGAAAACTATTGTTCCCTTCAGGCCCTTGATGTTGGACGATGGCTCTCCCAGCCCTCCTGCCTCCAAGTTCAGCCATAATCACCCAATGGAGTCCATGCATGAGCCCTTCTACATCCAGTCGGTGAGAAAATAAGAAATTGTTACATACAGAGATGGGAAACTAAGTAAATTAACTCAAGTACTGTACTAAAGTACAATTTTGAGGTATTTTAATTGTCTTGCTACTTTTTACTTCTACTCCACTACAACTCGGAGGTTAATAGTGTACTTTTACTCCATTAAATGTATTTAACACCTTTAGTTACTTTACAGATCTGGATTAATTACATTATGTTACTTGTTAGACGCTTTTATCCAAAGCGACTTACATACTCAATACTGTGGGCAATCCCCACAGGAGCAATTTGGGGTGAAGTGTCTTGCCCAGGGACACAACGACATGCTGACTGCAGTGGGGTTTGAACCTGTGACCCCCTGGTCCGAACACCAACACACTAATCCACTGTGCCACACATCACGATTAATGATGTGAATTACTGTATAATCAACACTTAAATAAGACTTTAGTTACAAGCTACCCTGCAGTAAACAAAGTCATTCAAACTAGCTACACTGTTACCAGCTTTGAGAACACTTTAATGATCAATAATTATAATCAAAACATATCATATATATTATTCTGAAATGGACCAATCTGCATAATGAGTACTTTTCATTTTGGTTGGCTATTTTGATTGCAGGACTTTTACTTGTAACCGAGTATTCCTATATTCTGGTACTTCTACTTTCACTCAAGAACAAGATCAGAGTACTTCTCCCACCTCTGGATACATAGAATGTATACCACTGTGCTTCATAACCCCTAAAGTCTAATTAACATACATCAAAATGGTAAAATTACCTTCATTACGAAAACTAAACCTTTTGTAGAATGACCTGTGCTTTGCAGCCTTTGTCAGTACCAGAGCATAATAAGTAAGCTATTTATCTCCTGACCTGACCTACCACATTCAGATCAAATGTTGCTGGCAGACAAACACAGTAAACATAAAGTTACTGGATGGCCTTTCTAAGTGCTTTGCCGTGTCCGTGATTTACCACAGTATTTATTAGACAGATAAGATATCATTCAGCAAATAAAAACATTCATTTTAATCTGTTCTTTAATCATGCTCTTTCCACTACATCACAGACAATATATTATCTGGACATGCTGCTATCAGTTTATCTGTTATGTTGCATCACCACTAGAGGGAAGCAGAGCACAGTGACATCGTTTGATGGCCGTACCTTAGATGTGCTGTGCAGTGTACATTATTGCAGGCTGTACAAACTAAAGCCTTGGATTGAAGCAAATTCATATTTGTGTAAAGTGGTTTGTAAATGATAATTACACAAGGGAACCATACTGCCCTTCACTTGATACCATTTTTAGACTTTTGTTCCCTCCCTGATGAACTGGCATAACGTATAATAAAATGCCGATACTGGATAAGATATATGGAAAACACAGTATGCTAGCTTCAATTAAAGAGTGTTCTCCATATTAATTAGTTTGTTTCAGAAAGGAACTATATTTTAATAACATTTTCATATCCCTAATATCTTGTATATTTGAATGATATTCAAAACTTTAGCTTAACCACAACAAATAAGCTGAGATAGCAACCACTCCTACTCTGCTAGGCTTGTAAGTCAAACTAGTTTGGCTATTTTTTGTTTTGTTTTAGTTTTCTTATCCATCTTAAATCTGGATGTAGCTATGGTGAACATCAATCTGAATGACCAAAACCATGTGAGATCATTAAAAGGTATATTTTTTCAATTACAGAGAGAGCTGGGGAAATAGGCTAAGGCTATAGCTAAGTCTAGTTTGTTGCAATGTAACTTGACACCAATGCTTTGGATCAACACATTGGGCCCAATGAGAGAAATGTTGGCAGAGGAGAACCCACACAAGATCATCAAACACACAACAAAGTAATCTTTTTCTTTTCTTTCCCAGCCATCCAATGATACTGCTTCTTGCTCTGCTAGTGGGCTGACAGGAGGACCAATCATATCTGATGTTACTGATATGTCTCAGGCCAGTATGGCCCTCCAGATGCAACCTGAAGAGGCCAGGTGAGTGATGCAAAATAACTTCACCATTGCTCATTGTAGGTAACCTCAAGAATCAGCTCCACATCTATTGCAGCATCTAATAACCCGCTATTGTGAAAGCGATCATTCATATTGGCAGGGGTGACTGATTGTTTTGCAGGTCAAATCCAGGCTACTCCGAGTCCTAATGTTATTATTGGTTATTCATCCATTTTGAACCACATGTTTTCCATATTGCAATTCATTTTTTGTAGACCACTGCATCGTTTTCACACGCACATACAAATATCTTTGGTGCAAAGACGCTTTGGCACTTGGTATTAAATGTTAGTTCTCTCCTACAACTTTATTGGGTGCTGTCCGATTGGTTCAGCCAAAGTGGATGGGGAAAGGAATTAATAGCGTTCATTAGCTCACCTTTAACAACATTTCTCCATCTTCATCCAACAGGGAGAAGTGCATGATGCTTATCAAAGAGGAGCCTGTGAGTCCAGGAGTGAGAGGAGCAGGAAAAGGAGGCAGTGTAGGCGCAGGAGAGGCCATAGCATTGAGCTCCTCCTGTGAAGTCTGCTCCTCTGAACCTCCTGTCCTCCCCGTCGCAATGGTCCAGTCTGTTCTGGAGGGGAGGGGCTCTGTGGCGTCCATGGTGGAGAGAAGGAGTAAGAGACCTGCAATGGACAGGTAGGCGTTCACACAGATCACAGGTGGGGCACATGGAGAATGCAATGTACACAGAGATGTTTGTACAGGTGCAGAAGTGATACAAGTAGGGAACAAAGTGACCCTTTGAGCCTGTGTTTATATATTAAGTATGTAAGTGTACGTGTGTGTGTTTGGTTTGCAGGGTGGAGGTTTCAGATGAGAATGTGGATATGAGCCTGGAGGAACTGCAACAGCTACTGCTCAGGAGCCATCAGCAGAATGTTGTGGAAGCTGGGACCAGCGCTGTTATGGATGTCAGTAGATCTGCACTATACAAATGGAAACCCACTTACAACTTGTTTTACTCCACATAGATTCATATTTGTCTGATATTTGAAACTTCAAATTGGTATTGGTGCCGGACTCTCCTTATACAGCACTCTAAATGAATAAAAGTTGTCTTACTAATGTGTCTCTCTCTTTCTCTTTTACTCTAGCCCTTCAGTTTAAGCCTGCCTCTGACTGAGTGGAACTTCACAGAGATGGAGTCCAACCTCAAATCAGTAAGTCATAGTGTGAGAGCTGTTTAACACGTGGACACAGTTTAGAAGAGGACATGTACATTGGATGAACCACTCCGTTAAACATGCAATGACAAGTCCACCTCAATATAGCATGATGGTTGATTTGATTGTTGTTGTTCTGTTAAGGCTTTCACAGTGTTTCTGTCTTAGAACTTTAACAATTCCACAGTGTGTTCAAGAAAGGTAATTGTAACATTTGGTCATCTGAAATCTATATATTTTTTAGCATATTGTTCTACTCTGCTTCCCCCTCTCATCACTTCTGGTTCCAAAAAGCCTGACAACTGATACACTCATCGCAAAGATACATTGATGTGGTTCACGCAAATAACACCAAAGTGCAGAAAAGTTTGACCAGGAGGAGGTTTTTTCAGCCCAGCTATCATATCGATTGTACACACGGCTCCCACTACGAAATGTACTTTCCCCCACAACCCTCTTCAGCAATGTACCCATTGCTGAACATCTATGCTAGCAAAGTATTCAATAATGTAATGACGTCCAATTTCGAAACACCTTGTATTGAAATGACAGGATGGTGAGGCTGTTCAATCTGTCTTGACATATTGTGGGCGTTAAATATTCTCTCATGTGGCTCACCTTGTGAAAAGCTCTATCACCGCCAGCAGCTGCCGCAGGAAGAGTGCAACAAATCCCACTGGTATACAGCACTTCTCCAAAAAATGCTTTGCAGCTGCATTTTGAAGATTGCTTTTAAAAGCTGAAGTAGAGAGATGTTAAGTGGGAAATTGGTTCCTTAGAATAATTTATAAACTGGTTCAAACTCATTTAGAGACGTGTTTGCCTGATAAGCCATTTGGAATGTGTCATCAGTGATCCCGAATATCAAACAGCAGCTACACTGTTAGTGTTGCCCATAAAGTTGGAATAATTTAGTTTTCACACACATTCCTCTTTTTATTCCTATTTAATTTTCACTGTGATATGATTGGAAGACAACGATCAATACCGTTTTTAAAAGATATACACTTTATCTATCAAGAATAAATCATATTGTCACAATCATTAAATGAGAAAAGGTAAAAAGTAATTTACGGTGTATTATAATACCATATATGATAAACTTGTGTTCTGCAGGGCCTTACTCCTGTCTTCTTTATTTATTCTAACATTAGATGTGTGAATTGAATGATTGTAACAACTAGTCACGACAAGCTAGTCCCAATGTTTGCGGTCGAGTCCTAATCAAGTCATAATTGGCTGTCCATATTGCAATTCATACAACCGCATTATTTCCGGATGCAATTTATTTCATACAAAGGCAAGGCAAGTTTATTTATATAGCACTTTTCAACACAAGGATATTCAAAGTGCTTTACAAAAAATGAAAGACATTAAGAAAATGGCATTTAAAATCAGTCATTAAAAAGAAAAAAGACACTTTGGCTCTCTTAAGATTGATTGTAATAAGATTGCAACTAGGTGAATCCCACAATACGATTTGTATTCCAAGAACAATTCTAAAATGATGATATCCTGTTGCATGGAAATTATTGATTTGTATTCCAAATACATATTTTCCTCAGTTTGTTACTTCCCAATACCATCAAAACATCTCTTATTGCGATGTAATGATTCATAACTAAAATGAAAACTTATGAATAAGCTTTTCTTAAAACATTGCACATGTTTGCGCCCTTTTTTTCACCATGCAGGGGTTAAGCCATTAGTAACCCATATACAAAGCACAGAGGCACATGTTTTATGTCTGATACCTTTCACTATATAAATGGTGGTTGGAGAGCACAGGGGAGGCACTTTGTTTTGTCTCCGGGGCAGGAATCAATACGCACTCCTGAGCTTACTCCATCACTCCACTCTAAGACACTGACACTTCTGTTGGTCTTGAGAATCTGCAGGATTTATTCAAGCGCAAACTCTACATTATTTTAATAATTTTCCTGCGGAGATTACACGCTTCTCAGTCCATTCAACACAGGCGATCATATGGTCATAATTGGTTTTAATTTTCAGAATATTAACTTTGGACATAACCGTTTTATAGAGAACCTCAATGCAACTCAATATATTTTTTCCCCACATCTATTTATAAACATATCTCTACCTTTTTCATGCCATATTTTAAAGGTCCCATGTCATGCTTTTTCGGTTATTACCCGTCCCCTTGTGTGTTATGTTGCTTTTTCTGCATGTAAACGGTCTGCAAAGTCACAAACCCTGAAAAGACCTGTCTATGCTGCCCCAGAACGCCTCGTTGGAGATTTTTATTTTTCCATTTTTTTCTTCCTGGGTCGTAGTGACGTAAGGGGCTAAGTGACGTAACGGCTACGCGGACTCACACACACACACACACACACACACACACACACACACACACACACACACACACACACACACACACACACACACACACACACACACACACACACACACACACACACTTATCTTTTCTCAGCCGCAGCTCCGCGGATTTCTCAGAATGAACTCAGCCTGAGACAGCGAGACACAGCGAGACACAGCAAAACTCAGCCTGAGCATACACACAAACTCACAGCCAGGCTACGAGTGTGTGTGTGTGTGTGTTCAGGCTGAGTTCAGGCTGAGTTCAGGCTGAGTTTTGCGTTGTCTCGCTGTCTCGTAGACCCCACGCAGCAACCAGGAAATTACACCAGTAATCCAGCTCACACTGTCCGCTCCTCGAGCCTCAAAGGGCGGAACAGCGAGCCCCGCAACGTCCTGCCAACACGGCACCCAGACCCCACGCAGCATTCTCATCTGTGTGTCATTACTGGTGTCATTTTCTGGTTGCTAACGCCATTGTAACACATAATCACTGATGTTCCGCTGTAACGGTGGTGGACTCATGCTCAGAACAGAGTGGGCGAGCTGACCAATCAGAGCACAGTGGGCTCATAGGGAGGGGGGGGCAGGAGCTCCAACAAGCCGTTTAGGACAGAGAGTGAATACACACACTATACAGAGATGCTGTATGAGAAACCAATGTGATTTTGGAACATTGAACAATGTAAATCTATTCGACCTCAACAATGGAATTATGGTCAGTAGAAATGGCCATGACATGGGACCTTTAAATTCCTCAAAACCAATTCATACATATCATTATCGTAATACAAACAGAAATGGCAATACTACAGTGACACACCTTATGTTGTGTATTTCAAGTTAGGATTCCTATCCAAGACATAATTACAGCCCATTAGAAATATGTTTTATATTCATATCCATAGTTAAACAGGGATAGTGGATGATATTGATATCCAAATGGTGCTTCACTTTAAATGTTGTGTCCGTAAGTAATTGTGGGACGGCTTTCTCTTCTTTCCTTTGGTAAAGGACGAACCAGTGTCTCCTTAAACGAGATCCGAAATAAAGCATTGAAGCATCTTTCCTTAACATTTAGAGAATTCAAACCTAGGAACCTTCCTAAGCAAACAAGATTATTCGACTGGAGCCAATGTATTGTCTTGATTTGTTCTTCCTTCTCATTTATGGCAAACGAGGCGAGGGAAGTGCATTGCTGCCTCTAGCCGGTTAAAATCCAGCCAAAAGTGGTCAATCTAGTTGCATGCAGGGATGTATTTAAGTGCCAGGTGTGAACTGACATACTGCTCTCTTACACAATCCTGGGCCAGAAGAAAATCATAATGTTCCCCTTTTTCATTACTTCATCATCCCCTTCTTCCTCATGCTACCCGCTTGTGCCTCCTGTCTCCATCTCCCTCTATCCTCAGCCCTACTACAGGGCACCTCACACGCACTTCAGAGCACATACAGAGAGAACGGTTGACAAGTAGCTTAACAAAAGCACTTTAACAAGAGGATGTGGCAGTTTGAAAAGAAAGTGGAAATGCAATTTGATGTGCTTCTTGGAAAATAGCCTTCCAATCTGAGTGTTTCGATTCATCCCTGGCCACACTGCCAGATGACCACAATCAGGGCTCACAGTCTATATTAGCAACACAGTGGAGAAAGGAAGTGTCCAAATATTGCTGGTGTTGGTGTTGGCAGCCCAGCTTCTGTATGAAAGGACAGGCCTTTAAACATCAAATGTATCACCTGAATGAGCACATGTTGAATAATGAATGTCCAACATAGCACAAATGTTCAACAATTTGTTATGACATTAAAGTTGGGGTAGGTAAGTTTGAGAAACCGGCTCGAGATACACTTTTTGTTATATTCCATGGAATGCTCATAACATTCCCGATAGCAATGAATATCTTAAGTGCTTTGACAAAAAATCCATCAAAAAATGTCATCTGTGGAAGCCGTAGTAGTGTAAAAGCACGACCAATCATTTTAGCCGGCCCGGCTAAAATAACTGGATGGCCTACCTGCCTGTCAGCCTTCCATCTGTGCACAAACTTATCTCGTGCCCTCATTGGTCATGTGCGCGTCTGTGTGTGTTGGAGGAGGGGCTCTGTAAGGAAGTGGCAGATTTTTTCCGGCTCTGTATCTTCAAATTCTAGCGCACTCGAGCTGGTTTCTCCAAAATGACCTACCCCACCTTTAATGGTTAGTTGATATACTAATTGTACGTATGTTTCTGTCACAGTACATGTTCCAGAACCAGGAAGCGGAGGCTTTTCCAGCTGCTGGCTGTGAGGAACAGTGATCGATATGTGCTGTGGACTGTCTTTCCTGAAGTGGAAGGTAACGATCCTGTGACTTATTCCATTGGTAAAGTGCTCAGTATTTGTTATTATCTTATTAATCCTAGGGCTGAGTCATTAAAGTATAACGCTGGGGATATTATATATATTTGTTAATATCAACGAATCCCATGAAAACACCAACGTATTGGTCTTTTTTCAAACATGACTTCTACAGCCTTTATGTGAAACTCAGCCCCAAGCCCACAGGTTCCTACCCAGGTGGAGTACAAACAAATGGTTTCCTACCCATTCCAAAAATATAGAGTATATTTTCTTAAAAAAGGGAACATCTTCCCAAAGCAGCAAGGCAATGTCATTGCTTTGTTCCTGCAAACAGGATTCAAAAGCACATTTGTTATGGGCTATTTACAGACATGGATTAGTACACATTTTGTGCACCAACGTGTATTTCCAGCAGGATGCCAGTGTTTTTGGGACTGACCTTAAGAAATCTATAGTTCTGTGTTGCAAATAAAATGATAATCATTGCAGCACTGTTGTGCATTGATGTGTTTGGAATTTGGACAATAATAGTACATGGGGTTTCTCGATGATACTTAAGACTCATCCTTAAAAACACACATTTATGTTATTGCCACCAACATAACAAGCAAACATTTTGCAGATATATTTTGAACTGTAGATAATTTTAATATTATAATAGTTTTAGAGCATTAAGTAGAATATACGTAAATGTTCCTTTTAACTTCATGTGCCATGTGTTTCCTGAGAGAGTTTGTTCTATCCATATTGTCCATCATTGGACAATCCGACATTGTTTTGGACTAAAGTCAATTCTTGAGAAAATGTAGCTGAAGCTTTTATGAGGCTTATTGAGACATGAGACAATTCAAGTTGACATTCCAATTGGTTTCACAACATGATAGCTTTCCATTTTACTCAGATATACCAACATCTTAAAAATGAAATGGTTATTGACTATCTCTACGGTCTTAAATGACTACACTTCAACTACCTTATGATATTGATTAGGTAGAGAACAACACTTTAACGTCACTAACCCTGATGGAGAATACAGGGTCCCTTTCATGTATTTAAATCCAAGAGTTTAAGATTATTAAATTAACTGTTATTTTCCTTATCTTCATTCCTCCATGTGGAAGTGCTGTGGTTGTCATATTTTCTTGTTTCTTTCCTCAGGACACAGAAGTGGTTGTTCCCCTCATTATTCCACTCTGCATGGGTTTGATCCCACGGCCCTGCCAGTACAAAACACTGTATCCTCAGTTTCCAGCTCTGTGGGCATGACTGCTGCCTGCATGAGGACAGACACGGGTGTAAGTGTCTCATAGTTACCCTAAGAAACAAGTGTGTTATGACATATTTATATCTAGACTCCAATATTAAGCCAGCTGATGCAGATGGTGCATTCTTGGCTCCAGCACTTTAGTCTTTGTGTGAGAGGAAGTTCCTGCTTGTGGAAGTTAATTTTTCTCCCTCTACTATATAAATAATCTATTACGGATGTACAAATGAATATTTTTTATTATTTTATCCTTATGACAAGTATACTGTATTTGTATTCAAGAGAAAACGTTGGCAAAAAAGGGGGTGATGTAGCATAATGTATATTACAAGTTATGTGGTTTTCTTTCAGTCTGTGTAAGGGTGTTGCAAATTGAAGGGCTCCTCATATATTTCATGCATTTCAAATCATGATAAATGTGTTGAGATAGATGAGAAGGGAGTAATACATCTGAATGATATGAAAGGTTTTATAACAAAATGGTTTCAAGCCACAAAATCTGAAAATAAACCTTTTTTTTTAACATATCCTGATAGGAGATTTTACACCCTGAAGCACCCATCTAATGTATCTTTGCACAGGCCTGACATGTAGCTAGAGACTTAGAGTTACTTCTCTTCTGTCCATTTAAATGTGAAGTTGAAAGGAAACAGACTTCTCATTTAACACAACCACGAACACCACTGCATTTTTGCACAATCTGTACCACTAGTTTTAGTTCTGACAATAGGTCATTTATTTTCTGTTTGTAGATGACAAACAAATGCATGTCTAACGGATACTGGAGATACTGGCCTCATTTACAGAGTTTTCCCAAACTCAAAACCAAAATGTAGGCCTAGAGTAATGAATGTTACTGTCTTCATCTGGAAACAAAGACCACACATTGAGTTAGGACTTGAATGTGCATAGAAAATAGAATCGCCAAAACAAAGTAAAGACAGTGGGATGCTACTTTTTGTACTTTGAAAAAAAAGAGAAGAATATTAAACTGTCCAGGAGCCAGTCTTCAAAATATTTCATTATGGTTGACTGTGTTTGATTAAATGTATGGTGGGGTGGTTACTTTAGAATTGAAGTTATGGAACCATAAATGAAAAATAACTATTTGACTATTGATGTAAAATATTAGTCCTCATCACTGATTGCAGGCAACAGTTTAAAGGCTGACTTAATGATAAATATTCCTCTGGGAAACTTCCTTGGGATGAGTTGAATTGTGCAATACTGTACAGAACTGTGAGAACTCACAAAATTGCAATACATGGATGACCGTAGGAATGTAGGATACAGCAACTGTGAGTGTTGGACTGGAACACAGCATGGTTATATGCACTGAGAAGGAGAATGCTAGAAAAGCCCTGCAAGCTCTTTACTCTGAGTCGGACAAAAGCTTCAACCAGTGATTTAAGTTTTGGGGATACACACACCAGCTAAGCTACGATGTAGGCTACCACAGCTAGCTCTGTAGCTTAATCAGAACCACTTAACGGATCATTTGTAATACAGCTTCTGGAATGTTTTCTTTACACAACAAGTAACTGGACATTTAGTCCCATATGTGTATCTAAAAGCCCAATTCAGATGAAAAATATTTGAAATAACTGACCAGCCGACCACAAATGTTATCGTCAGAGTGTTGCGCTGCTAGCAAGGCTAAATATAAGGGAAATGATTTGCATTAGCTTTCAAAAAGGCATTGCATTTTTTCGATTATGTACCTTTGAATCTGTCGTGTACTACTACTTATTTTGACTTTAATGACTATAACTTTCCTATTATAAATATTTAACTTTGCATTGAGATTGACTTCAGAGTGATTCTGCAAAAGTTAGAAATCAATCCCACTGATATAGAAATGATTACAATTGAAGTTAAAGAAGAATTACTAGCTAATAGCTGTGTTCATATTATGATTATAAAATACATTATATTTAATATGCCAAATTAGAAAGCTAATGCAAACTGCCCGTTGCAGGTTAACATCTTTGTGTCACACACTCCTTCTTTGTGCAAACAAGCTGTGGTGTATAACAAGTGAAATTGCACTAAAAATCACAGTCGTATGATATTTGAGAGTATACAGTACATTTTAGACATAGCATTTATTCTTGTTCCTCATGATAATATGAGTGTTAATGATTTTCTTTTCAAGAGTGATGAAAACGCACATTCAGTTGCTGTTGTGTTCTTAATTTATTCTGTTTTCCATATTAATAATTTGCACTGGACATGAATGGATGTGTGTTAAATGACATTTATGCTTGTCGAGATTGCATATAGATAAGGAAGTATTTGTGTTTCTGAGTGAGAAAATATCTGCTGTAAAAAGACTGGCATCCCACAGGCACTTCCAACGAACAACAATACGCCGTATAATACCCTTTCTTATGACAAAGCGTACATGCAAGTACACCTGCTATCAACAAAGACACACAGGCGATCTTGGTGCTTGGATGCTTTTGAAAATGGATGCCATCCTGCTAAAAATGTGAATTGTTTTTGCAAAGACTAAAGTGTATTGTTACAGAGAGTCAAATAAACTGAACATGTATTCCACCTGTGTATGAACTTTTTAAGTTGTTAAAAAAAATAAAACTGAAAGAAAGCAGACTAAGAGGAATTTGTATTACTTATTTTTAATTAGTATTGGAATTTTTGTTAATTTGCTCTCTGCAAATACATGTTGTGTATGCAATTAACCATGCAATGTCCACAGGCAACTGTAAATGTGAAGCTGTCTGCATAGGGCTGCAGTGAGAACAATGCTCAATATACTAAGAGTGTGTGGTAAATTGAAAACTAAAAATGGTGTCTTTGTTGCGTTTGCGGAATCAAAAGTACAAGAATATAAATGCAGGAAATGGATTGATCATTGTGTTTGGTTCTAATGTAAACGTCAACAAATAGCCTGGCTGTTAGTAAAATAAAGTCAAATGTAAAAAATGAGCAACTTCAATTACAGTTTAAAGACTACAATGACACAAAAAGAACAATGTTAGTAAGAACATTTCATCTTATTATATATTTTATACTATATACTTATTACGTTAAAAACATGTATTCATTAAAAACAGAAGTGGTCAAAGACTCAACCCAGGTGAAGTCTCTGCTAATTCTGGTTTGTTTTATCCAATTCTGCCAGTTGTATTTCTCCGTTGCTGACTTTGATGAAATTTGGGTCGATTTTGAAGATTAAGGGTTAAAGTTATCCACAGTAGAGACAATCATTTGTATCTCCTGCTCTCTATATCCAATGGTCTACTCATGGTAGTTGACATCAGCCCACCGAGAGTAAAAATATGGCCACTTTCTGGTTAAAACTGCCATTTTTGATACTGAGAATGTCAGAATTTGATTAATCTTGATTAGATGCCCCTTGACCCATTATGTCAACTGACACGGCGCAGCCACAGTAGCTTGTCAACATGATGGAAGTGGATGAGAAAATGTTACATGGCCTAGTGAATGGAAAGTTACAAAAACGCCTGATGGAACTGTTAATAGATTATGTTCTGTGCAATTCCTGCAGCAAGAAATTTCTATGGAAGCAAACAAGAGACAGAAGTATTTGAATTTTATCAGACACCGAATTTATAGCATTGAAATAATTACTTTGAAAATCATGTATCTGAATTTTTTTGTGAAATAAAAATGTAACAATTAAAAAAAAAAAATTGAATAGTCAAATTCAGATCCCAAAAATGCAAGTGAACATTTTTTGAATGCACATTTTCGGTGTTTAAAATTCGACGTCAAACATTTCGGTGTTTAAAATTCGATGTCCAAAATTGCGATGCAACATCATCCGGGCTACTCAGACAGGATAAGCAATCGAGTCTGAATGCAATCAAACCGACTTCTGGCCTATCAGAGCCAAACGGCGAACTCCGGGACAGAGTGCGGTGAAGCCCACTGCTGCAAACTTTAGGCGATCGTACTATTTTGAGAGTTTGAACAAACCAGACCTTCATGTATTAATTTAGAAAATAGTCAGCACATTAAACCATTATGAAAAGTAATCATTAGTTAGCTAATTGTTCAAAATGAGCTCCAACTACACACAGTTAAGTCAACTCTTGCATCGGTAATAACAATAAAACAAATGATATAATATAATAGTATAACTTGTGTCTACTTTAAATACTTTAACACTTTCCTAATTATACTAGCATACTTTTACTAAAGTAACATTAACATGTTTAAATGCAGGGCTTTTGTAAGAGAGTATTTGTATAGTGTAGCATGGTCTACTTGACTTATTTAACCGAAGTGATCGTAACGTTACTTTGCAAACCGTCACACACACACACAAAAGGACACGGTAACGTTGTGATTCACTTCAATTAATGATAACTACGGAGCTTGCTAACAGCAAGGCATAAGGATACTTCACTCATTTAGCTAGCTAATGTAAGATACAAATGATGTCGAGCCCTTACTGCTTGTAAAATAAAGAGCACAAACTGACTACTTACCCGAGCCCCACTGTTTCTCCGTCATTTTTCTCCCGGGTTGTTGTAATCACATGACTGACAAAGCCGTGCTCTGATAGGCCAGAAGTTGGTTTGATTGCATTCGGGCTCGATTGCTTATCCTGTCTGAGTAACCCGGATGATGCTGCACCGACATTTTTGACGTCAAATTTTATACACCGAAATTGTGCATTCAAATTTTTTTCTCTTGAATTTTTGGGATCTGAATTTGAACATTCACATTTTTTTCACTTGAATTTTTACATTTTTATTTCACATTTATTTCACACTTTTTCACATATTCGGAGCAAAACAATTCAGATACATGATTTTCAAAGTAATTATTTTCAATGCTATAAATATATAAAATTCAAATACTTCTGTCTCTTGTTTGCTTCCATACCTTTCCGTACCATCGGAGAATTTCAAGACTGAAATATCGCCTCACATAAAGCACTTAGCAGCTAGCTCGGAGCTAGCTAGCAATGCCGCTGATGCTAAAGTGTCAACATATTTACGATTTTTGTGGCATACAAGATATTGGAGAAATAGTATTGAAATTAAAGACAAGTTGACCTACACGTTTATAATGCGTACTCATTGATTCACTCATCTTCCAAAAATCCATTTGAATATTTTGAAATGCTTCCCACAGCAAATCTTGCTATATGCTATTAATTTAGATTAATTAATAACAAAGCATGTAATTTAGAAAAAAGAAACTGTTGTTATATCGCATTATTTTGAAGGGAAGGACCGAAGGGTTAAAGGAATTTTAACTGTAAAAATTATCTTAAATAAGTGAAAAAAAATAAACCTGTGTCTCATACACCTTATATATATGTATGTATATGTATAATATGTATGGGTTATAATAAGTTATTATTATCTTAGTCAGACAATACCAGTGGCTTCTTGTTGGCCATTATAATTGGGTCAAGTATGCCCTAATGCCTTTGGAGTATGGAGGCGTGCGAGGAAGTGTTGTGCACCGTCAAAAGTGCTAGTCAATCATGTTTCATATTTATTTTGTATTGTTTTTCACTTCCTGTTTTGTTTTTGTCACCACCCCAGTTCTTCGAAGGTGGCCTAACGTACAAGGTCCGCAAGTTGCTGGAGGTCCGCAATAGGGGTCGAGGAAAACAATTCCTGGTGGATTGGGTGGGTTATGGTCTCGAGGCAAGATGCTGGGTCCCTGCGAGGTTTATTGTGGATAAAACCCTGATTCAGGTTTTTTATGATCGGCCTGGGCCGTCAGGAGTCGGCCCTAGAGGGGGGGGGGTACTGTTGTGCACCGTCAAAAGTGCTAGTCAATCATGTTTCATGTTTATTTTGTATTGTTTTTCACTTCCTGTTTTGTTTTTGTCACGTCTCATTTCAGGTCCCTTGACTCCCTTTCCTTATGTGTTCTCCCGCCCTCATCAGTATCAGCCCCGCCCCTGATTGTGTTCACCTGTGTCTTGTTGTTGAGTGTTTAAATTCCCCAGTCTCCCAGCGTTCAGTGTCAGTTCGTCTTGTCCTGTCCTCATGACAGAGCTATGCTCTTCAGCTCGTTTTGATTCAAAGCCTATGTTGGCTCCTGAAACTTATTATAAGTTTAGTTCCTCACGTTGTGAGTGATTTTCTGTTTTGCCTTGCTCAAACTTTTTTTGTCATCTCTTAAGAGTGATCTTCTTTTGTTACCTTTTTTGTGCAAATAAAGTATCTTAATTGTACTTTACCTTTGGCTCCCGGGTCGTGCATTTGAGTCCTTATCCTTGTGTAACCAAGTTCATAACAGGAAGTGCATCTCGGTCAGCAGTACAGAGCTCCTGTCACTCCGAATTGACTGAAAACACTTCATTTCTTTGCATGCGTCATTAGTTAACTTTTGGCAGTGTATGAACCAACCTCAGGTTTGTTTTAAATACACACATCTGAATATACCTTAATACTTTCACAAAAGTCGTTATTCTAGGCAAATATTTATTTAATTATTAACAAAAACCACTAGCATGTCCCTTTATACCTTATGGCCCATGCCCCCCTAACATTGTCTGCATGGGCCTTCAGCTGCTGTTAATATCATTATCTTTCCTCTCAACGTGTGTTTCTCAGGCTGCAGCCACATTAGGACAAAAACGGCCGTTTGCGTTACTGTTTAGTGTCATATAGACCATTCGGCCACACGAGGACGACCGCATACGGCACTAATGGCGCGTTTCCACTGCAGCGGGTAGCTCGCTTTAAGCGCGCCGAGCCCGTTTTTGGTTGCGTTTCCACTTGGCCTAGTTTTGGCCCGAGGCTACTTTTTCACCCTTTTTCTGGCCCGACTAAATCGTGGTTCTATCGAGGCCAACAACCGGGCGGAATATGCTAAACTAGTGACGACTCTGATTGGTCAGAGAGAATCGTCACAATTCTCGCGCGACTTAATCCCTAGTGTCGCATATATTAAGGGACGCTTGCAGCATTTTTGTAAACCTAAGAAAATGGCAAAGAAAAACATACCGTGGTCGATTGACGAAGTTGCGACGTTCCTCCAGTTTATTTCTTATCTTTCCTTTTTTTTTTTATAATGTCATATCTTTTTATGCTGCTGCAATACAAACATTTTTTTATTTTGTATTTGTACAATGCCATGCCTTTTTATGCTGCTGCAACAAATATATATATATTTTTTATTTCTATTGTACATACAATGCCATGCCTTTTTATGCTGCAACAAAAAACACTTCCCAAATTGGGATTCAATAAAGTACTTCTCATCTTATCTCTTGTTGATAAATGCATCATCTGATTTCCTGCCATAATCTGATTAACAAACTGATTTCCGTGAGCATGTAAACAAAGTCACTGGGTTGCCACTCACACACAACATTACAGTTTTGGAATCCAATCATAAACTGAAATGTACAATTAAAGGGCTTTAAATCAGCAGAACAAAAACTCAGATTCACATGAGGCAGAAGTTATAGGCCTATATTTTTCCTAAATAAAAATAGGCTACAACTAATACCATTACTAATAATATTTGTGGATCTTTAAAAACAAAAGCCTACAATATCACTCAAAAACAATTGTAAAAATAGCCCAATTAAGATCTAGATATAAACATACATGCATTTATAAAGCAATAAGAAACACCATCAGTTAGGAAAAAGCCCATAAGATAAAAGTTAATTTTAAGAAGAGATTTAAAGCAAGAAATTGAGTTTGCTTGCTTGAGGTCCTCCTCTAAAACATTATTTGGTAACTGACACATTACTTAAAGTAAAATATTTCCTTTTACAAATAAACTGGAAGAGAAGGGGGATAAGAGATCATTTGTATTTATGTTTACTTTCATATTTGCTCAAATGTTCTTATTATGGGGAAGTACTTACTGGTGCTTGAAAATCAAATATTTACTAAATAGTCAATTCTGATAACATTTTTTTGTTTAAATCATTTGACAAACACATATGTGAAAGAGAAAAATAGATTTATTTATGTTCAATACAATGTAGTAATAATAAAAACAAAACGTCACTAGCCTTAATGGCCCACAATCTTTCAATGTCGTGTTTATAATTACAAACACAAGAAATGTATATCAACTTACTGAACCATGATGTTATGAACCAAAACATTCAAGTTTCCTGTATACAATGAATATTTAGCTATTCAGGTAGCGCATCAAACTCTGAGCCGGTCGCAAGCTTCCACAGTGCGATGGCCACCCTCTTCTTTATAGGTATACACTCGCGGAATGTTGTGTCCTGTCTCTCCATCGCTGGCCGCAGTTTGTTGCACAGGTATACGTAGGTTTCCTCAGACATCCTGAAGTTCTCCACCCACTGAGTGTGTGTGAAAGATGGAACAATCACACCCCACCACTCGGTTGCTCGGTCAAGCATCCAAACACATGGTCTGCGGTGGCAACCTAACTTCTGAAATACACAAACAAAAGCATACATATTTTAATACGTAAAAGTGGTAGCTACAATTAATTAAATACTTGAAACACTTTTGTCATATAATGAGCGTGAAACACTTTGGTCGTATAGTGAGCGTGAAACACATTGCTAGTTAGCGAACGTTAGCTTACCGAGTAGCGTTGTCGTTGAGTCGTCCTGGAGTAGTCTCTGCCGCGTTGTACGATTGCCATAAGTCTCCCCTCAGCTTCTTCTGTATTACGTCTTGCTATAAGCAGCCTTTTCCGAAACAAAGTTGTCCTTCTTGCTGTGGTAAAAAACCACATACCAAGAAGCAAGGACACGATGGCTTCCACATCCTCCATTGTTGTTGTGTCGCATTGAAGATGACATCACGGCAGTTGTATGCAGCGTCGCTCCGCCCGCCAAAAAGTTGACCGCCCCGCCTACACTGCGTTACTATGGTAACTACCCCAGTTCCTAAACTGTAATGGAAACGCAGCATTAAAGTGAGCCGGGCTAAACCAAACCGAGCGAGGCCGAGCGAGGCCTGCAGTGGAAACGCGCCATAAACGACTGAGGAAACGATAACGGGTCCCAAGGTGGATAGAACGGCATACGCAACGCTCTGGGGGGTCAAACAGCTCCGTGTGTGCGCCCTATACGATCATTTTCTGATAATGATTGCGCAATAGCCCCGCCTCTCCCCACCTCTGCTGCTCACCTCCGCGTACCCCGCGCCATTGCTGATGTGTTTCGCCACCAACAACAATGGCGGATCGCAGAGTTGCTATCGTGCTCCGGACGCTACTGACCATGCTACAGTTCTTTGTGCAACATCTACAGCAGACTTACACATCCGGGGGGGATCTTACTCGCTGCTTTTGTGGATATGTAGGCTACTGCAGCTTCAGCGATCATTTTCTGATAATGATTGCGCAATAGCCCCGCCTCTCTCCACCTCTGCTGCTCACCCCCGCGTCAAAGTAAACTGCACACTGAATTCAGATTATTTATCTTTCTCTCGATATGGACATAAACGCGAGTGAAGTCTAATCTGACAGGACGGAGACACCTCTCAAACTACCTAGTTATAAATATGTTTATTTTTACTGTCGGCCGGGTCACTCATTACTGGATCAGCTGCTGCATGAAACAGACACTGGCGCTGTCCGGAGAGAGGGAGGAAAAAGAGAGGCTCCGTGTATTTTATTATTATATTATATAGAGTCGTTATTCATTTGTTTTAAAGCTCAATAAATAACAAAGAAGACATTTGACCGGCACTTTTATAATTTTGTCGGAAGATTTAAACTTTAATACACGTTGACTGGCAAAAAAACTCTGCCCGGTTCCCTCGACCCCCACCGCGGAGAATAAACAGAAGGGCAACCATGACAACCATGCTTCTTCGCTGCTTTTGTGGAGGATGTTACAGCGCCACGTACAGGCTCCTGCATATGTACTGCAGCTTCTCCAGCGGTTGGAGCTAAACGGAGCGGTCTCGTGTGGGCAGACACTATCCAGCAGGGGCGGACTGGGACTAAAATTCAGCCCTGGAAACTGACCCAGTCCGGCCACATGAAATGTCAAATGTTAGAAATCCGCTGTTTATTATTTAAAGTTTTATGTCCGATTTGCTCCTGTTTTCATCTCAGTACACAGCTCCAGTTTGGGCATTGGCCTGTCATCAGATTTCATTTTTAGTTGCTGCTGTAGCGGAAGTTTAGTAAAATTATTTTTGTTGAAATACTCCACCCTCCATAATTGCACTTGCTTCAGTTGCTTGCTACTTTTTAAGGGCAGTGATGACAGTTACAGTACGAACTGAAGTTGATGCGATTTGGTTGGATTGTGAGGCATGACGTGAGCCTCATCTGATTGGTCAATCCCTCCATTTTTTTTCACCAAGGGAAGCCAATTTCGGCTGGCCTCCTCTCACAACAGAGTGCAATCTACTGTTTCACCATAACATCTAGAGGGGCGCTGTTTCACTCTTTGTAAAATACTCAATGAGAATGGGGGAGAGACGGGCCGGAAGAATAATTACCGAAACTAAACGAAGTGTTTTTATGTATTTATTAATATTATAACTACAATACAAAAAAACAGGGGAAGCCTGGCATCCCTTGGCCTCCAGGAGAAAACGCCACTGAGTTCAAGGGATAATTCTCACCCACCTCTTGCTCTTGCCCTGCACTTGTATGTGCCAGTTGAGCTGGTTCTTCCACCAGCTCAACTCTGTCCCTCATCATGAACGCAGGAGGCTGGCTGTATATCTGAACTCGCGCCCACATCATTCTCTTCATCATCTTGCACTTGTTCTAAGCTGCTGCTGCTGATAGTGCTTGTAGCAGCGCTGCTGCCAAAAAGGTCTGTCAATTTGCCACATTTATATGCTTCACCTGCGAGTGACTTCACCTTTTTTTCTCTTGCCTTCTCGGCCCCACCTTTTTCTTTTCGTTTTCTTTGATTTTTAACCATGTTTTTTCATTCTCCCTGTCTGCGGTGGCGTCTAATCCCTTCTCTTCATGTGGCCGATCTTTTTTCTTCTTCGTGTGTGATTATTTGACATAAAAACCACACAACTGCATTAGCGGCCGCTGTCGCCCTCTGTCGGCTGTCAGCGCAATTTAAATGATGACGTTAAACCTTTTTTTTTTTAAAGTGCCGGCCGTCAACGGCGCTTGACGACCGGCCGTTCTGTGGTTCTCCAGATTCTACAGATGGCCAGTCCGCCCCTGCTATCCAGATAACTATTGCGTGTGGACGGAAGCTTGTTTGCGATTGCGTTTGCGTTAATCCTATGCGTTTAGCCGTTTTCGTCCTCGTGTGGCCGGGGTCTCAGGCTCTCTTTGTCTTCTCCCCTCCTCTCCAGTTACCCCTCTGCATTTGTGAATCCTCCAAATTAGATTTCAGCCCTTTTAACCAGCCATCAAGCACTTCGAGATTTGTCTTGGCAGATGAGAAGCGCTATATAAATTAAATGTATTATTTATTTATTATTATTAACCAAAGAGTGTCAAATCCCTGTCCTAAATGTTCTAACAACAATTATGTCAGAGAAAATGTTGCTTCCAGGCAGGTATGCAGCAAGATATGTGCAGTTTACCACAACCAGGTTAGATCCAATCTCACAGTAAAAAGTATATTATTCCTTCATTGTTCTTTTTAAAAATTATCGTTGTCATAACTCTATTTTTGATTGACTCTGATCCTATTGTTGTTGCCTCTGCTGTTGTTTAAAGTTTTTTTATCAGTCCCTCTTTCCTGAAGTCAGCTTCATTAGCTGTTATTTTTGCCGCCGTTTGCATTTGTTTATTTTTTAAACCGTCTTTTAATCCTAAAATCCGGCTATTCAGGTCCACCTCACCGGATGATTTACAATATTTTCTACTGCTATAATATTTCAATGTTGCTGGAACTCAATTCTGTTCTGCAACAGTATGGCAATACATGTATGTAGAGTAGTGTAAGTGGTTATCTAAGGTTTGCTGTTTGAGTTTTTGGAAATGTTACACCTAAGCAGTTAAGGGTATTAGTTTTTTCCACCCATTTACAACAGTTTAAGGTTTTCCCAGTATGAGGTGTTCTGCTTTTCATTTTAAGTTAATCGTTTATTTGGCAGGGCCAATGCACAGTAATTAACACTTAAAACATTACAAATGTGTCAAGCGTAACAGTGACAGATTTAGCTTTGAGCTAATTTCCATCCGCAGTCCCTCACATAAAACATTTAAGAAAATTATATTTTACAAACATAGCAAAAACAAAATACATGATATTCAAAAAGTGCAAAAGAGCAAGAGCAGCATACACAAGTATTTATGACATGGTAATACAATATAGCAGCTACGACATATAAAGTGCAAGAGGAGATACCCCTGTATTAAAGTGCATTTAGCGGTGATTGCACATCTGTTTGTTTCTCAACCATTCTTTGAGTTGACCTTTGAAGCTATTGAGAGTGGGACAATCCCGTATCTCAGTTGGGAGGCTATTCCACAATGAGCTGCCTTTAACGGAGAGGACATTTTGTCCAAAAGTGGCCCGTCTACGGTGGACCTCACAGTCTCCTCTGGTGTCTGACCTAGTGCAGCGTCCAGTGTTTTTTTTGTGGATGAATTCCCCTATTTATAAACATTTATAAATAAAGCACATACTTTTAAAAGACTTAAAATTGTCAAAAATTAAGAAATTGTGTTTTTCAAGGATGGTGGTGTTATGAATAAGGCTTTCTGTCAAACACCTGGATAGCTCTCTTGTACAGCTGTTCTATGGGTTTCAGGTTTGTGGCACAAGCAAACGACCAGTTTGTAAAACAGTATTCAATGTGGGATAGAATCATACAGTGGAGGTATGACTTTGCAGCATTGACAGTTAAGAAAGGTCTAATTTGTTTAAAATGTTGCAAGTTGAATTTAATGGTATTGGATACTTTCTTAATATGTTTCTTAAAAGTCAAGTTTGAGTCCATTATGATGATTGCAAGATACTTGAACTGGGAGACTAGTTCTATTTCTGCTCCGTTTAAAAACACGTTGGATCCTTCGATTTTGACTGGTCGTTTACTGAACATCATGCATACTGTTTTTTTATGTTTAACTGTAAGCAAATGTTGTTCAGCCAGTGTTGAACCTTGTCCAAAGCTTTTGAGAGACAAGATGAGATAATTTCAGTGTTCTTCCCGTGGACAAAGATGACCGCATCATCGGCATACATTTGCACATTCAACTCAGGACATACATTAGGCAAGTCATTAATGTACAGTGAAAAAAGTAACGGTCCAAGAATGGAACCTTGTGGAACCCCAACAGGGTTGACAAGGTAGGGGGATTTGGCACCGTTGACCAAAACACACTGTTTTCTGTTAGATAAGTAAGACTTAAACCAATGTATAGAAACTGCTGAAAAGTTTAAATGAGTCAGCTTTGTAAGGAGCACTTTGTGGTCAACAGTGTCAAAAGCCTTCTTGAGATCAAGGAAGACAGCACCTACATATGGGCTCGTGTCCAACATACATTTAACCTTTTCCACAAAGACACAGTTAGCTGTCTCAGTGGAGTGGTGAGCACGAAAGCCAAACTGCATAGGGTGGAGTGGAGCGAAACCTTTGTCTAAATGTTTGGTGATTAGTTTTGACACCCATTTCTCAACTATTTTAGAGACACAGGGGAGGATGCTGATAGGTCTATAATTGGACATCATTGCCTTATTCCCAGATTTAAAGATCGATGTCACCGTGGCCACCTTCCAGGATGATGGAACTTCCCTCGTGCTGATAGATTGATTCACTAGTAATTGGTTGTATTAGATCGTCGGTATGTGTCTTTATAAAAGTTGGTGTCGTAATCATATGCATCCCTTGCCTTAGAACCTCTTAACCCTGAGATTATATTTTTTACCTCAACCTCTGTGATTTCCTCCAGGTAAAAAACGGGGTGTGTTTTAAACATTGAGGCTTTTTTAGAGACCTATGAAATTGAAGAATAACCATATTTATAATTAATTGCTTAGTTATGTGTTGGATAATATAAGATGCATACATCATTTTTGCCTAACTTTCCCCACTGTTATTCCAGTACTGAGAGCTACATTTTTCTTTATATTAAAAATAATATTTCTAGGGTTAAAAAGTATCTCATATTTATTTGCTACGTATGTATTTTTTAAATATATTTTTGTACTACGGGTATATTTATTTCACCTTCTTATTTGCAAGACGCTATGCAACTAATTATTTGGTGTATCGATAAAACATATCCCATAGGTTTAAATTAGCCAAAACCTAATTAATCCACTTAAGTCCGTGTATTAAAAATAGTATATTTTCATTTAGTTTAAATTCTGACACTGTTTTGACTTAAGAGATGGACAACTAAGTGGGATGTCAGTGGGATTTTAATATTTAAAATATAGATGTGAAAAAATTCATCATAGATTTCAATTTGTAGTACCCAAAACTGTTCTTATTATTTATTAACGATACATTGTATGGTATTATAACAAATCTCAATGTATTATGAATATTAATTATCTTGATCCCACCATCTACATTTGAAATGTTTTTTTAATGTATGTATTCCTTGGTACCTATTGCTTGTCTTTGTCTTCCTCTTTCAATACCATGATATTTATTGTATCATTGAAACATGCAGCATCAAATAACTAATTAAATGTGGTTTCTTGTAAAGTACACAGCTGTCTTTATATTTGCTGTACATGTGGAGCTATTATTAGACCTTAAAAAAAGCTTGATCCTCCCTACTCATGTCCTCCTTCCCTTCCTCTTGCTACAGATTGCTCTGTTTATTCTTGCCTCCATATCTCTACTGTTCCCTCTTTTATCCTCCTGCCACCTCCACCATCCTCTCCCTCCACTTCCCTCTTCTTCTTCACCTCTCCTGTATCATTGTCACTCTGCGTTTCTCTATTTATTCCTCGCCTTTCATCCTGCACCTCATTTCCTGTCTTTTCTCCTCCACCTTGCACTCCCTGCATCATTTTGAAACTATTTTGCTCATCACTAGTACACAATCTCTCTTACATCCTTTCCTCTTCCCCTCACCCTCCTCCCTCCTCCATACTGCTGCATTATTCAGACTGAGTGCTATTTGGAATAGCTTGTTGTCCCAGAGTACCTCTCCTCTTATCGCGCTCCATGAAGCATCGCTGTGGTGTTTAACCCCTCCCTGCCAAACCCCGCCTGCACCAGACACACACACACACACACACACATCCATCAAGTCAGGGCATCACGCCCACAGACAAACTCATGAATTCCTTACATTCATGCCCCTACTGAGGTGAATGTAAAGAAGTGTTCCCCCATTGCTATTTCACACATGATCCTTTTTTGTTCTCCTCTTCCTCAAATACCAGCCAGGGGTCCTCAGAGATCACTTAGGCAGCAGCTGCAGGCAGATGCAGGGCCAGACTACAACAGCATATCGCGTCTTTTATTCATAGCTACCAGCAGCACGGAGCTGAAGCACTTCAACTGGCGGCGTCACAGAAGCAGGGACAAAGTTCTGCACCGACGACGAAAAAGGAAACAAAAGGAAACATATGGTGCATATTTAATGGGCTCAAAAAGCAGGGAGGTCTGAATGAAAATACAAAGGGATACAAAGAGTCGCTTCATAGAAAAAACCTGTGATGTGTAAAAGTAAAAGAGGAAGGAGTATAGATATGAAATGGAGGTGAGAAGGTTGCTGAATTGAGCAATTGTGAGTGTTAACTAGAAAATGCAGTTCCTGCTGAAAATGCGTGCGAATGCTGTAAACTGTGAACATTTGTTGCTGAATTTAGCTGAAAATGCAGAAAAAGCTGAATATGTTATTAGTTGAATGGTCTCTAGGTGCTTTTAGCTACAGAGACCAAGTCAGTGTGTTGCTGAACTTAGCGGGGAAATGCAGAAAAGTGAAATGATTTGAATCCAAATTGCTCAAATGCATTGCAATGACTTTGTTGGAAACTTGAAAGTGAAATGTTAAACTGGATGAGTAGGAAAAATAGTGAAGAAGATTAATATTTAAAAGAAAAGGTTTAAAAAAGGTATAAACAACAACACGTATAGCCTCAATGTCCTGAAATAGCTGAATAAGTTAATAGTTGAATGGTTTCTGTAGCTAAAAGTAGGACTTCAATATTAAATGTAAGTAGTGAATTAATGTTTACAAACACCTGTGTGTGTAAACCCAGAGATCAGAGGTGCAGTGAAAGGAGAGCCTTTCCATTGTTCTGAATGAGGGATAAACCTCTTGCATTTCTAACTTTTGTTGAAAACCGTAGCAGCTATCGGTAAAATGTCAACGCGGAGCATGGCAGGATCCTGGGGAGTGTATCTGTGCTTTTTTCTGTACTTTTGGATCAATAATGTGGCATTTTTGGCAGATTAACTAAAGGTGTGCAGCTGGTGCTGTGATGAAAGATGACGCTGCATTTAGATTGGGTCTTAAAGGAGACATGTTGAAAGTTGTTGTCACTTCATGCCCTCAAGAGGCATTTTGTTTCATTATTTAGTTTAATTATTTTTTATTTTCCAAACTAAGAGAGGTTTTCTTACGTTTTTCATGAAATATTATGTCTCAGGAGTGTAGGGTTTTGGAATTATGGCAAGTTTAAAAAAAAATATGAAGGCGAATTTCAAGCTGTCCTCCACTCTAGCTATGACATCGCGGACTCTAGCCTTAACGAGCTGCGCAATACACACTGGGAACGTTCTCACAACTTTGGCTAACGTTATCTATCTACAGGTTCTAATAACTTTTTTAAGAAACGTTTTAATCTGATGTTCAAAGAACCTTTTGAGGATGCTTATTATTTCAAATAATGTTCCTATAAGGTTTAAGGTTAACTAAGACATAACGACACGTTTTAACTGCAACATTCAGAGGATGTTTTGAGGATGTTATTGAGGCCTGAGATGACAGAACGTTTTTTATAAAACGTTCTTTTAATGTGAAATGTTAACGAAGGTGGAACGTTTTGCCTGCAACATTATAAGGATGTTTTTCGGACGTTGTTGTATTAAAATATTATATATGTTATTTTATAAAACATTCCCTCAATGTTACATGATAACAAAAGAAGAACATTTTCAAAGCAACATTCGGATAATGTTTTCAGGAGGTTATTCTTTTTTTATAAAACGTTCCTGTGATGCGAAATATTAACACGGTCATGGTCAACGTCAGATTTATTTGTAGAGCGCTATAAAAAACAAACTTGTTGCATTTGTTTGAAAAGGATGTTTAAAAAAATCTGATGTCACCACATTTTCCTTTTGAAAAAAACAAACAAGCACGTAATTCATGATAAACTGTAAACAGATATTGCATGTTTGCGGTGGCATGTGTGAGTTCCCAGCTAGACATTTTTGGTTCTAAAACATTCTGAGAATATTACCATTCATTGTTCTAGGAATGTTTTCAGCGGGAAGTTTTAGGGTGCGTTCACACCTGCCTTGTATAGTCCGGTTGAATCTAACCCTGGTGCGTTTAGCCGCTTGGTGCGGTTCATTTGGGTCGGTGTGAACACAATCCGAGACCTCTGAAGTGAACTAAACAACCGGACTCTGGTCCGCTAAAATAGGTGGTCTCGGAGCAATTGCTTGCGAACTCTGGAGCGGTTCATTGCTGGTGTGAACGCAGTCCGCACCAAAACATAGGAAGCGTAGTATTTATGTGTCACAAGAACGCGGGTGTCTTCAAAATCTTTAGCGAAAGAGTCTTTCAAGACATCCGCGGTTGTTTAGTTAAAGAGTGAAGCAGGATGAAGAGTTGAACAGTGTCGTGTAAAGTAAAAATTCTCCGTCAGCTACATAAAAGTAAGAACACCTGTCGTCGGTGAAACGCCCCTCCTTACTGCAGAACGTCTCTCATTATGTGTTAATGTTTTTTAACGGACGTTGTCTGATTATATAATCATATGCGCGGGCCGCTAGTGTCTGTTGATCTCCAGATTAACAGCAGCATGAGAATAACCTGCCGAAAGTGCCGATGCTCCATGGCGGAGGCTCCGGTAGAAATTGCCGGGATTTGCATTTTTACCCCCTTAATGTCTGACCAATGGTTGAACAGCATTTCCGTGCACATGACTTGTGTTTAAAGTTTATAGTCCGTTTGAGTTTGGCCCGTGTGAACGCAAACCGAAAAATGAAACAATGTAACAAACTGTGGTCTGGTGCGCATCAGAAAACTGACTATTAGATGTGAATGCACCTTTAGTTTGGTTCCCAGAATGTTCTTCTGAAAGGTAGGATAACGTTCTTTAAAAACATTCTTGAAATGTTTGGTGATACATTTCTTAAGATGTGTGAGCGCATTGAGACAATTAATAGGATGTACAAAAATGAATTTGCATGCCAATATTCACTCACATGCACTTATAATCACACTAAAGGTATGTAGGCCCACAGTATTCATAATATCATATGTGTAAAATATCAGAAAATAATCACACTTTTTTCTGACTATAAAGGTTATGTCTCGTATGTACAGTGGCGGTTCTAGAACATTTTACATGGGGTGGCAAAGGGGGGGCAAGAGGTCATGTCAGGGTGGCATGGGAGGGCGTACAGTATGTGGTATTTTATACTGTATATAACCTTTTTATTGTTAAATCATGCCCTAAGTGTTCAGACAAACAAACTCAAATATAGTATAACACAGCAGAAAATACACATGAATTCTGCTTACTGTAAGTACAGTAAAAGTACATCACCCATCTCTTTGTTTGTTTGTTTAGAGAGCTAAAGGTGACCTGTGCAGCAACACATTTCAATACATATTTGTTAATACTAAGAGCCGCTAGATTGTGCTGCATTATAAAGTTGTGTATATTTACAGACTGTTGCAAAAACTAAGAAGCTTATAAACATCAGGTTTCAAACTAAAAGAGCCTTACAAAAAAGTAACACAATTAAAGATGTTTTGAGTTTTATTTGAGTTATTAATTTACATTTGTTGTCCAAGAGATGCTGATTTGAAACCGTTGTTACATACAGTTACAGCATTTCCTGTTTCTGCCGGAGAGGGGAGGCCGTCCCAAAGCTTGCTGCTGTATTTATACCCTTAACCCTTAATGGAGGGAACTTCATTCAGCTGCGAGTGTGGCTACAGACGGAGTTTACTCCGTCACGGAGGGGTAGGGTCGAGGGGGTGATTTGGGATTGGGCCGTAGTTTGTCATCAGTGACGTCACTGGCCCAAAACGATACAAGCCTCGATCAAAATTTCACAAAAAGCTTCGGGGATTACTCGACACACGCTCCGAAGCCTCGGCGCAATACGTAACATCACTGTTTCCCACTGCTGCCATAACCAACCTCCACTCCAGGGGCGGATCTACCGGGGTGGCATGGGATGACAACTGCCACCCTAAACAATAGCCTTGCCACCCCAGCTGCCACCCCAGTTGGCATCTTTGTTTTGAAAGAAAAGTTGTGGCTCATCGGACATTTATGAGAGAAAGTCTCTAATGTCCGAGTGCAAGTGAATGCAGCACAAGATGCACGTCATGTAACTCCTCCCCCGGTCCTGGCGCAAGAGTGGAAATATAATTGGTGGCGAATTCACTTGAACGTGGGGACGGCGCAAAACGAGAAGCCTTTCGGACCCAAGCACTGAAGGAATGAGGTAGTTGCGGTCTACAATGACAGAGAAGAGACTGTCAGTTTGGCTGTACTCAGCATTGAATCAAAACGCACTACAGCTGTTGATCTTAATAAATTTGTGAGGCGTTTTGCTGAACAAACTAGTAATCGCCGCATTCAGCTGTAATAGACATGCCAACTTGATGCTCTGCTCACGGATGACTCGATGAGAATAACAAACTGTTAAGATGATGACCTTGTATGCGTGTATATATTTTTTTTCTTTGAGGAGGTCTGCCCCCAAAAAACAGTTTTAAGTCCTGAGAAAGTAAAATAAGACGGTGTGTAAAACTACACTGCCCAGCCAACAGAAAGTAACCACTTTGATTTAACTAGGCCAGTAGGTAAGGACCTTCCACTGGATAATAACTGCAGCGATGTTTTAGCTGAATACACGTTTAACCCTAACTGATGCAGTTAGTCACTTCTTTAATGTTTGTTCTTTCTGATGTAAAGTCAAGGTTGTAACTGTATATCAATAATGATATAATTACTTGTTTTTCAAATTTGAAGGAGGGTGAGCAAGCATCTTGATGAACATTCATCATTAACTCCTCCAAAAAATATAGTTTATTCAATAATAAATGAATATGTGAATCATAACAGTTCTTCACTATATCTGTAAAGCGTCTTTGAGCATCTGTAAAAACGCTAACAAATTAAATCTATTATTATTATTATTATTTATTAACAGTGATTGACAGCTGATAGGAATAATATGATTGTTAATAGTATCATATTCATTCAGACAAACATCGATGAGACAGTTCATTAATGTACTTATTGCAGCAGTCTGCATAGATTTGGTACCCCTGCTGGTCTAAGAGTGAGACAAACTCATTCAGTTATTGTTCAGTTAAAATTCATTAAATTACGTCTGCCACCTTATATGTAAGGCTTTACTGATGTGCCACAATAATATCACCTATGTGATTGAGTTAAAATATTAATATTGTGGCTTTCCAAGTTAACATTGATTGTAGGGGTGTAACGGTTCACAAACATTTCGGTTCGGTACGTACCTCGGTTTTTAGGTCACGGTTCGGTTCGGTACGTTTTCGGTACAGCAGAAAACATTATCACAAAACATTAAAATACATGTTTTTATTATTATTAAACTGTGACTAATGTATTCAAATAAATACAAAATATAGTAAAATAAACATTAAGGTGCAGCATTTCGATGAGCTGAAATAATCTGTATTTGAACTGTACTAGCACCTAAGCAGCCAGCTTGACATTAGGACTTGCTTGTCATTGTATTTTCATGTTGTTTAAAGAAAGATGAACTTGTCCACATTGCTTGCTGAAAGGGCAGATCTGCTGGCACTAACAATGTCTCCTGCTGTGGAGAACACCCTCTCTAGGGACAGAGGTAGCACAGCCAGGTAGCGCTTTGCTAACATGGCAACATAAGGATATTTGGCATTTGTAATAGCTTTGGCTCGGTCTGAACTCTTTGCGAGTGGTGGAGGCTTACATGCTAGCGGGAGTTGGGTTTGCACTTCAGTCTTTTTTCTTTTGGTACCGTACCGGTGATATTCACATTCGGGTGATGCCTTTTCAAATGATTGTGATGTATTGCCAGCCGCGTAACCAATGTTAGTTGAACAATGCCGACAAACAGCTTTGGTTCGGTCCACCTGTCTTTGTCCGTCATCCTTGTACGTAACTGCAAAACCAAAATGTTTCCAAACCGGAGATTTCAATGATGCTAGAGGATTTTCAGCTCAACTTTATCTGCGTTCGCCATTTCGACAGTTCCTCAAATTACTGACTACATTTGAAAGCATCCCTGTGACCAGCTCTCATAGTATGCCTCTCGTCCAATGAAATGACTTGGTCGCTCTATGATATAGATTACTTCCAGAAAGTTGTTCATGTTCTCGATTTTTTACGTTTAACGCTATATTCGTTCGGTACACACGTGTACCGAACCGAAGGGCCCGTACCGAATAATTTCAGTACGGGTACGTGTACCGTTACACTCCTAATTGATTGATATGATTGCGATTTAAATCAGCATATACTTCTGTCAGGGGATGTCACCCCTCAAAATCTCCTGCCACCCTCTTGCCACCCCATGAATATTTGTCTAGATCCGCCCCTGCTCCACTCCCAGCTCCCCTTTTCTAATAAACAAATGTTACGCTCACCAGCTGTTTCCGAGTCATCCTTTTACATGTGTTAATAGTCAAATTCCAAGTAAACGGACCACATTTGGAAAAAATGTCCTCTCCGTTAAAGACAGCTCTTTCTGGAATAGCCTCCCAACTGAGATACGGGATCGTCCCACTCTCAATAGCTTCAAAGGTTAACTCAAAGAATGGTTGAGAAACAAACAGATGTGCAATCACCGCTAAATTCACTTTAATACAGGGGTATCTCCTCCTGCACTTTATGTAGCTCTTGTATCTTCTCTTGCACTTTATATGTCGTAGCTGCTATATTGTATTACCATGTGATAAATACTTGTATATGCTGCTCTTGCTCTTTTGCACTTTTTGCATATCATGTATTTTGTTTTTGCTATGTTTGTCAAATGTAAATTTCTTAAATGTTTTATGTGAGGGACTGCGAATGGAAATTATCTCAAAGCTAAATCTGGCACTGTTACGCTTGACACATTTTAAAGTTTTAAGTGTTCATTACTGTAAATAAACGATTAAATAAAAAGAGGAATGACTTAAAAAGCTTAAATTCAGGTGACAGAGCTAACGCTTTTAATCTTACACCAACAGTAAACTTATAGGCATACCATTTTACTTTGATAGTTCGGTAACACTTTACGGTAAGGGTACATGAATCATCATGAATTCATGCATGACTTAATGCATGAAAAAGCATGAATTAATTCATGTAGTACTTCATGAACTATCAGTAATGTACAGGTATTAATGGTATCTCATGCATGACTTAATGCAGGAACAATACCTTAAATTAATGCATCAACTAAGGTATCTCAATCATCATGACTTCTGAGTTATTAATGATGTTCATGTCTTCTTCATATATATCTGCAATTAAAGTGTCAGGCCAAAAAGCTGACCAGTCACAGCAATTCCAAGTGTTGTAATCATGATTAACTAAGCATGACTTTGTCATTACTTCATCGTGATTGTGCCCCTTCAAATAAAGTGGTGACCCGGTCGGTCGGTCATAGTGCATGTATGCTGTTGAATTCAAAGTGTTGACCCCAACCCTGTTCAGTGTGTTGACCATTAATCATATGTTAGTTATCAGTGTAAACGATGGAACAGGTCACCACTGTATTTGAAGGGGCACAAACATGATGAAGTAATGACAAAGTCATGCTTAGTTAATCATGATTACAACACTTTGAATTCAACAGAATGCATGCACTGCTATGACCGACCGACCGACCGGGTCACCACTTTATTTGAAGGGGCACAATCATGATGAAGTAATGACAAAGTCATGCTTAGTTAATCCTGATTACAACACTTGGAATTGCTGTGACTGTTCAGCTTTTTGGCCTGACACTTTAATTGCAGATATATATGAAGAAGACATGAACATCATTAATAACTCAGAAGTCATGATGATTGAGATACCTTAGTTGATGCATTAATTAAGGTATTGTTCCTGCATTAAGTCATGCATGAGATACCATTAATACCTGTACATTACTGATAGTTCATGAGTACTACATGAATGAATTCATGCTTTTTCATGCATTAAGTCATGCATGAATTCATGATGATTCATGTACCCTTACCGTAAAGTGTTACGGAAAGTTCACCATTGGTGAAATATAGAAACTTACCATGAGTGAAATACAGTATGAAATGTAAATGTCATTAGATATCTGTGACAACAGACTATGGAGAGGCGAAGTCACGCCCATCTACTTCCGGACCATGGGACCCCGGAAGTGAAAAATGTACATTGAATTCAATGGAGAGAGAACACATATCTTTTGATCCCGTTTGAATTGTGCCACGAACTACACATATGATGTTTGTCAGTCTTAAACAATCATTTCCATGTCAAAAAAGTCACATTTTGTCGTAAAACTGCTCAAATATAAGACTATGAAAAATACGCTACTACAAAGACTACAAATCCCAAATCCCATTCTGGGTCGCGTAAGTGATGTCACAGGCATGCTCGGTGATTTATAATAAGACTCGTAATTAAAGCGAAGAAGAAGAAGATCTCATAACTGATTTATTCCCTCCAATAAATTATAGATCGCTAAAAATAAATTAACTTTTACAAGATGCCTGTGTGCTTTGTACCAGGTTGTAGTCATAAAAGTGATCATACCACTTGCTCCTTCTATCGATTCCCATCTGATGAAAGGACCAGGAGTCGCTGGATCAGACATATCAGGTAATATCATAATATACATGTTGTGCATGGAACATAGTCAAGTTAGCTACCTAGCTAGTAGCGACGAGTAGCGAGCACGTTAGTTAGCATTACATTACTTAGCCTTGTCATTTTTAGTAGCCTTACCATGAAGTTATTATTTGATTACATGAAGTAAACCAAAATGTTAAACAGTAACCAAACATGATGGTAAGTATTTCGTGAAACATTTGAAGAGTAGCCTACTGCGCCCTCCACCGGGTGCTAAGGAAGCAGTTCAGGGAGAGTCGAAGGCAGGCATGGAGCTTTGCATGACATTCTTCTGGACGTGTTTCATTGTGATGACAATCTGTTTGTTGGAAAGACAGTCGTTGTGTGCTTATTGAGAGAAAATTGTTAGAAGAGATAATTATTCAAAGTGTTGTTACTTTAAAGTGTTGTTACTGACCTTTTTCTCTTTTATTTTCTTTACCTCACCTGTAACTGCTGAGACGTTGAGGAACATGCACACTGACCTGCTCTGGCAACCTGATTTCCACTGTACGTAATAGTATTTGGTTATGGTATATTATTTATATACATCAAAGGCACAATGCACCCCCCAGAGACACACATGTATTGAGTGTGATATTTTGCATAGGTCATGTGAAATCATCTTTACATACTAGAAAACTGTAGGAGCGGCAACTTGTTTTGAAATTGAATTTTTAATATCCGATAATAAAGTTGATGTTTTCTTTATTCTTCTCTCTTCCCAGCTCCATCCATCACCATTCTCTGTTCCTGCAGGTCCTGCTTGCTAATCAATGCTCATATTTTTTTACACAATTACAAATAAAGTCATTGTATTGTATGACATGAAGTTGTGCTTCATTCGGAGTCAATAATAAATTAATTCTGCCTTCAACTGCGCAATGATTGTGGACTGCACCGACATCCATGTAGCTGCCCCCCAGTAAGATGAACCAAGCAAAGAGGGTCACCATCATGCCCAAGGACATCCAGCTGGCCCGCCGCATCCGCGGAGAGAGGGCTTAGACTGACCTGAGACCAGCACACCCAAACACAACGGCTCTTTTAAGAGCCACCTACATTTTCAAAGAGTTGCAATCCTACGTTATTATAATGATTAAACTGGTTCATGTATCACTTAGTTTACTGAACCGTGATGAATGAAAGTGAAATGAGTGAGGTAGTGGTTTACTGAAGTTACAAAGACATTAATATATGAGTAACAGTAAACACAAGCTTCTGTCAATTATGGATCATTCAAACTATTAATATAAAAATATGTAATAAAGTTCTAAAACAAGTATTCGGTATATTCCTTGATAGCTTTTGGAGAAGGTTGTTTTTAAGTTTACTAAAATCTATCGTTTCAACTGTTTCACTTTATAAAAAAGGAACAGGTGAGTAGAGCATCATTGAGTTTCTTATTCGGTCAGTAAATTATCCAAATGAATGTTTTTCATTATTTTAGTCAACCCTAAACAAATTGATTGTACCTTTTAATAATGACCTTACATGGTCAGCAAAGTTAAATTAACTTCAGAAAATCAAATCTGTTCTGAGAAAAAACTAATAAATGTTTAAAGATAGGAACTTGCCATCCCACTGAAAAACAGTCCGTAGAGATTTAAAGGCGTAGTTGTAGTTCAGTCCAACGTTTCATTTGGATTCATTTGACAACAGTCAACTATTTTCATAAAGAATATATATATTTTTCAAAGTCAACTTTATTGTCAATCTTACTCAGTTTGAGAGATCAAAAAGACGTTTAAATAAAATTATACAATTTACAGATATGTATACAAATATATATATCCTATATACACCATCATAATGATGGTGTATGATGTAGAAGGAAGTGTGGTAGATAACAAGTAAATATAGAGTTACATACAGATCCATGTTACAGCAAAAGATGGAATAACTCAGAAGCACGCAGAATAATAATAATTACATGCAACAATTAAATAACTGCTCAGCATCTCCACCACAATCCCAATCTGCTGTGTCCTGTTTTCCTCCCCTCTGCATAACACCCCATCACACATACGAAACACAACGCAGAGTCCGAGGGTGTTAAGAGTATGTTTATTGAAATGTGCTCCTCTCTACTGGCCAACACAAGGAGCATATGCTGGGTGTAGAATTGTTCCAGGAGGAGGAGATTTCCATGCCATGCAGGGTCTTTGGGGATGGGGATGATGATCGCCTCCTTCGTGGTCCACACAACAAAGTAGCAGAGACTCCGGTCTGTGATATGCAGCTGCCCTTGGACCTGGTGCCAGTATGGGTGATTCTCCTTGAGAATATATGACCCACCCTCCTCACGGAGACAGAAGGATGGTAACTGGACTGCCTCCGCGATGGTCATGTTCCTCTGGCTGTGTGGACACTTCACCTCCAGCAGGGCAGATGGCTGCACAAGTCCATCGGGTGATGCTCCCAAAACACCCGACTCACTCACAAAGAGACCAGACTCGATTCTAACACTGTCACTTGATAGGCCTCCACAAAAGCCTTCACCCCTTCGGCCTCGTTTACAACCCCCCAGTTGACAGTTGGCGATGTCTCTGGCCAGTGGGTTGTATGTCTCCTCTCACTGTTGGTAAAGTTGAGACACCGGCTGGACTACTTTGGAAGTGCCAGGCTTCCTCCACTGGCACTCAACATCTGTGGAGCTGATCTGCCACATGGCAAATATTGCCAATGCTGCAGCGTGGCTGCATTTGTACATCTCCTGTGCACAATCACAGACAGCGCTCTGCATCGAGCCATCGTCTCCCATGCAGATCTGTAAAAATAAAGTAAGTACCATTTGTTAGCATGCTATAATAGATTGAATGAGCAATAATACAAGGATGGTCCGGATCTGAGGGTGGGAGGGTTTATTTTTCCATAGTTTTGTCCTCTTGTCTGTTGTTATTGTTTGTTTTTTCTGTATTGTTTGTAATTTGTGTTGTATTGGTTGTGATTGTACATTGTATTTTTCTAAATGTGTATGAATACATTTTTGAAAAACATTTGATCAACAATAAAAAAGGATTTGGTCAGGATCTAGACTCAGTGTGTAGTTTATTAATTAATCAATGCTCTCTACATTAGGAAAACACATACCGGTGTACCAGAGGGAGTCACACACAGCTGTGCCTAGATAACCAAAATCCTTGAATCTACACACAGCAAATAAACTCAAATGACACAACGAGAAAAAGGAGATCACACATACAGTATAGTCAATATAAAACTGGCCGCTTCAATCTGAAGAGCAACTAAAACAAAACACGGGAGTGTACCTTGTTCTTGTGACACTAATGTTATCCACAGCATACACAGAGACCACGAAGTTCTTAAGGAGAAAACTAGTTGCTAAAACAAAACACGTTAGTGTACCTTGTTAGCTAGCTGACATTAACGTTACACATTGCACTCATATTACTCACCGAAACCTTGTAAAGCCGGTCCCGCATGCTGGCTCTTACAGAACCGACTAACTCCCCTTTCATATATAGGTACAGTTCTCAACGTGCCCAGACTTGTAGTGATTTTCACCTCGTAAAATACTTTTATTCTCATTCTGAAAGAATGTGGTGAAATGTGCTAACGTGACGGCCATCTTTATGTTGGTGACGCGTATTGTGCGAGACCAGAGACCTGTAGTTCACTGAGCGGTTTCACACGAAAAAATGTGTAACTTCACAGTTTTACGACACGTTTTTATTTTTTTGACTTGCAAAATGTTCTTTTAAATTGACAAACATCATATGTGTCATTCGTGGCACAATTCAAACGGGATCAAAAGATAAACTTTCTCTCTCCATTGACTTCAATGTATAATTTTCCGCTTCCGGGGTCCCATGGAGGCTTTCGGAAGGGGAGGGACTTCGCCTCTCCATATATTTGTGTGACCATGGCTTTTGTTAACACACCATCTAATATACACATCTTGCTCTGTCGGATACTTCTTCTTTTATCTCTTAACCTGTTAAGCCCGACAGACCCCGGTTCCGGGGGCCTCCTGCAATATCTTGCAGAAAACAGTGTCTGAGGGCATGTTCATTTAATAAACTATGAATGTTTTATATCCATGTAACGGAAAGAAACTCATCTAACTGATCATTTTAATTTTCTTTAAAAAAAAAAACCCACAATGCTAACGCTGAGCCTCTGAATTAGCAACGAGCGAAAAATGCTAACAGATGACTGCACCGAAATTCACTCACAAAACCTTATTATTTATCTTTGCTGCACATCTTAACCCATCGTTTCACATTGTAAGGGGACACAGAATCGATGGTTATCCTCATTATCACTCAATCATACGAACTCTTGGAGATAATAACAAGAACACACATCAAAACATATGGAGCTAGTTAGCCAAAAACGACAAAGTGGCTCACCTGTGTGGTAGTCTGGTCAAAAGTGGTCTTCAATGGCATTAAAACGATTAAAAAAAACGATGCTGAAGTTAATCCATAGGTTAATCCAATGTGTCTGTGTCACTTTGAATGATTTCTGATAATCCATGAGCAATACATCTGCTTTTCGGTTTTGAGATGTCAGACCTAGAGACAGCTTCACTATGGAGCAAAACTGCTTGCGCGAAGACGCCATTTATTTTTTTAACATGAGTGTGTGCGGGACGATTTCCCTTCGATTCTATTGGCTCTAACGGTCAGAAAGAGATGTCACATGTCAAAATCGAACAAGGGGGGCCAGAGATAAGGAAAATCCACCCAAATGGCCCCAGAAGAGGGTTTTTTTTGCTAAATCTGTCTAAAAAGGTCAAATATCACTTGTTTTGCATCAATCTTGATACAGGGGTACTTATTATATGTTGTACTTTGGATTCCTAAAGCTTTTAGTCTACCTTACCAAGGTTAGTTTTCACTATAAGTACAAAATATTTTTTGGACGGACACTATAATTTACAGTTTTTTACCATGTTCTATCTGAATTTTCTTTAAAATAAAAACATCTATATTGATTCTGACTTTTCTACATCCAACTCACAGGTTTATCATTATTTTGAGAAAAAAGATTATTAATTTAACCCTTTTAGAAGGGAAGATATGGTCATTTGTTCTGGGAATGTCATTTTCGAGCCTGAGACCTGAAAAACAGGCTTAGGGCTAAACTGGTTAAGTGTAACGTTATACATTTCAACAAATGTTTATTTAGTTCATTTATAACAAAATATGTAAAGGTTTGGGACAAGGTGTTTGGCGCTGCTTTAGCCAATTGTAGTGACTTCCCAGGAGGCAGTGCAGCTATATTTGTGGATCTGGTGAAAATGTATTCAGTGTAATGTAAACAGATGTAGTGATCTACTGTCGCTCCTATCTTAAATAGTACAAATTATAAACCAGCCACACGAGACACACAAAAATCTTCCTCTACCAGGTGAAACAAAGCCTGAACCGCCTACAATGTAATGAACTTGCTAACTCACCACTATCATTCAATACTTTTTGTAAACAATAATTTGTTAAAGTGACAAACTGTTTTCTGAATTTTAATATATTCTTATTTGTATTCTCCTTTGTACATGCTCCTACTTTTCTTTTTACTTAAAAATTCAACATGATAAACTACCCTATATATATATATATATATATATATTCTCATTCAAATCAATATGGTCCTCACATAACACAGAAAGTACACACACAAAAACACACACTTATCTCCATTGACTGTTTGCTGTTTGTGTGCCCTAATTGATCTCATTTTAACTAATGTTCCCTATAAATACTCAGCTGTGGGAGTATTTGCGAATGATCTGAGTGACCACTGTGTTGTAGCCACAATTAGGGACACTAAGGTCCAAAAGGTTAAACCTCGTATTATCATCAAGAGAGACATCAAACATTTTGTGGAGCAGGGTTTTGTGCATGATCTGTTTGGGTTTGATTGGGGAAAAATCGATCTGTGTGCTGATGTAGAAACCGCATGGTCTTATTTTTATCTTGGTTTTATGGAAATTATAGATAGACATGCACCCCTGCGTACATTTAGAGTGAAGGGACGAGACAATCCTTGGTTTTCTGCTGAATTATCTATTCTCCTACATGAGAGAAACAAGGCCTGGGCAAAGGCTAGGAATTCAGGCTCAGAGGTAGAATGGCTGCGTTTTAGGCAGCTAAGAAATAGCTTCACTTCACATGTCAAAAGTGCTAAATCTAAGTATTATCTGTCAGTTACCACAAAGAACCTGAACAACCCTAGAAAATTCTGGAAAGCCATAAAATCGATATCCACCGGTGATATCTGTAATGAGCTACCTCCGTGCCTTACCACAGTATCTGGCACTATATCGGATAGGACCACCATACTAAATTGTTTTAATGAGCATTTTGTGTCCTGTGGCTCTCTGTTTCATTCTGTTTCTAATTCTGCTTCTGTGAACACCACAGTCGGTGACTCAGAACAATGTGGTCTGGAAAACCCCTTCAGTTTTACTCCTTTTACTGTTGATGTTGTTCGTGAAGTCTTAACCAAGCTAGATCCTAAAAAGCCGGCTGGTCCGGACAACGTAGAACCTTTCTTTTTAAAGATAGCTGCAGATTTTATTGCTCCACCTCTTACTACTCTTTTTAACCTCTCCCTCAGCACGAACAAAATCCCAAAAGTATGGAAGTCAGCTTATGTCCTGCCACTACTAAAAGGAGGGGAGGCCACCTTATTAAACAATTATAGACCCATCTCTAAGTTGTCAGTTCTGGCCAAGGTTCTTGAACGCTTAGTGAGTGAACAGGTAAAGGAGTTTTTATGTAACAATGACATCCTGTCTAAACATCAGTCAGGCTTCAGAAAGCAACACAGCACCATCACTGCCACAATGAAAGTGGTAAATGATATTACGAGTATTTTAGATAATAAGCAGAGTTGTGCAGCTCTATTTGTTGACCTATCCAAAGCTTTTGATACTGTCGATCATTGCATTTTGAAGCAAAGGCTGGTCAGTATAGGCATGTCCAGCCATGCAGTAGGGTGGTTTGTAAACTACCTCTCTGAAAGATCCCAATGTGTTCAGTTGATGGGCTGTCTTCTGAGTGGTTAAACATCACTAATGGTGTACCACAAGGTTCAGTTTTAGGTCCGCTATTATTCTCTATCTATATTAATAGTTTAGGTGAAAATGTCGAAGGAGCAACCTTACATTTTTATGCGGACGATACCGTTATGTACTGTGCAGGTCCCTCGATTAACGAGGCTGTTGTTAAATTACAGGCTGTTTTTAACATTATTCAGGCTCAGCTCTCTGAACTTAAGCTTCTTTTAAATGTGGATAAAACCAAGGTAATGCTCTTTTCTAAAGCTAAAGCTAAAAATACACCAGAGACTGCTTTGGATATTGTAACTACGCAAGAAATACAACTTGAAGTGGTTACCTGTTACAAATACTTGGGTATCTGGCTTGATGACTGTCTCACTTTTAAACTTCATGTCAATAACCTGATTAAAAAGCTGAGGGTTAGGCTAGGTTTCTTTTACAGAAATAAGTCCTGTTTCTCGCTTGAGGCCAGGAAAAGGCTAGTCACTGTGACCTTTTTACCTGTGCTGGATTATGGTGATTTGTTATATATGAATGCACCTGCCAATTACCTGAGCAAGTTAGATGCTGCGTATCACAGTGCACTGAGATTTTTGACAAATTGTAAAGCACTTATGCATCACTGTACCCTGTATACCAAGGCGGTTATGCCATCACTTACTGTACGGAGGCTCAGTCACTGGTACTTTTTCATTACAAAGCCATGTTGGATAAACTACCATCTTATATCTGCTCCCTGATCTCTCTGCGAATTGAAAGTACTTATTGCCTGAGATCGCATGCTGTGGTTTTATTAAATGTGCCAAGTGCTAGGACTGTCTTAGGGAAGAAAGCTTTTAGATGTGCAGCTCCACTAACATGGAACAGTCTGCAAAAGAATGGAAATTACCAAGCTAGTACCACTACATGTTTTTAAAGCTCGGTTGGATGCTACAAAATCAGATGCTGTTGGTACCTGTACTTGTGGTTAAATATGTAAATTGTAATCCCTGTACATTTTGCTGTATGATGTCCTTTTGTTGTTCTGTTGTTTATGTCTTCTTGTGGAACCTACTGCTGCAGGTCTCCCTTGAAAAAGAGATCATTGATCTCAATGGGATTTTACCTGGATAAATAAAGGTTTTGAATTGAATTGTGTGGATTAAGAGGGATTACACTTCACATGCTTCAGTGCCTTTTGGGGATTTGTGTATGAATGTGTGTATTTTATTTCGTGTTATTGTGCGTTCCAGCCTTGAGCTTTCGATGTCTCACAGCTTGTATAGGCCTGCAGAGGGCGGGTGTTTATATTTGGCAGTCTGGATCTCGTCTATAGGTTGGTAGTGAGGGATCTGCAGGTGACAGGGATGTGCTAAACACCGGCTGAAGTGCCTGCGGGTTCAGATCTGTCCCTACAGTTATTTGCAGTCACCATATTTGGAGAAAATAAGTCTTCTTTCATGTAAAAATCTTGAATTTGTATACAAGCTCTACAAAAGTTGTGGTCGTGGATTATGTGTGATGTGCTCCTGGCTTTGACATAAAAACTAACATATCAGTTTATGTGGAAGCATCAAAAAGAGCGCATTGAATTGAGAGGTTGTAAATTAATGTATGCGAAAAGGCTTTCGATATGAAATATAAGGGATTAACACCAAAGAACACTATAATATCTACATTTTGCTTGCAGAACATATCCTTATTTTTAATCCTCACTCCAGATACTGGGCCATGTAGACTAATACTGCTCTACAATGTCTGTGCAGGATCATCGTGGGAAGCTCTCAGCAGTAAATGTTTACATGCGGTTTCTGGCTTTTGTCCAGCACTTTTTATAAATGTGATATTATGGTTTGAGTCTCTTTCTTGCTGCAATATCTAGCACAACCTTTTTTTTTTAAAGTCTGCAGAAAGTTTATTTGGGTCATTACTCTGGTGAATCCACAGTGTAAATATATATTTCAATTATTTGTATAGAGAGTTTTCAAATTGCTTATCCTGTCCATACCTTACTGTGTTGTTTTTGGTTAATTTGATTATCTTGCCTTCATTTTTATTTACTAAAAGGAAAGGATTGGGGCTATTAAAATAAATAGAAAAAACACTGTTAAAAACAAACAAAAAGAAGGGACATTAAAGCTTGCTGTTATTGTAATGCAGTTTATATGCTGTTGTTTGATGTTTATATATTGAAAAATCAAACTACTTTTTAGGTAATCTTCGAACATTCGTTGACAGAGATACTGTAGAACTGATCATCTAAGTAGATAATGAGTAAACAGACGCATACTTTTTATTTTACTATGGAGGATGGAAGAGTTACAGTCCACAGGTTGATCAAATATTTTTCTTCAATATGAAACTGTTCTGAGGCTCCTTCCGTTACAGGGAAACACATTTCACTTCTTTTTTCACACATGTATTACACAGAGGTGTTTGTTTTGACAAGTAGCACTGCTAGACACGAAATAAACAGTAATTTCCAAAACCTGTGCACCAAATACTCCACACAGAGAAAACGGTTAACTAAATAAAATTACCAGAAAATAATATGCCTCATTAACAGCTGCAGACAAAAACCTATCAATATTATTGTATATGTTATGTAACCCGAAACAAAACCAGAATATGCGGTGGGGGTTGTGTAGTTAATGTTGGTTCATCCCATCTTCAACTAAAATGTTAGTAATGGAAACTTTCAAAACAGTCCAGACTTTATTCAAGGGGCCCAATTCTGCTAATTTTCAGGTTCATATTTGAATGTTGTGCCTTTACTGTGACATGTTAATGCTTTAATGTTCAAAAAGGTCTTTATTTTTCTCATACTGCCTGTGCTGCAGCAACTCTTTTCACCCTCTGTCTGAAACCAGAGCCCAGTCTGCTCTGATTGGTTAGCTGGCCGGCTCTTTTATGATTGGTCAAACACTTAGCCTATCACGTACAATGTGTTGGAGCGCTAGCCAATAGAAGCGTGAGTGTTACGAAGAGATGTCACCATGTTACTGTATAGAAATAAACAGAGGTGTAAAGTAACTAAGTACATTTACTGAAGTACTGTACTTAAGTACAATTTAAAATGTCTTTACTACTTGAGTATTTTAATTTCATGCTATGTACTTCCATTAATGATGTGAAATATAATCTACACTTCAATCAGACTTTAGTTCAAGCTGGAGTAAATTCGCAAGCTACAAATAAATTAAAACTAGCTGCACCTTTACCAGCTTTGATAACACTTTAATGCATCAATAATTATAATCAAAACATGTAATATATATCATTCTGAAATGGACCAATATGCATGATGAGTACTTTTACTTTTGGTACTTTAAGTTTATTTAGATGCTAATACTAATACTAATACTTTTACCTGAGTAACATTTTGATTGCAGGACTTTTACTTGTAATAGAGTATTCCTACATTCTGGTACTTCTACTCTTACTCAAGTGCAATATCTGAGTACTTCTACTACTTCAGGAAATAAATAAATAAAGGAGTCCAATGCAGGCATTTCAGGCAGGGTTGGGGGGTGGGGGATTGTAGTAATGAAATCAATCCGACGTGAAGGTTGGAATCTTTTTCCGTTGCTTGTTTGTCCCACCAAGCAATACTCTCTGTAGCCAGAAAAAAATACATATCGAAGTGCCATCAACTGCAATTGCCCGAAAGGCCACTTGAGGCTGTTTCCAAAAGTGAGCCAATCCCTATAAACTCCCATATAAAAACATCAACAATAGAATGTGTTTGCAGCCAGGTACAAAAAAAGATTTTCTGGGGGGTGTTATATTTAACTCACCTGTTTTAATTATATTAACAAATGAAGTTAAGCATAATCAAGGTAAAGTGAATATTTATGATATCATAAACATGAAATACCATTTGATCCTGTTGGGCTGACTGTTTCTGATAGTTTATTTTATGTACGTCTCAATGTAGTTTTCTCTGCTTTGTTGGATCATGATAAGTTGCTTTCTGGGAATGTTTCAAAAAAAGTTCAAGTGTCTCCCTTCCCTCCTCTGTTGTTTGAGTTTATTTACTCAGTACTGCAGTCAGTGTATGAATGTCATCATTATGATCACTCGGATGCTTCATGCTGCCTCCGCACTGCTACATTTCATTTCCCGTTTTCCACTCACCACTTCCTCTTTGGGCCTGTCTCTTTCTGACTCAAATCATTCTGCCCTTATTTGATCCGGCCCGTTCCATCTTTAAACACCTTTCTTTAAAAGGCGCGGAAGAAGGAGTGCAAATGACATCTGGAAGTTAGCCCTCATCCTACAGTTTTCCCCCCAGTCATGTGCTTTTATTTAGAAAAGATTATGTCAGTGTTGTCTAATCATCTCTGCACTTTTTATTAAAAATAACCCATAGTTCCTTGCTTTGTTTGGTGGAGCTATGGCATCATATTGCAGGTTACTGACTGTAGTATACACTTGCACACAATTGCCTTGCTTCCCTTAGTTGTGTCTGCTGCTATAACTTCAATCTTCGAATCTTTGAATTGAATCTTGAATACTCCTGACTACCACTTCTTTCTTGCACAGCACACATGAAGTTTACAGTGCTTATTGACACAGATTTTTAGCTAGTAGAACAGTTTTCTAATTGCAATCCTTTGCTTGGCAGAATAATTGCCATGGGTCAGCTATCAAGATGAATGTACGAATGCCACCCTGAGGCTGAGGCAACATAGTTCTTACTCTATGCTAGGAATACTTGCGTCACTTTCATGTGTGTGTGTGTGTGTGTGTGTGTGTGTGTGTGTGTGTGTGTGTGTGTGTGTGTGTGTGTGTGTGTGTGTATGTGTGTGTGTGTGCGTGTGCGTGAGTGTGTATGTGTGCTCTCCTTTTGTAACAGTAACCACAGCCTGTGTTTTTAACGGACTGAGCAGATGTGAAAAGGAAGGAAAAGGAGACAGAAGTTGCCCTAACTGCAACAATGCCTCTATGATATCAGTGAATATAGTGCGTGCTAGATACAATTGCACTCACTGAATTTGATGTTTAAAGTGAAAACATGCTTGGCAAATATCTCCCAATTAAGCTCAGAAATGCTTCAGATGTCCAGTTTTCATTAATATTACTCTCGGATAATGTACTTTTGCATTTTTACAAGCTATACTTTACTGTAATATGACATAATTTTACTTATTTAGAACCCTGTATTAATAATACTTTATGTTAGAAGTAGCATATCTATCTGAAAAGTCAAAGGTCAACTTTAGTGTCAACGCCCTGTGTGAGGATGTTCAAAAACATCTTGAACATAGATCTCATCTATGAAAAACAACCTATATGTTCAAATTGGGTTGTCAAATATTTACTAACTTGAGTATTGATGTTAAGACTGCTTAGCCTGAAGCGGGGTGACAAATGGTCTCAATGGTTCGCAGTGTCAGTTGCTCCTAATAAAAAAAATGTTTGATTGGATTGCAGTGACTGTATGAACATTCATTGATGAAACCTTTCATTTTCTCTGAGTTTTACTGAAAGATAGTTCTACAAAGTTGAAAAGATAGACCTCATAACATGAGCAGGAAATCCTGTTTGTATTCCTTCCTTTTTCCATGGACACAACACTAAGAAGGTCATGATCTGAGGGCTCCTTAAGTGTACTGTCTTTAAGAAAACCATTATTTAAAACTGTTTGGGGTTAAATCATTTATATTAAATAAAAACTGAGATTTAATATGTTTTTTGTACTGAATTTGATATAGATGGAATATGGAATATGGGACTGATTTGTGAGAATCCAATATATTATACTGTTTTTCAACGTACACAGTTTGAGGCTTCTCTAAGATTATACAACTATTGATTATATGAAGAAACATTCAGATATTTTGTACCTGTACCGTTCATCTCAATTTCAAATGAAACCACTTTTAGTCCTAGGACAAAAAGAAAAGAGGGCCATATTGTGCCAAGGAATATGGTCTGAATGGACAACATGACCCTTGAAAGCAAAAGAGAAAGGGTTAAATTTGGTCAAATGGAGAATGTAATGACATTGAATGTACGTTCTTTTCATGGGACTTTGCATTATCCTCTAAATATGCTTCTAGCACCACCATCTACTATTGGGTTTATTGTTGTGGAATTTGGTGATTATATTCAGAGTCCCTGGATAATCAATTTTGATAATTTTTTTAAATCTCCATAATTTTCATAGTCACCCTTAAGGCAAATAAGCTGTAGTAACTATTAGCATGCTTATACTCTAAAGTGAGATGCTTCCTTATCATTGTGTGAGCATGTTAGTGTGTGACTGTTTATCTTTAAAATCTCCCAGAAACATTACCCCCACAACTGCCACTCAGTCACTCTTTCAAAATAGACTTCCTTTAAAAAACACCAGGATGTGGCTACCGTACTAGTTAGCAAATGCTTGACTTCCTGCAGCAGCCACTTGTTCACTTTGGCTAACTGCCAGTTCATGCAGGTCCTCAAGACAGGGTAGCATATTCTCAGTTTGTGTGAGAATGTGTGCAGGAAACGGCTGCCTTAGGTTTCATATGTGGGGGCAGATGAGCCTTTAACCAAAACAGTTTATAAGCAGGTCAGAAAACCAGAAGAACTAAAGGTAGTACCACAGACCTGCAGAGTGCAATGCTTAAACACAAATGGTCTTGCTTCATTACTAAATGAATCACAATTGTTGGCTAATGGCTAAACCAGGGCTTCTTTTTTTGTTGCATTAAATAATTAGTAATTTACTAAGGATGAAATGTTAATGTTTTAAAATACCTGCATTTGATGAAAATAGATATTTGTAAGGTTACTTACATTAAAAACACGGCAATTGATTATTTATAGGGAATATAAAAAATAGTATAAAAGGGAATGCAAAACAGTTTTGAGTGACAATGTTATATCTTGGATAATAATAAACCACACCACTGATTGACTGTGCATGGAGTCAATTGAACTAATTACTCTTTTAAATCATGAGCAAAAGACAGACTGACACAAAGTCTATAGTTTATCTTGTTTAAGTTCCAACATTTTTTAAATCTAAATGGATCGGAACCATGTCAGGCTATAACAGAGGCACTAGAACACTTTGCATTGGGAAACAACTTCCTCTAAATAACCTTAAGGTTTTATTTCATACTTCTGTTGGCCGACAGCCATTAGCCTAACCAATCAATCAATCAATCAATGTTTATTTATATAGCCCAATATCACAAATGTTACACTTGTCTCAGTGGACTTCACAGTTTGTACAGAATATCAGTATGACAATACGACACCCTCTGTCCTTAGACCCTCACATTGTACAAGGAAAAACTTCCGGAGAAAACCCACAGTTTAAAGGGAAAAATGGGAGAAACCTCAGGGAGAGCAACAGAGGAGGGATCCCTCTCCCAGAACGGACAGACGTGTAATAGATGTCGTGTGTAAATTGAAAAGATAATACATTTGCAACATAGGTAGTCCAAATGTTTGGAAATGCATGTGTCTGTAATAAGAAGATGAATCCACGAGGATATCCATCCAGGACCTATGATCTAGGACCACAGCCACGACTCAAGATCCAGGGCTCGCGATCCAGGACACAGGACCGCAGGATCATCCATGACTCCGGATCCCGGCGTATATAGACACCAAAAAGAAAGACATTTGGGGAAGCTGGGTTAATCGGAACATGAGAGTACACAGGTATAGACAGAGAGAAGTAAGATGTCCCCCGACAAACTAAGCCTATATCAGCAAAACTAGGGGCTGAATCTAATCAGCCCTAACTATAAGCTTTATCAAAAAGGAAGGTCTTAAGCGCACTCTTAAAAACGGATAGGGTGTCTGCCGCCCGAACACAAACTGGAAGCTGATTCCACAAATGTGGAGCTTGATAAGAAAAGGCACTGGCTCCCATTGTACTTTTAGAGACTCTAGGAACAACCAACAACCCTGCATTCTTGGAACGCAATGCCCTAGTAGGACAGTAGGGTATAATGAGTTCTTTAAAGTAAGATGGCGCCTGCCCATTAAGGGCTTTGTAGGCGAGAAGAAGAATTTTAAATTCTATCCTGTGTTCTATAGGGAGCCAGTGTAAGGCAGCCAGAACAGGAGTAATGTGGTCCCTTTTCCTAACTCTGGTTAGTACACGAGCTGCAGCATTTTTGAATCAGCTGAAGCGATTTGACTGACTTCTTAGTACACCCTGATAATAAAGAGTTACAATAATCCAGCCTTGAAGTAACAAATGCATGGACTAGTTTCTCTGCATCGTTTTGAGGCAAGATATGCCTGATTTTTGCAATGTTACGTAGATGGAAGTAGGCGGTCCTTGAAATTGATTTTATGTGGGCGTTAAAGGATAAATCCTGATCAAATATAACACCAAGATTCCTTACAGTCTCACTGGAGGCCAAATTAATGCCATCCATATTTAGTATATCTTTAGATAATTTGTTTCGTAGATTCTTCGGGCCAAGTACAATAACTTCAGTTTTGGTCGTGTTTAACATCAAAAAATGTAAGGTCATCCATGTTTTTAAGTCCTTGAGGCAGTCTTGAATTTTATTTAGATGATTAATTTCATCAGGCTTGATTGATAAATATAGTTGAGTATCATCCGCATAACAATGAAAGTTTACCGAATAATTCCTTATAATATTGCCTAACGGAAGCATATATAATGTGAACAAAATAGGTCCGAGCACGGAGCCCTGTGGCACTCCATGGCTAACTTTGGTTTGCGTGGAAGATTTATCGTTGACACGTACAAACTGAGAGCGTTCAGATAGATAGGCCCTAAACCAGCCTAAAGCAGTTCCCTGTATGCCAACTAAGTGCTCTAGTCTTTGCAATAAGATATCATGGTCGATAGTATCAAATGCAGCACTGAGATCGAGCAAAACAAGAATCAAATTTTATTTGTAAATCAAATCAAATCAAATCAAATTGTATTTGTAGAGCACATTTAAAAACGATTTTGGTCGAGCCAAAGTGCTGTACATGTAATTTAAACACATAAAAAACACATTACATCACAATAAAAGACAATAAATCACAACAGATAAAAACAACACATGGAACAGTCAGGAGTCGTGACCCCACTCTAACTAGAAGGCCAGAGAGAAGTAGTGTGTCTTCAGTGTGGATTTAAAAGCCCCTAGGGCAGTGGTTCTCAAACTTTTTCTGTCAGGCCCCCCCTTTGGAGAAAAAAAAAAGTCGGGCCCCCCCAACACAAATAGTCAGTCTCAGTGGCGGCGCCAGAGATTTATTTTGGGGGTGCTGTGGTGTAGCTTGACGTTTCATAGAGGGTGCTCAAACATTTAGGGTTTCCCATTAATGTACCGGGCGCTACAGTGGAATTTTCTACTGCAACACTCCCCACACACACAATGTACCCGCAACTGTTACAATGAAGGCTCGATATCAGCTCACGGCATATAGGTGTAAGCAGGGGTAAAGTGCTATTTTTTATACGTGGTGTGTGGACCTCACATAGGGGGGTCCGGGGGCAAGCTCCCCCGGGAAGAATTTTAAATATTGAAGTTAAAAGCATCAATCTGGTGCACTTTGAGAGCAAAATGAAACATATGAAACAAAACTGTAAACAGATTTACTATTTCTTTATGGATATTTTACAAATCACTCCCTTTTAAACTTTATTCTTTTTTTAATGTCATATAGTATTTCATACCTGTTTTTAATGTATTCTCTTATTTGTTTATAACTATAATGATCATATAAACGTGTGCCTCGGAAATAATTGTTTACATTAATGGTGACCAAGACGTTTGAGACACACTGAGATAACACTGAGAGAGTCCTTTAGCTCACTGAGCCTCTCAGTCTGACAGGAGAGGACTCTCCTCCACTTTGTTGTTGAAAAACCTCCTTATATCCATTAGCGTAGCTCGCTAGCACCAGAAGCTAACAACAACGATCTCCGGTACCGGTGCGCTCTCTCTCTCTCGCTCGCGCACACACACAAAATGGCTTGTTCCGCACACACACAGAGCCGAGCATTAATGAAACACAGAGACCCAGACGTAATAGTACTGTACTGTATCATATTATTTTCGAATCAATAATTTTTCAAAATATGATTTTTTTTTTTTTTTAAATAACCATTTTTCCTCCCTGTCATGCCTCGGCGCCCCCCTGGGGAACTTGAGAACCACTGCCCTAGGGTCTGGGCCGACCTCACATGGAGGGGAAGAGTGTTCCAGAGCCTGGGGCCAGCTGCTGCGAAGGCTCGGTACCCTCGGGTTTTGAGCCTGGTCTTAGGCACTACCAGCAGCAGCTGGTCGGCAGATCTTAAGGCTCTGCCTGGGGTGTAGCGCTGGATGAGTTCAGCTATATAGGCTGGAGCCAACCCATTTAGTTCTTTAAAAACAAATAAAAGGATTTAAAAATCAATTCTGAACCGGACTGGAAGAATTGGGGTGATGTGGTCACGCTTTTTGTGGCCAGTCAGGAGACGTATAATAGAGACAAGTCCCTTGTCTGAGGCTATTAGAATGTCATTTGTGACTTTAACCAGAGCTGTCTCTGTGCTATGATGTGTTCTAAAGCCAGACTGAAAATCTTCAAATAAATCATTGTTTTTTAAGTAATCACACAGCTGTTTTGCGACTGCTTTCTCAATAATTTTTGAGAGGAACGGAAGATTAGAAATAAGTCTATAGTTGGCTAAAACTTCTGGATCGAGGTTGTGCTTTTTAAGAAGCGGTTTTATCACTGCTACTTTGAATGATTGTGGAACATAGCCTGATAATAAAGACATATTCATAATATTTAATAAAGAAGTACTAATTAATGGAAAGACTTCCTTCAACAGCTTAGTTGGAATTGGGTCTAACATGCACGTTGATGCTTTAGAAGAGAGAATCATTGAATTTAATTGTTCAAGGTTTATGGCTGAAAAGCATTCTAGTTTACTATCTAGTGTAATATTAGAACTTGCGTTTCCGGGAGCTGTTGATAACACTATACTGGTTAAAGGCAAGAGGTCATTAATTTGGTTTCTAAGAGTAACAATTGTATCGTTAAAAAAGCACATAAAATCATTACTACTGAGTGCTATGGGAATAGAAGGCTCAATCGAGCTGTGGCTTTCTGTCAGCCTGGCTACAGTGCTGAAAAGAAATCTTGCATTATTCTTATTCTCATCTATTAATGAAGAGTAGTAGGCTGCTCTCGCTTTACGCAGTGCTTTCTTATATTCATTGAGAGTAATATGCCAAATTAAACGAGATTCTTCAAGTTTAGTGGAACGCCATATCCTTTCAAGTTGTCTCGACTTTTGCTTTATTTTGCGGGTTTCGGCATTATGCCATGGAGCTAATCTATGTTGTTTTATTTTCTTCTTTTTCAAAGGAGCAACAGAGTCTAATTTTATTCGCAACGCATCAAACGCAGCAAATGAGGGAATGGTTCCCTTGAATCCATGAAAGCCATTACATTAACAATCACATTCTAAAGCTTTGCATATTAAATCATTTATGAAAGCAGTCCAAAAACAATGGCTCAGATGAACAGTTAAAAATACAATAACAAAGTCATTAAACACACCCATAGCCCTGTTTATAAATGTCATACAAAGTCAGATTTCACAATAGGGTTCGAGCCATAATCAAGGTGCAGGTTGGTGGGAGATTCAAAAGGTACATCACATACATTTTTAAGATTTACCCACTAGTGGTGTGATGTAAAGAGAATTAGCAGTGTCATTATTGGATGACATTACTGTAACAGAAATACATTTTGTAAGCCAATTGAATACACTATAGATCAGTGGTTCTCAACTGGTCAGGCCTCGGGACCCACTTTTTCCTTTGTCAATAGATCGCTACCCGAAATTTCGAACCACTCAAATCTATTCAACTAAAAATAGTGCTGTAATATATACGCTTTTCAGCATACAATATTAATTAAAGTGAAGTACAGTGCATATATCCCTTATATCCCTTAATATAACTAAAGTACGCTTTTAAAAAAGGTTTAATGAGATGATGGAATCAAAGCTGAACTGTATAGAGTGGCGATGTCATCTACTTCCGGTCCATGGGACCTTATTTCAGAAAAATAATGTATTGAAGTCAATGGAGAGCGAAAACTTATCTTTCGATCCCGTTTGAATTGTGCCATGAATTACACATATGATGTTTGTCAATCTTAAAAAATAATTTCCATGTCAAAAAAGTCACAGTTGTGGTAAAACTGTTGAAATATAAGACTATGAAAAATAAGCAACTAGAAAGACTACAAATCCCAGAGTCGCGTACTGTAAGATGTCACAATTGTTTTCCTCCACTAAGAGTTAGCTAAGATAAGATAACTTTAACAAGATGCATGTGTGCTTAGTACCAGGTTGTTATCATACCAGCAATGGGTCTTGCTCGTTCTTTCGCTTCCCGTCTGTTGAAAGGACCAGGAGTGGCTGGATCAAGTTAGCTGCCTAGCTAGTAGCTAGCACGTTAGTTAGCATTACAGCCTTGTCCTTTTTATTAGCCTTAATATGAAGTAACATTAAGTAACCCAAAATGTTAAACAGTAAGAGTAGTAGTCATATTTCGTGAACCCTTTGAATAGTACTGTCACCGGTGTGATCATTCTATAATACACAATTTAAGGCCGGGGGAGAAATGCTAACGCTAGCATCGGCGATCTTTTCTACTTCATGATATCTGCACAAATGGTTGACATTAAACATTAAAAAGACCAGGCAGTTCAGAGAGAATCAAAGGAAGGCAGGCAGGCAGCTTTGCATGACATTCTTCTGGACGTGTTTCATTGTGGTGATAGTGAGGGTAGACAATCGTTTTGTTGACATGACAGTAGTGACGGCCATCTTGGTGACGTGTCTTGTTCTGCGAGACCAGAGATGTAGTTAATTGAGCGTTTCACACAAACAAATGTGTTACTTCACAGTTTTACGACAGTTTTTTTTTTTTGACTTGCAAAATTATCTTTTAAATTGACAAACATCATATGTGTAATTCGTGGCACAATTCAAACGGGATCGAAAGATAACCTTTCTCTCTCCATTGACTTCAATACATCATCTTTTCGAAATAAGGTCCCATGGAGGCAGGGTCGGCGTCATGGGGGGTCATTCACGGGCCATGCCCCCCCAAATGAGTCACTGTGCCCCCCCAATGCAGGGTGGGCAAGCCTTGTCACTTTGCCGATTTTTTCTTTTTTTTATCATATCAGTGAAAACGTTTCCACTAAAGGTTTTTTGTGTGAAATACATCAGAAATAAATAATACAAATATAAAACACAGCCTGAGGTGTGCTCACTGCTGCTCTCTGATTGGTGTGTTGCTTGACCAATGACCCCCGACCTTTTTTTTGTTATCATTACGTGGCTGTGTGTTCAGATGAGAGCCCGGTGGCGATCTGTTCGTCTGTTACACTGATTATACAGTAAAGCCATCGAAAATAATATGATATACAGTACAGTACAAGTACATGGGTCTCTGTGTTTCATTCAAGCTCTGTGTGTGTGTGGCACGAGCGCATTTTGTGAGTGCGCGAGCGGTAACGTGGAATGTTGTGGTTCGCATCTGGTTAGCTAGCTATGCTAACGGATATAAAGGGCTGTTTCTACACCAAGGTGGAGGACAGTCCTCTCCTGTCAGACTGAGAGGATCTTATAACGTCAGCTCAGTGAGGTAAGGACTCTCTCAGTGTTTAGATAGTTCACTTTAGTGTAACTAAACATCTAAACACCTTTATATGATCATTATAGTTATTAAAGAGAGAATACATGAAAAACGGGTATGAAATACTATAGGACAGTAACACAAGAATACAGTTTAAATGGGAGTGATTAGTGAAATATCCATAAAGAAAAAGTAAATCTGTGTACAGTTCTGTTTCATATGAATGCTGAGAGATGTAGGCTATCCATAGATCTCTTCATTTTGCTCTCAAAGTGCACCAGATTGATGTATTTAACTTCAAGATTTTAAAAATAATCTTCCCGGGGGAGCATGCCCCCAGACCCTCTGGTTAGGTCCACCCCCACCTAAAACATGTTCACATGGATAGGATACTAAATACATTTGCACACTTTTTATATGGTGGCCTATGTCCATATCAAATCAAATCAAGTTTTATTTATATAGCACATTTTTCAACGATTTTTGGTCGAGCCAAAGTGCTGTACATATAATTAAAAAAATAACCTACAGTAAAGACACTTTACAGCAAATACAACAGCACAGTTTGTGCAGAATATCAGTATGAGAAAACGACACCGTCTGTCCTTATATGTTTCTGTTTTGGTGGTCGTGCCACAACCGTGCATGTATGCACAAGTCATAGGTGCACTATAAAATAGCACTACACGCCTGCAATGTGTGTGAAAGACAATAGACTTTACAGCATGTTTTTTAAAATTGAAGTTGGTGTTTGTGTGTTGGTTGTTGACGGCAGTGTGTGCCCCCCCTTGGTAAATGATTGCCCCCCCATTCAAGTTGTTCTAGAGCCGACCCTGCATGGAGGTCCACCGGAAGGGGAGGGACTTCGCCACTCTATACTGTAACACAAAAAGGCACATGCTGAAAACCCAACCCCAGAATGGGGGTCTGGGGGGATTCTCCCCCAGGACATTTTTAGAAATACTAACATATACACTACGCATTCTGGTACACTCTGAGAAGAGAATAAATACATCTATTACTACCCGACATATTAATAATATGTTATGCCATTGTTTGTGTTTCACTTTGTTCTGACAGCTGAACTTGCTGCTCCACACAGAGAAAAGAGTAAAGAGGAGATAGTTTGTGTGAATTACTTTAAATTGTGGGTAAGCTCCCATTGTTCTGACTGGGGGTCATATTTCATTACGTGTTAAAGTTGATGTATAAAGAATAGTTCCACCGCAAAGTTATTCTCCGTGGGGTCTTCCGGTAACAATCTTGATTCTGATTGACCAGAAGACTCGAAAAAACATCAGCAAAGATGTTTTATTGAGAAGATGATCACTATGTGACAGAAGTTTTCAAGACCGTTTATGGTCTCCGGTACTTCCAGTCCAACGCCTACTGCATGCACAGCGTTAGAAAATCGGGCCTTCAAAATAAAAGTTTGACTTTTTTCTTCACTCACATCTGCGACCCACTCGAAACGGGTCTGCGACCCACTTTTGGATCGCAGACCCACCAGTTGAGAACCACTGCTATAGATGATGTTATGCAGATACACAGGGATCTTCTAGTGAAGGGTGTCAATGTGGCCATTACATATATTGACATTTTTAGTGTGCATTCATTGGCTGTATCATCCATCATACATGGTTGTGTATAATGTGCCAGAGAACACGTAATTCTAGCTCAAGATTAGAGTGCATTACACTTAAATAATAATTATGTTTATCATCGAAGCTACATTTGACCACTTTGAGACAGATTGAATAAACCTTTTGTTTTTTTAACCGTATAGAATATGTTCCTGTCCATTTGATTCTACAAAAAGATAGTGGGCTTTGAGTTTCGTGGATTATAATGTCTGTAACACATCTTGGTCTATTTGTTCATGTCCTACTAAACCAGGGGTCAGCAACAGGCGGATCGCGGTCCGGATCCAGACCCAGACGCTGACCTATACGGACCCGGACCTATAATCAATACATTAATAGGGGATTTCAATTTTGACGGGGCGATTCTATTTTAACCGCCGCCGACAGGGGGCGAAAGAGACGAGTAAGCGATACAGGGAGAGAAACACAGAAGAAGAGATGAGAGCGCAGCAGAGAGAAGCGGAGAGGAAAGTGAGTGAAGAGAATAATTAGCGATACAGGGAGAAAAGCGGAGAGGAGAGTGAACAGGCGTGTTAGCGGCAGACAGGAAGAGACAAATAATTACACATGGCGCTCTCCAAGAAGAGGAAAGTGGACAGTGAGAACAGAGCTTTTAACCCTGAGTGGACGGACTCATTCATGTGCATCCGGCCCACTGGGAGCCAGTGGGTCTCATTTGTTCAGAGACCGTGGTGCTCATTAAAAGTGCCAAAACGCCACTATGAGACAAAACACAAAGTGTTTGACCCAGTGGCGGTTCTAGAACATTTTACATGGGGTGGCAAAGGGAGGGCAAGAGGTCATGCCAGGGTGGCATGGGAGGGCGGACAGTGTGGTATTTTATACTGTATATATAACCTATCCTCGACTCCACCCTTTCCTTCCATTCCCACGTCAAATCTGTGACCAAATCGGCCTTTTATCACCTGAGGAACATTGCCAGACTCCGACCGTCACTCTCGGAGTCGGTTGCCGAAACCCTAGTCCATGCATTTGTCACCACCCGCTTGGACTACTGCAATGGTGTCCTGTTCGGGGTTCCCAACAAAACCCTGGACAGGCTCCAGTATGTCCAAAACTGTGCTGCTAGGGTACTCACGCACACAAAATCGTGGCAGCACATCACTCCCACCCTCATCCACCTACACTGGTTGCCGGTCAAGTCCCGCATATCCTACAAAATCCTCCTCCTTACCTACAAATCCCTCCATGCCCTTGCCCCCCAGTACCTATCGGACATCCTTCACCCACATGCCCCACCCCGGAACCTGCGGTCCTCAGACTCTGGCCTGCTTACCACCCCCCGCACCAAACTGTGAACCTACGGGGACAGAGCCTTCAGTGTGGCAGCCCCCACCCTCTGGAACGCTCTCCCTGCGGAGATACGCAACATCCCCACACTTGAAGCCTTCAAAAGGGCCCTCAAGTCCCATCTGTTTGCCAAGGCTTTCGGCCCCTAAATCGATCTGTTGTTCTGTTTGTCTGTCTTTTGTTTTGTTATGTTTGTCTTTGCACTATTACTTGTGAAGCGACCTTGGGTCCCCTGAAAGGCGCTATAGAAATCGAAGCTATTATTATTTTATTATTATTATTTATTGTTAAACCATGCCCTAACACAAGTGTTCTTAATGCACAAGAGGAACAAGGTGTTCAAACAAACAAACAAAAATACAGTATAAAACAGCTCAATACTCATGATACCCTAGAATTCTGTTTACTGTAAGTACAGTAAGAGTACTTAGTTATAATTAAGTACACAAATAACATCACCTATCTCTTAAGAGAGCTAAAGGTGACCTGTGCAGCAACACATTTCAACATGTGTCAATACTAAGAGCTGCTAGATTGTGCTGCTGTGATGGAATATGTAAGGAGAATAAAAACATACCATGTGGTCCTCTCCTCTGCCTCCTGATCCCTGCCTCTGTCCCACTTTCTGACACTTAATCTTTATTCCTCACATACATTTCTTCTTCTTCACTAATGTCTTCATCTCCTCCTCTTCCTCCTGCTCTGACCCTCCTGGTCTCTTCAGTGATCTCTCTTTTCCTTTTCCTCTTTCTGTTCATCCTGATCACTTCTCAGATATGTCTTTGTGTTGTTGTTGACTCACTCCAGCTACTCTGGCCTGCAAGAGTCTACTTGTGAAAAGCAATGGTACAAATGCTTGTATAACTTTACACGTTAGGGCCATGTAGCTAATAAGTAGCATAGCCTATAATAAATATAAAATCAGAAAGTATTTATCAAACGCACACAGGCAGCTGTGTTTAGATCCAGTTTGACGGTAAAGGATATATCCTGGTTTAATTTATCCGGCTTCATAACTGTGATGTGTAATTTACGTGGATTTAATAGTACCGCATAGTTTAGCAAATAAAGTGATCGATCTCCCAGCTAGTGCTGTCTGCGTAGTATTTTGTAACGTAACGTCCCAAACAGCGACCGTCTGTTAAACGCTATCGATTCAAACTGCAGCGTTTTATTAAAAAAAATGTCAATCTCTGATCTTTAGTAAAAACAAAACTAGTGGAAGGGGAAATGCTCCCAGGGGAATGTGATCCACCTTCAGGTGCTGGGACAGCTCGCTCCCTCTCTGCAGCGGTGCGAGCCGCGGTCTGTGTGAACGCCGCTCCTCAGTTTAATGCAGGGCCGTAGCTGGGTTTTTAACGGGCCTAAGATGATATTTTAAATGATTCTGTTTTAATGAATGCACTGCTTGTTTCGTTGCTTGAGAAGCTTGTGGACATAGTGTAGGTTTGTTTCTATAAGTACAGTTTTAGGGACACAAAAGTTAGGGGGGCAGCTGGGGGGCAAGGCTCTACAGTGGGGGGCAGCTGCCCCCCCTTGCCCCCCGTAGATCCGCCCCTGGTTTGACCAAACATTCCCTCTCAAGTCAGAACTGAGGTCACAACAAATAAGCAGTCTCAGAGCCCGATATGATCAGTCGACCAGGATCAAAATCAAAACTAAATATCGTTCCAGGGCAGGCTATAGCCGAGGCTAACCAATGAGCACCTGCATGTGTGTATGAGAATGGCCCTGACTCAATTTCAGCCCAGATTTACAAACTCCTGGCAGGACAAGCTCGAGCTCAATTCTCGCACTGAACAGAACAAAGTGAGTGAGGGACTGCAATATAAGAGGGAAAGAAAGAGAAACTTTAAAACTATTAAATTGTTATGATGTGTAGACTGATTGTTCATCGTCTGAAACTGTTAAGTCATGATGTGAAACGGTTAACAAAGAAAAAGAGAAACTCAAGCTGCTGCTACACTTTATTTATCTAAAATTAAGCACTTTTAAGATGCACACATTTTCAAAATCTATTTTATTTTTAAATGCAGCCCGAGAGGAACATTACACTTATCCACAGTATTTACTGTATATCTGTAGAGTTCAATGTTAATTGACAATAAATATTGTTGTTTATGAATTGTACTTTCTTTATTTGATTGGCAGTCAGTTGTTGATTGCATGCAGACGTTGATAAAGCTGCAGGCTACTTCAATATCACACTAATTCATAAAGCAACTTAGACATTTTGATGTTCCGTCCGACGAAGGTACGTTTTAACCGTTTGTTTTTTCGTTCTAATTGAAACAAAAAAAAAAAGCAGAAACGGGTCGTTTTTTTGTTTTTCAATTTTGCCCCAAAACGAAAAAACGGAAATTCAGCTCGTTTTTCTGTTCTTACTGTTACAACAAGTATAGCACTCAATGTTTCGTTTCCATAAGTGGGTGTGTCTCCAGCGCCTCCTTGCTTCTGATTGGCTAGTGTGCCCTTTGCTTGCGCTGTACTCTTCAAAATAAAGGTTCTACGTCTTTGCCTTTAGACTGCGTTACAAAATGTACGTAGGCCTATATTATTATATTCATACATACAAGTACAGAAGACAGCCTGTCCGTATGTCTGTCTTTCTATGTATATGTCTGTCTGTCTGTCTTTCTGTAACTATATTTTAGAGTTTAAAGCGTAGCCACTTTTACTCCACTACATGTATTTAAAACCTTTAGTAACTTTACAGATTTGGATTAATTATGTGAAATGTAATCAACACTTAAATCAGACTTTAGTTCCACCTGGAGTAAATTCACAAGCTACCCTGCAGTATACAAAGTCATTCAAACTAGCTGCACCTTTACCAGCTTTGAGAACACTTTCATGATGAATCATTATAAAACATATCATATATATTATTCTGAAATGGACCAATCTGCACAACGACTACTTTTACTGTCGCTACTTTCACTATATTTTGATGAGAATACTTTTCTACTTTCACTTGAGGAACATTTTGACTGCAGGACTTTTACTGTAACAGAGTATTCCTACACTCTGGTACTTCTACTTTTACTCAAGTACAAGATCTGAGTACTTCTACTTTTACTCAAGAACAAGATCTGATTACTTCTACTTTTACTCCAGTACAAGATCTGAGTACTTCTACTTTTACTCAAGTACAAGATCTGAGAACTTCGACAACCTCTGATTAATGGTTGATTTCCAAATGTTCTGTTGGTGCGTGGATGATAAAATAATAGTGTTTGATTGTATTGCCTTATGTATGCAGCTATTTGCCTGTGTTTAGAAACATAATTAAACATACCATGGACACACATTCAAACAATTTTCCATTTATTAAACATTGCAGATGAACAATTAACAAGTCATACAGCTAAAGAAAACTACAACAATAATTTTCTGTATGATGATATCATGGAACCTGGAATTTGAACACACGGCACTTAACAATAAACGACTGAACTGCTGTCCACTTTAGGGTAGGGCCCTTAAAGCATCCAGTGCTGCAGACAGTCCAGCAACCTGGGTACACTGGCTCCTGATCCCTGCACTTAAGGCATTGGGGAGATGTTATCCTCCACACAGAGCCTGCATCCCACGATGCTTCGGCAGCAGGAGGAAAACATGGGTCCAGTCATTGTGTCTTTGTGTCGCTTTTGTACCCAAAATGATATAGGCAGAGAGCGAGTGCACGATTCCCAACTGGAAGTAGAGGCTGCTAAAGCAGCTGTTGAGGTGAGGCCTATGGCTTAATTCAGTGATGTAAAGTAATTACGTAGATTTACTCAAGTACTGTACTTATTACTTAATAGAGTGGTGTAGTGAAGCGTCCTAAAACCCGGAAGTAAGTTCCTTCTGGTTCCCTCGACAAAAAAGCTATGCAATTTCGCCATAGGATTTTGGAAAATAGCTCGAAATAATGTCTGTGGTTGACACACATTTAAGAGATGGATCACGTTTTGTTCAGTCCGATAATCTCCACATGTCTACCCTACTTTTATAATTTTATAATCATAAATCGAATCGAAAGATTTTTGATTTTAGGACGTGTCACTGCACGACTCTATAGACTACTGTTGGGTTTCGGAATGCTGGGAGGAGTAAATGGCCAGAAAGAATCCAAGAAACTTCTTGTAAAATTGACAGGGTTTTAATTATAGTAAACATGACGTTCCTCTGAGGCTGCGACGGGAGAGGGGCCGTATAAACGTTTCAACTCCGATTATAAACTCTCTGGTACTTCCAGTCTTCTCCCATTGGTTGGCGGCGTCATATTCCGTTGCCCTCTATTGACGTAGCTAAACATCCATTCATAAGCATTTAAATAGCTATATACATGATAGTTAACCATATAGTAACAGTTGATATGTTAGCATCGATGAGTGGCAGTTGGAGACGGTGTGTTTAGTATGTAACGACACACGTTTGTATCCATCTCTTCACTAATGCTGCTCGATATGCTACATCCTACTGTGAATGCTAAAAACAATGCAACTTCCGGTTCCGGAAGCTACTACCCTCGATATTTGTCCGTGGGGGAACAATACATCAGTGGACTAAAGTTCCGGTTTCATTTGTATATTGATTATTCTCACAATACAAACAAATGTAACGAGCCCTGAATTATGGGTTTTCTTTGAGACGTAGGAGCTGAGTTGAGGCTTAACAATGATGTGACAGAAATACTCACTAATAACTTTGGACATAATTGTGTAAATAATAATGAGATAACTATTCTGTTTTTTTTTGTTTCAATTAGAACTAAAAAACAAACGGTTAAAACGTACCGTGGTCCTATTTAGTTTTTGTTTTGTGTTTAGAAATTCAGACTGGACCAACATATGGAAGAAAAATGATGACTGGTTACCTGGCCTCAAAAGGAATCCGAGCATCAGAGGGGCATGTTGGTCGTGTCCTCAGAGAAACTAACCAGCCATATCATCGGTATCGTGTAGGTATTATTAAAACACATATAGATTTTCCTGTATTGTACATTGCTGTGAACATATTGTGAGAACAATAACATTGTGTTTAATTCCTCAGAGATTAAGGAATTTAAATCCAGTGCCATACAGTGCAAAGATTTTTAAGGTAAGGGTATCCCATGGTCAACTTGCTCATGGTGGATGCCCAAAGAGACTGCCTGCAGATCTTTTGCCTGAAGCTACAGATGCTGCAGACTGCTATCATCAGGAAGTGGGGTCCTCTCTGACACGAGTGTCGCTGTTTAGGAGAAACCCATTTGCCACTGTGGAGCACCAGACAGCAGCTGAACAAGAATTGGCAAGGAACTATGCGGACATTGCTGAACTCTTTGAGCGTGCCATTCATAACGAGCCAGCACCATTCCAAAACGGGATAAAGGATCTCATAGGCATTGTAAGAAGATATGTGTAAAGGCAAGTGCAGGGATCAGGAGCCAGTGTATACCCAGGTTGCTGGACTGTCTGCAGAACTGGATGCTTTAAGGGCCCTACCCTAAAGTGGACAGCAGTTCAGTCGTTTATTGTTAAGTTTATTAGTAAGTTTATTGTTTATTGTTAAGTGCCGTGTGTTCAAATTCCAGGTTCCATGATATCATCATACGGAAAATTATTGTTGTAGTTTTCTTTAGCTGTATGACTTGTTAATTGTTCATCTGCAATGTTTAATAAATGGAAAATTGTTTGAATGTGTGTCCATGGTATGTTTAATTATGTTTCTAAACACAGGCAAATAGCTGCATACGTAAGGCAATACAATCAAACACTATTATTTTATCATCCACGCACCAACAGAACATTTGGAAATCAACCATTAATCAGAGGTTGTCGAAGTAATCAGATCTTGTACTTGAGTAAAAGTAGAAGTACTCAGATCTTGTACTGGAGTAAAAGTAGAAATAATCAGATCTTGTTCTTGAGTAAAAGTAGAAGTACTCAGATCTTGTACTTGAGTAAAAGTAGAAGTAGGCCTACTCAGATCTTGTACTTGAGTAAAAGTAGAAGTAATCAGATCTTGTACTTGAGTAAAAGTAGAAGTAAAGATCTGAAAGAGTCAGTGCCTCACCAGCCATGAACCTCACCGCACGTCACTGCTTTCAACGCTTCATACAGCGGCCGCATGATGTGTGTGGCCCGGGCGATGAAACAGTGGTAGAAGGTCACCATTCCCAGAAATTCACGGAGCGACCGGGCGAGGAAAAGCCGCAACAGCCTCCACCTTCGCTGGCAGAGGTGCCGCACCGCCCTTGGTGACGCGGTGCCCCAGGAAATCAATGTCAAACACCCCGAAATGGCACTTTGCAGGATTGATGATTAATCCGTGTTCGCTGAGCCACGTAAAAAGGGATCGGAGGTGGGACAGGTGCTCTTGTACTTGAGTAAAAGTAGAAGTACTCAGATCTTGTACTTGAGTAAAAGTAGAAGTACTCAGATCTTGTACTTGAGTAAAAGTAGAAGTACTCAGATCTTGTACTTTAGTCAAAGTAGAAGTACCAGAGTGTAGGAATACTCTGTTACAGTAAAAGTCCTGCATTCAAAATGTTCCTCAAGTGAAAGTAGAAAAGTATTCTCATCAAAATATAGTGAAAGTAGCGACAGTAAAAGTAGTCGTTGTGCAGATTGGTCCATTTCAGAATAATATATATGATATGTTTTATAATGATTCATCATGAAAGTGTTCTCAAAGCTGGTAAAGGTGCAGCTAGTTTGAATGACTTTGTATACTGCAGGGTAGCTTGTGAATTTACTCCAGGTGGAACTAAAGTCTGATTTAAGTGTTGATTACATTTCACATAATTAATCCAAATCTGTAAAGTTACTAAAGGTTTTAAATACATGTAGTGGAGTAAAAGTGGCTACGCTTTAAACTCTAAAATATAGTTACAGAAAGACAGACAGAGAGATAGAAAGACATCGAGACAGACATATACATGGAAAGACAGACATACGGACAGACTGTCTTCTGTACTTGTATGTATGAATCATAGACTGTATATATAAATGGACGTAGGGTCCGTGACGTCACCCATAGGATTCTGCAGAGTTGCCGTGAAGCCCTTAGTAGGCGGAGTCGGCCACTAACGGCTCGACAGTGACGCCAGAGTTCAACTCCCGCCTTCTCCAAATAAGGGCAAAGAGGCGGAGCCGAGGCGGGACCTGCTGCCACCGAGCTGGAAGCTCCAGAGCTAGCTGAAGCTACCAAGCTAAGCTAACATGCTCTCCATCTGCACACTGCCGTCGCATTTTACGTTTCTAAGGTAAGCGGACATGAAACTATTCAGCAAAACTATAAATAATAATCTAAGTTATTGAGTTTTTAGCATAATACTTCAGAATCTTAAAACCCCATAACGTTTGTATGCAATTGTGCTAAATTCAACACTGGAATCAAGCAAATATTAATATGTTTGCATGACATTAGTTATTTATATTTTGATATCACTTAACTATACGTTTAATACATTTAAGTCAAGCTAAGGTACATGTGATGGTAGCTAGTTAGCGCTCTTACCTGTGAGGCCTCCTCCAAACAGCATAATAACCAGACTATATCATTAAAACTAAGTACCAGTTCTAGATCCTTGACTTTAGACAAACAATTCAAAAGACAAAATGTATTTAAAGACCAATCTTTATTTGAATGTGCCTCTTAACCTGAGATATTAGTTATACAGTAATAGTATTGACAATCTAAAAAAACTGAGCAACTCAACAGTCAACTTTATGTTTCTTATTGTCTAAAGCATTTATTATTTTCATTTTCCCAATCTCATATTCAGTGTGGACGGATTGAGACAGCATGGTGTCCAGAGAGCTGCAGAGACTTCAGGGAGAAACCTTCGTGTGATGGACGTCCTGTCTGTTGGTTTGGAGAGGACTGAGGGTCTTTCCTCAGCGAGGAGGACTGAGGGTCTTTCCTCAGCGAGGAGGACCAGGGCTGATGGAGGAGCCCATGCTGGGCAAAGCTGATACCAACCGCACAGGCCTAGTCTGTCACTTTATTTGACTAAATGTGTTTAATACATTTAATAGGTTTACACCTTCTGTCCATATGTGCTTTTTTATTTAAAACATTTGATTAACTTTTGGTTCACATTTCAATAAATTGTATTTGTATTTGCACTCCTTTTGTCCATTATTCTTACTGAAAATGTTAGATTACACATTCACATCTGACTGAAGATTGGCCCCATTTATTTGTGACGTTGCAAAACAAGGTACATGTTGTGAAGCTCATAAAGTGAGGCAAATAGAAATAATCAGCTGATGGAGTGTAGATGTGGAAATAGCTGCATTCGATCAGCTGACTGTTTTTACAATAAAAGTAGTTTCTTAGTGAATGTCCTGTACTGGTCTTAAAATCTCATAACATCAGCTTTTAATGTTCCTCTTGGATGTTCTTCTTGACCCTCAGAGAAGGAGACAATGTCGTGTCTTTCAGGCATGTCCTTTCCTAACAAAAATGACAGGAAACATAAAACATATTATTGCAGAACAAGTGTGTTATTTATGAAAGCGGTGTGTTTGTGTGTTTAGGGGCTGTAGATATAATTATTTTGTAATTGTAATGTTTTTTTTTTATTTCAACAATAAGCTACAAAGACAATCAGATTATGAATGAACAGTATGAAGTTCATCAACATTGAAATATATGTTATTATCAAAATAATATTTAACTGTTATCAAAACGTAGTGCAACTGTAGAAGCTTGCTCTGTTGTCTCACGGAAAGAATAACTTTTACCACGTTTTTTACAGACAATATTGAGAGATAAATAGGCGTGTGGTGCAGTGGGTTGAGCGTTGGTGTTCGGATCAGGGGAGCACAGGTTCAAACCCCACTGCAGTCAGCATGTCGTTGTGTCCCTGAGACACTTCACCCCAAATTGCTCCTGTGGGGATTGCACAGTATTGAGTATGTAAGTCGCTTTGGATAAAAGCGTCTAACAAGTAACATGTAATGTAAAAATGTAAAAAATAGTAGCAGTTCTCACTATGCGTTAAATATCTTTGCCTTCAATACATTAAATTAGAAAGCTGACAGTCATATTGCTTGTTATCATCTAAATGTAACTTTTTGCATGGAAAAAACCCTCAACTTAACTGATGTGTAGGTGATCTAGTATTTAGTATTGTTTAATGGAATGTATATCAGTGTATTAAAGTCAATACTTCATTCATTTAAACCAATATCTTTCTTGATTCTTTGTACAGTATGAAAAAAGAGTCTTTGTACCTGTGCTGAAGTTCACTGCTGTGAGGAGTCCAGTTCTGTCTCTCACTCTCTGGTCCAGCCTGTCTGAATCACCTGGACACCTTAAACAAACAGATATATATATATATATATATATATATATATATGTAAAGTACCATGTGTACAAACAATATAACTGATTCTCTTCTGTTGAACATGTTGGATTGTGTATTGTCCGAGTCAGGGTCCTTTTTATTTTACTGTAACTTTGGAAGTTGTGTTACCAATGCTTACTGTTTATTTGATACCCATTTGGTAATGCAATTAATAAAAACAACAAGGTTTGGGTTCGTTCTTCAGATGACTGTGACGTTAACGTGTAAGCTCGATAATGAACTCCAGCTCAACCAACCATATTGTAATATCTAAGTAATCATCTTGAAATATGACATTAATAATTGTAATATACACACATCTTATTGTGAGGTTGATTTCACATATACTACTTCGACATTAGCTTGTCTACATACTTGAGCATAGCCAATTTAAATTAACCTTAGATGCATACAGTTCTACCTACATAATAAAATATCTCTAAGTTACAAGGATGTAACCTTATTTTATTAACCTCAAACAGAAGCCGTTTGTTCAACAGTATTATCCCACTTAACACTTGTCTATTTCGTTGTAACCTTTATATATACAGTCTATGCACCGATGTAGCTACCACTAGCTTACATGCTAACCCAAGCCTTACCATTCATTACGTAGCTGATTAAAATCATTAACACATAAATAAAGCACTAGAATTTCACTTACCGCAAAACCGCATTCATGCACCGTCTGTTTTAACCGCAGAGCGAGTCACAATAGTCCGATATATAAGCATGAAGAACAAACAACCACGGCCGGCTACAAGTTGTGTTTCCTGGATGAGCTGAGCAGGCAGAGTCCCTGTAGCTAGCTTCACGGAGCAGCTAGCAGAGAGACAAAAAGCTAAGGCACTTGACAGAGCCGTCACTCAATGTGACCACGCCCTAATTTATGCACAAACTTTAAGACCTAATATAAATAAAAGGGTCGCGTTAGAAAACAATTCACTCACAGATCCATAATCATGAAGGTGGAATCTAACTATATCGATAATAAAATGTATGGAGCCAGGGGTAGAATCATGTTTTTTTCTGCTGTAAAGTTGGGCATTTTAACATGGGGTCTATGGAAATTGCTCCTTTCTACAGCCATCGCCTATCGGCCAATATATGAACTGCAGTGTGTGGCACTTCCGTATTGGCTTCCCGGCTCTACCCCACAATTTGCCGCTTGGTATGAATATAATAATATACGTACATTTTGTAACGCAGTCTAAAGGCAAAGACGTAGAACCTTTATTTTGAAGAGTACAGTGCAAGCATAGGGCACACTAGCCAATCAGAAGCAAGGAGGCGCTGGAGACACACCCACTTATGGAAACGAAACATTGAGTGCAAAACTGGTTTTAACAGTAAGAACAAAAAAACGAAAAAACGAGCTGAATTTCCGTTTTTTCGTTTTGGGGCAAAATTGAAAAACAAAAATACGACCCGTTTCTGCTTTTTTTTTTTTTTCAATTAGAACGAAAAAACAAACGGTTAAAACGTACCTTCGTCCCGCACCTTTGCATGGGGACATTTTCTCTAACTGGACCTCGTTGAATTTTAGTTGAATACCCCTGTACTAAACTCTAATTGGCTGAGTCACGTACACACCTGTGACCGCATAACGGTCCGTGTACTTTTTGTCAGTTTGATTTTTCGTTTAAACCAAAAGCCAAAAAACGGAAATACCAGCCTTTTCCCGTTTTTTCGTTTTTGATTTAAAACGAAAAAACGGAAAACCAAAGCCGTTTTTCCGTTGTTGTTGTCTGAATAAAAACACGGATAACGAGAAAACCTGACCAAAAAAAGTCTGTACGTTTTGTTAGTTTGATTTAACGTTTGAACCAAAAAACGAAAATACCAGCCTTTTTTCGTTTTAAATCAAAAACGAAAAAACGGGAAACCAAAGCCGTTTTCCTGTTTATGTTGTCTGAATCAAAAAACGGATAACAAGAAGACCTAATAAAAAAAAAACGGTCTGATTTTGGTTTTTGATAACAATTTCATTCAATTTTCCGTTTTGTATTGAAGAATGAAGAAAAGCAGTCCGGTGGACCGGAAGTTGAAGAACATATTTCAAAAATAAAAGACACGAGGATATGCTGTAAAAGTTAAATCCTGGAACCCAGAAGTCTGACGAGGATAAGTTTATCTCTGCATTCACATGCATATATGCGTTTATAGAGATCAATACAAGTATACAAGCACTGTGCATAGCTTTATTTAGCTGACTTCCGGTTTGTACTGTGTCGGTAAATCCAGTGTCCAGCTTGCCGTTGTGTGACAACCATAGACTGGTGACAGCGTCATGTTTGTTGCATACCTGCAAGATAAGATATAACTATCGCCCCAATTTCACCTGCACCCAGCAGCAAGCGGGAGAACGATATATCATACAGTCGACCCCTAAAACAGTTCACACAGTAAATGGAACAGTTGTTAATTTGTCCAACTAGTCTACATTATGAATTTGATGTTTGTCTAAACTGCTAATTTTATATTTATTTTTTATTTAACCAGATAAAAGCATTGTACGGTGGCCCTGAAGTGCAAGACACCGCAGCATTTCACAAAACGCCATAGCATTTCACAAAACGCCGCAGCATTTCAGAAAACGCCACAGCATTTCACAAAACGCCGCAGCATTTCAGAAAACGCCGCAGCATTTCAGAAAACACCACAGCATTTTAGAAAACACCACAGCATTTCACAAAACACTACAGCATTTCACAAAACACTACAGCATTTCACAAAACGCCGCAGCATTTCACAAAACACAACAGCATTTCACAAAATGCCGCAGCATTTCACAAAACACCACAGCATTTCAGAAAACACCACAGCATTTCACAAAACACAACAGCATTTCAGAAAACACCACAGCATTTCACATTGGACGGAAAGGGTATTCCTTAGGGAGAACACTTCTTGTTTGTGATTGGACATAGCCAGCCATAGAAGCACTGCTGTGATTGGTTGTTTTTGCTGTTAGTCAAGAAATGACGCTGCGTGATTGGCCCAACACATCAGCCGTTAGCTGTTAGCACACACTCAGAGCTCACAGTTCCTCATATCTGTTCAGAAACTGGACAAAAGTTAAACATATACAAAACACAGACTGTCTATGTCATTTCGAATACAGTCGCTGCTTTATGTATGTCTGTATGACGTTGTTGTGAGTGTGGACGGAGCAGCTACAGGTTAGTTTAGCCTGATCGATCCGATTCCGATAGGATTTACATGGAGATACCCCAGAATTAATGCTTTATTAATTCATGGTTTTTAAGGGGCTTATCTCCATGTAAATACTATGGTAGACCACCCAATATTCGCATCGCTCTAATCGCTCGAGTTTCACCGCGGCTGTCAGCTGTGTTTGCTCCTGTCATTCAAACAAGAGGCGCTGGAGAAGGGGCGGGGCGTATCTCCAAGTAAATTCTATGGGAGATACCAACTACAACAAAATGAACATATTTGACCGTGCTTTAATTGTAATACACGTTTCAAAGTGATGCCGAAGTAACTACATACTGATAACGGTTAGTAAAAACCATGAATTAACGCTTTGACAAGTCTGCAGATAAGACGGCAGGCGAAAAGCTTTTAAAATGCGTGTTTTCTGAATGGAATCGGATCCATCAGGCTAAACTAACCTGTTGCTGCTCCGTCCACACTCACAACAACGTCATACAGACATAAATAAAGCAGCGACTGTATTCGCCATGACATAGACAGTCTGTGGTTTGTACATGTTTAACTTTTGTCCAGTTTCTGAACAGATATGAGGAGCTGTGAGCTCTGAGTGTGTGCTAACGGCTGATGTGTTGGGACATATTTCGCTGTCGGGTGTTGACCAATCACGAAGCGTCATTTCTTGACTGGCAGCAAAAACAACCAATCACAGCAGTGATTGGCTGGCTGGCTCTGTCCAATCACAAACAAGAAGTGTTCTCCCTAAAGGAATACCTTTTCCGTCCAATGTGAAATGCTGTGGTGTTTAGTGAAATACTGCAGCGTTTTCTGAAATGCTGTGGTGTCTTGCACTTCAGGGCCACTGTAGCATTGAGATAGAATCTCATTTGCAATGCTGACCTGGCCAAGAAGGCAGCAACGTTACACATAACCCAAACATATAAAATACAGAGAACATAACTAAGAAAACAAAAGACAAAAAAGCAGTCACTACATTGTGCACATTAGGACAGTAAGAAGCTGACAGCTGAGTTAGAACAGAAAGACATGCAGGCCATAATCACTCGATGCTCAAAAGAGTGTGTGTAAGGGTTACATGAACTGAATTGAAACACTGTCCATTAGTTGATTAATAAACAAGACATTCAAGTCAAAGTTTTAGGCATTTTCATTTGTAGCACGCTGTAAATATGGACTATGAATGAACACATGCAATGTGGAAACACACAAATAGGTTTATTTTCAATACTCATAACAGTATCAGACACAATGACTTTACTGAGAGTGAAGATGACATGAACATATAGTTACTGTATGGTAGTGAAGACAAAATACAGTATATTGCATTTACCTCTTCCTCTAACTCTCTCTCCAAAAGTGGCCTCCATTGTTGTGCACAACAAAGTGTTCAAGCTCAGGTTTCTAAGTGATCTAATTGGTTACATGGCTTTGAACATGTGCATTCTGGGTGCAGGGGCTTGATAATTGAGTGTGGTATTTCAGTGGCAGTGTTTTGCAAACAACACACAGGCTGTCGGTTTTGAATAACGTGTCAAATGTAAATAAGAGTGTGTAATTATTTAGTCAATCCAGTGTCCAGCTTGTCGCTGTGTGACAACGTCATGTTTGTTGTGATATACCTACAAGATTTACCTGTGACAAATGTCAGCGATGTAAACAGAAATGTCGACCTACTTTCACCTGCACCCAGCAGCAAGCGGGAGAAATGTTTCAAGTTGTACTTGTGAAGTTACATCTACAATTAGGAGGGTGAGTAATTAAGCTTTTATTTCTGTAACGTTAAACTTATTGTTTTTCTTCAACAAGTTTGACTACATTGAAAGACAGAGGAGGGACAGTATGTGCATTCTTAATGAACATACTTTGTATTTTAGTGTCAGGGTGTTATGCTACAGGTCCATGAGGACAGGCCCCACAGTGAGGTCAGGATGAAGTGTTACTGTCTTAGTTACCGTCTGGCTCAACATGTTCCTGGGGATTTGGCTAATTTCAGACAGGTTAGACACAGCCAATAGTAAAACATCAACTTTAATATAACTAGCACAAGGTAGCTACTCCCCAGAAATGGACTGACTGGTCTGTGTGTGCTGCACAGAGGTCACAGTTGTGTTTTGTTCCTGTTCTGTTGTTAAAGAGTCATTTTTCTTCGTTCATAGTATAAAAGTAAATCAATTCATATCAGTATGTATAAGAAGTTGTAAGTATAGAAAACATTTAGGAAAAAATATATGACTTATTTACTCCTTAAAATAGCACAATGTTATTAAACCAAAATGTTACCCTAAAAGAAATAATACAAAGCAAACTGAATACGTATTTATTTTGTTTCTCTTCTTACAGGTGGGGCTGAAAGACTCGACCCCCATTGAGCTGGAGCATCATGACTGCAGGTGTGACGTGTGTTACTCTCCTGCTCCAGTCACATGACTCCCAGTGGGTCCCCAGTACTCAGCTGTACAGAGCAGAGCAGCAGTGGTACAAACCAAGAACTATGGCAAGTCTGAGAATAATGTCATTGTAATTCAAATACTAAAACTACACACGGGATAGTTCTGGTCTTTTGAAGTGGGGTAGTGTGTGGTATATATCCATAATCAGTGTACTACCTACAGTAGTCGTGTGGAGAAACATACAGGAGCCCCGGCACAGCAGAGCCATGTACTGCTGAGGACGTGGGCAAAAGCAACATTTCTTTTCTCCACCAAAAAAGCTATACCAGTTTAAGTGTACATTATTTAATGCTAAAAATAGCGATTTTTTTTTTCAGGTGGGCCTTCATTTTTGGGTGGATAAAATAGGTTTTGCTGCTGTGTTTTTAGAAAAATGTGATTATTTGTGGCCTATTACGGCTTTGTGCAATTACCAAGACACAAACTGGTACTTTTGGCACAATTATTAAACTCAAGTTGCCTTTCATCTATTGAACAGATATGGGTTAGCCCTACTAACCCTGCACCCAGAATGCACATGTTAAAATGATATCACTTAGAAACCTGAGCTTGAACACTTTGTTGTGCACAACAATGGAGGCCAATATTGGAGAGAGAGTTAGAGGAAGAGGTAAATGCAATATACTGTATGTTGTCTTCAGTACCATACAGTAACTATGTTCATGTCATCTTCACTCTCAGTAAAGTCATTGTGTCTGATACGGTTATGAGTATTGAGAATAAACCTATTTGTGTGTTTCCACATTGCATGTGTTCATTCATAGTCCATATTTACAGCGTGCTACAAATGAAAATGCCTAAAACTTTGACTTGAATGTCTTGTTTATTAATCAACTAATGGACAATGTTTCAATTCAGTTCATGTAAGCCTTACACACACATTCCTCTTTTGAGCGTCTAGTGATTATGGCCTGCATGTCTTTCTGTTCTAACTGAGCTGTCAGCTTCTTAGCAGTTTAGACAAACATCAAATTCATAATGTAGACTAGTTGGACAAAATAATGCTTAACAACTGTTCCATTACTGTGTGAACTGTTTTAGGGGTCGACTGTATGATATATTGTTCTCCCGCTTGCTGCTGGGTGCAGGTGAAAGTAGGGCGACAGTTCTGTTCACATCGCTGACATTTGTCACAGGTAAATCTTGCAGGTATGCAACAAACATTACGTTGTCACACAGCGACAAGCTGGACACTGGATTTGCCAACACAGTACAAACCGGAAGTCAAGGAATACAATTATGCCCAGAGCTTGCATACTTGTATTAATCTCTATAAACGCATATCTGCATGTGAATGCAGAAATAAACGTATCCTCGTCAGCATGGGTGCCGGAAGCAGGGGGGCCAAGGGTCGTCAGACTTATGGGTCTTTTACAGCATTGCCATTATAGCCTTGTGTCTTTTATTTTGAAATATGTTCTTTAACTTCCGGTCAAGCGGACTGCTTTTCTTCATTCTTCAATACAAAACGGAACATTGAATGAAGTTGTTATCAAAAACCAAAATCAGACCGTTTTTATCTTGTTATCCGTTTTTGATTCAGACAACATAAACAGGAAAACGGCTTTGGTTTCACGTTTTTTCGTTTTTGATTTAAAACAAAAAAAGGCTGGTATTTTCATTTTTCTCATTTTTTGGTTCAAACCAAGCAGCAAACTCTGGGGAACAGCCGGGAAGCCAATACGGAAGTGCCACACACTGCAGTTCATACATGGGCCGCTAGGGACTGGCTGCAGAAAGGAGAAATTTCCATAGACCCCCATGTTAAAATGCCCAACTTTACAGCAGAAAAAAACATGTTTCTACCCATGGATGCAATAAATATTATTATCGATATAGTTAGATTCCACCTTCATGATTATGAATCTGTGAGCGAATTGTTTTCTAACACGACCCTTTTATTTATATTAGGTCTTAAAGTGTTTGCATAAATTAGGGCGTGGTCACGTTGATGGACCCGTACATGCCTCACTGTCAGCTAACAGCAACTTGTCCACTCTGCTAGGCTACAACCATAGAGGCGACAACGTTAGTTAGTCATAGCACTGTACTTGACCCTTTAGCTTTAGCCGTGTTCGTGGTGATTGTGCCTTTTAGAGAATATTGTTACAAATACCAGACAATTAAAATGTCGTGCTGTGCGCTTGAATGTACTAACAGAACTTCCAAGAAGTCTAAAATGATAATATTATACATGTTAACCCCGTTCGCAGGTGTTTGTGTGCTTGGTAGCTTAGCTTGTTACTTATTAGCCAGCTAAGGACGTAACCCTTTATGCATACATATACATTTTAGTTTATGATTCAGCCTTGGGTAAGACTTTTATAGTCTATGGCTATGACGCCCATAATGCTAAACGGGAGCAAATGTTAATAGGGGACCCAATTATCCCAGTGGTGGCCGCCGGAGCTAACGGAACCGCAGGGGGCTAGCTCCAGCCGGCGTCCCGGAGCTAGCCCACTGCGGCTCCGTTAGGTCCGGGCGGTGGAGTCCGTCTTTTCTCAACGTGTGTGGATGACAAGCATTAAGAATAACAAAATATAGCTAATTCTCTTGCAGATTGTCTCATTTGATTATGAATGTAACGTTTATATAGGGGAACTACACTGTTAGCAGTAACTTGGTATGCATGTATTTCATGTTAGCTTAGCTTCTTAGCCTAAGCTAGCTCTGTTTACTTCCAGTTCGGAGGCAGCAGGTCCCGCCTCGGCTCCGCCTCTTTGCCCTTATTTGGAGCAGGCGGGATTAGACTCTGACGTTGCTGTCAAGCCGTTAGTGGGCGACTCCGCCTACTAAGGGCTTCACGGCAACTCTGCAGAATCCTATGGGTGACGTCACGGACACTACATCCATTTATATATACAGTCTATGGTTCAAACGAAACATCAAACTAACAAAACGTACACTTACCTTTTTTTAATTAGGTTTTCTCGTTATCGGTCTTTTTATTCAGACAACAACAACGGAAAAACGGCTTTAGTTTCCCGTTTTTTCGTTTTAAATAAAAAACGGAAAAAGGCTGGTATTTCCGTTTTTTGGCTTTTGTTTAAAACGAAAAATCAAACTGACAAAAAGTACACGGACCCTACACATTTACTTTGTGTAATCTCATGACGTGATTTGAGAATTAAATTATATGTTTAAACCAAATTTAACCGGCGTTTAATATCTTTCTACCTGTTTGATATAACACATTTTGGGACAAAAAGCTTCTAAAGGAAGCCTACTTTGAACCACCAGGCCGCGCCACTTCGAGTTGATGCTCCCTCTTTCCCCACTTCTCTCTTTTCACGGTTCTGACGTCAGCAACCTGCAATTGAACGAATGAACTAACGGACGACCGAGCCCCTACCGGAGCTACCGGGAGGCAGTAGAGTTACAGAGCGAGTCCCCGCCGCCAGCCTCGGAGGAGCTACACGGAGGAAAGTACGCTGTGCGCCGCCGTGAGAAGCAGTGCTGGAATCAAACGATGCGAGCCGCAGCCGAGTAACACAGAGCCTACTGTCGACGAGCGGAGAAAACCGTTACCGTGATTTACCGACACTTACACCGAAGAGATACGGAGGACGAGCGGACGGACAGCCCACCACCGAGACCCCGTTTGAGAAACTGCGGTGGCTACAACGAGTTGTGTTCGCGCCGTGGATCAAAGTGATTTAAATGCTTTAACGGAGCCGTACCCCTAGCTTGAGAGCGATCGAGAGGGAGCTGCCCAGAGAGCGAGAGGAAGAGGGATCGAAGACACCGCGCAGAAAAGGAGGAAATCAACCAAGAAAATAAAAAACGGATTTGCAAACAGCGTTGTTTCCGCGCACACGCTTCGTTCAATCTTTCATTGCTTTAATTTTCTCTGGATCAAGGTTTCGGTTACGCTTTCAAGCTGTGTTCTCTAACCATGGGATGTACTCTGAGCGCAGAGGAAAGGGCGGCTCTGGATCGGAGCAAAGCCATCGAGAAAAACCTGAAGGAGGACGGAGTCACCATGGCCAAAGATGTCAAACTGCTGCTGCTCGGTAAGAGTTGAATTGCTCACAGTAGGGCCAGTAGAGCCACGGCAGAAATGAAACTCTTCGGGGGTGATGAAAGGTGTGTTGTTGGGGGGGGGGGGGGGGGGGTGTGAACATCTGGTAAAAGATGACCATCATTACTGAAGATTGCTCTGGACATACATAAAGACATGACATCCCTCATAAGATATTAAAACAACGCCAACATCCCATACATGGGCATTGATTAGCTTCCTTCTCCATACTAAACACACCCTGTCTGCTCAATACATCACGTTGAAGCAACCTGCTATGGTAGGTTTTTCTTATTAAAGAGGTGGATTAACTGTAATTCTGAAGAATCAGTGGGTACAAGGTGGACAATCTATGATACCTACCGATTGGGGGCCTTTAAAATGGCATTATGCAGCAGTGGAGGCCCAAGCACAGGCAGTGTTGTATCATTGGTTTGGGGTGGGAGATTGATTCTCTGTGGGAAACTAGCCTTTAAGTAGAATTATTTATTTGATTGACTTACTAGAAAGATGGTGGATAGAAAGGAATAATAAAAGGAAAGCACATTGAGGAAGAAAGGGTGCAGCCAATTCTCCATCTTTAAATCTCCACCCTGCTGCTGCTCTTCATATTCATTTAGGTTTTTAGGAGGCTGATTCTCCCAGTTTCTCTCTCACACACACATCACACACACACACACACACACACACACACACACACACACACACACACACACACACACACACACACACACACACACACACACACACACACACACACACACAACACACACACACACACTCCCTGTTTACATTGTCTTCTTGTCTCTTATCCATCAGGGGCTGGAGAGTCAGGGAAAAGCACCATCGTCAAACAGATGAAGTAAGTCTCTAAAAAGCACTGTCTAATAACCCTATGGAGTGGATATGTGTCCCTCTCTCACTCTTTCTTTCTGTTTCTGACACACACACACACACACACACACACACACACACACACACACACACACACACACACACACACACACACACACACACAGCACCCATTCTGTGTCATGTGTTTTTCTTGAAAAAGCACGAGTGTTGACCCTATAGCAGCCCAAACATTAACCCGGGCTGACCTTGTCAAACATCTGATGTTGCTCTATGTGGGCGGAGTCATGTACCAAATTGGGTGAAGGGAAACAAGTATGTGTAGTGAATATCTACTGCTATGGTTGTCTGTTCTTATTAGAATATGTGTCTATTAAAGCTGCAAGGATAAGTCAACTAACCAACTTTGCTTCAGTTAGATGGTTCAGAAATTGACGTGTGGCCATTTCACCAGGTCATGTTGGAAATATATAGTACTCTGGTAGCAAATTGATGGTGTCATGACAATAATCCATTTAAACTCTCCTTTGTTATGCTCACACACTTTGTTTCAGTATTGGTGACGGGGTTTTGGACAGGGGAAATCTTTAATCAATATCACATAGTGTCAGGATATGAATGCTCAAGGGCAGGATCACACTGCCTCTGATTTACTTTGATTTTCTCCTCCACATCTGCTCCTTCGGACTCAGGTGCGGAGGCAACCTCACATGTTCACTTTAATGCTGCTAAAATGTATATATAATATAGGTTTATTCCTTACTTACAATAATATTCCCGAATGAGTGATCATTACTGACTAAATCTGGGTGACCAAATCCTACTCTGCCACGACAGTGTTACTGTACAGTATGTTATACAATCCTTTTATTGATTTGTTGTTTCGGGAGGAAAATATTTGACATCTCTTTAGAGAATCTATTAGGCTGTATCGTTTTAGTATTTTCTTTTTAGCAATTGTACCAAAGGCTTATGGGTCCAGCTTCTATAATGTGATGACTTACTGTGTTCTTGTGTGTACAATTATTGCCAACTGGATGTTTTTGGTTTTTTGATTATTGGTCGTGAAAAACAATACTTTTTAAAAAGGTTTAATGGTAAACATAATTATTGATTCAATGTACCTCGGTTTTGGGGTTATGGTCTGCCTGACTGCTCAGAGGGAGTGGGTCCTGCCATCAAGTAGTTTTTTTCTTTTTCTTTCACTCAGCTAATTGACATATTTGGGTGATTCTGTCATACATTATATATATATGTATGTATGTATGTATGTACAGTATGTATATATATGTGTGTGTATATATATATATGTGTGTATATATATGTATGTGTGTATATGTATGTATGTGTGATATATTATTGTTGTGTGTATCTACTATCTCTTCATCTGTGTTGTGTGTGTTGTGTGTCTCTCTCTGTGTGTGTGTCTGTCTCTCTCTCTCTCTCTCTGTCTGTGTGTGTGTGTGTGTCTGTCTCTCTCTCTGTGTGTCTCTCTCTGTGTGTGTCTCTCTCTCTCTCTCTGTGTGTGTCTCTCTGTTGTGTCTCTCTCCTCTCTCTTGTTGTGTGTCTCTCTGTGTGTGTGTCTCTCTCTGTGTGTGTGTCTCTGTGTGTTCTCTGTTGTGTGTGTCTCTCTCTGTGTGTGTGTCTCTATCTCTCTTTGTGTGTCTCTCTCTCTGTCTGTGTCTCTCTCTCTCTCTCTCTCTCTCTCTCTGTCTCTGTCTGTCTGTGTGTGTGTGTGTGTGTCTCTCTCTCTCTCTGTGTGTGTCTCTCTGTCTGTGTGTCTCTCTCTGTCTCTGTGTCTCTCTCTCTCTCTTTTCTCTTTTTCTCTCTCTGTGTTCTTCTCTCTCTCTTTGTCTCTGTCCCCTCTCTCTCTTTATCTCTGTTCTTCTTTCTATCTGTTTGATCTCTCTTTCTTTTTCTCTCTCTCTCTTTTTCTCTCTCTCTGTGTATATATATATATATATATATATGTGTATGTGTATATATATATGTGTATGAAGTTTAGCCATAGATATACGCGACTTCAGTTGAACGGTGTTAGGAACAGTTTGACAAAAAGGAAAGGATGATAGAACATCCTGTACCGTCACAGAACTAGTACCACAATACCATGTGGCCTGTTGGTGTCTGTGTCTAATGTCTTGTTACTAATATAGCTATCCCATAGGGCTCTTATCAAATCCAACCTCAGTGCTCCTGCCTTACCCCTGTAGAGACATAATGTGTACCTGTGGCACTTAGCAGTAATTAAAGTTGTCTTTTTTTCCTCCTGCGGTATCATTACAGTGTCCTCTCATACTTCTATAGGGACTTATTTGTGGTGCTTAGTGTACAATTCATTGCGACTTTAATAGTGTTTTTGTATTTACTATATCATTGCAATAATCCTATAATATATTTACAGGATTTACAGAACCGTACTGTACTTTAACCCCTCTCCGTCATTTTATCTGTAATCCGGGCAGTGGTGACATATGGTTTCTCTTGAATCTCCTCTGCTGCTTCATTTTACAGACAGCTGAGTGTGTTTTAGCCGATAATAGGCTTTGGTTGTGGTCTTATGTGACATATCACATGAGGACACGATTCATTGGATCCAGATGAGCCTGATTCTCAGCTGTTAATGGTCATTCCAGCAGCACAGCACATTCTGCACACTGACCAATGCCCCCAGTGGGTTCATTAAGCATATACTGTATATGATAGGTCATTACCTTGGGAGCAACTTCACTCTTGATTTCATTTCACTGTAGGAAATCACACACTAAATAATATTAATATGTGGCTTTGTGAGTTCACTAAGGCTCACCAATATTATACTATTATTCCAGCTATTATGCATACAAAAGATGGGTGTATATATTCATTTGACAGTATTTCCTGACAGAAAGAGAGCCAATTTCCTTTCAGCTTGTTCACACCACGCTTACTTGTTTCAATTATTCCACCTCTGTGTTTCTGTTTGAGAACACCCTAGAAGCTATTCTTGCTTATGCATGATTTGTTGAGACTGCATCTGGTAGACAACATTCTCTGTTAACTGTTTAAAAAGTATAATTTGATTGAATACGCTGTGCATGATTCTTAAGGGCCAACCGATTTCAGTGTAGTAATCACTGTGATGCAATGTGCCTTAAAAAATAAATAATGGTGTACAACGCCCCCTCCCCCTGTGATGATGGCATAGACCTGGCACAGATGTTCAACTACTGCAGGAGAACCTTTCTGTCTTTGTAAACTGGAATAATTGCTGTAGTGGTGCCATTTGAGCCTTTACGTGTATTTTTCACAATATGTTCTAGTGTTAGTCCTTCTATTCAAAGGGAATCTGATATTATAGAGTGGGAAGCTGTGTTTCAAGTGGTGGACATCGCCCTGTAGGGAAGCCTTTACGTTCCTGTTCAGAGACGCTCTGCTATTTCCGGAACCGCATCCGAGCAGTGGAAAGCCCTTAACTGCAATTTCTTTCACAGCGCTTTGAACATCTGGAGCGTGCTCAAGTGACCGTGTGTGTGGGTGTGTTTGCCTTCCTCAGACAGAGTAAGAGAGACAGAGATGAGTTGATTAGATTTGGTTTTCATGGTGTGTATGTTGAGCTGCAGTGTGTGTGTGTGTGTGTGTGTTTGTTACAACACTGCATGTGATCAGTCAGTGGTAATATGAAGCGCTGTTTACAATACTGTCGAAAATGCAAATTTAAAGGATGTTTAGCAAGAGAAACATGTGAAAGACTGGGTTGTGTATGTTGTCTATATATACATGATGGCCTATAAAGGAGTGTAGCTAGCCAAGAGACCTTTGGTCATGTGTTAACAACATACCTTTATCTCCTGCATGGAGGTGTGTTTGGTGTGTGTGCGAGGCCATCTGTTTATGGGACCTGTGTGTTTAAATGTGTGCAAAGGTTCACTCGCTGCCCAGCTGGCACACTGACCTCTCCAGCAGCGCTCACTGTATGTGTGTGAGTCTGTAAGGAAACTATTATAGGAAAGTATGAGTACATTACACTAGGGCTGCCCTCAACTAAAGATGTTTCTAGTCGACCAATCGTCGTCAATTTAGGCAATTGGTAGACGAATCGTTACACGTATATGATAAATTATGATTATTAATATTATTTATTTTGATCTCCCAAAATGGTTTCAGTTTTAAAGGGTGACAAATAACGTTATTATATCAGCATGGTACGTTGTGCTTCACATACAATATAAAATAAAACTGAAATAATGTACCTTTTTAAATATTTAATGAAGTGTTACATGTAGAAAGCCATGAGTCACAGCGCACCGCACGGACGGAGCATTGAGGTTCGACTAATAGACGAATTAAAAAAATTGAAATGCTGACTAGTTTCTGGGTTTAGGACTCATTCCTGCAACACTTAATTGAACTGAACCAAGGAAGCCACCCTTTGGCACAGCCATTATAAAAAGTGGGGGAAGGATTAGAGATCCTAGTGAGGCCCCCTCCCTTTTGTTCTTTTCATTGATGTGTGAGATGCGTGTGCTAGGCTCTGACAAAGTCCTAAGAACCAGCCACTGAGCTGGATATTCGTAAGGCCTTGTTGTTTTTTCAATTATTGGGTTATTTTTTAAAGGAATAGCTCCAGGTTTAGTTGTGGTTGATACTGCAAAAACAGCTGCATAATGGCTCTGTTGGGAGTACTCTCAAGTTAAAAATAACCCAAATGATGATCTCGACCTTGGCTTGGTGGTAACAAATATATAATAGGAAATGTGCCTAACAAACTCAGGCATTGCATGTTAAAGACATGGGCGTTTTCCAAACAGTAAAAGTCTAATGAACAATGCTACGAGTTGCATTATGGGAGATGTAGGCTTCAGGATTCAAAACTATACGGTATTAAAAGTTAGGATATCTCGAACTATATCTATCATTTTCTGTGGTTTCCTTTAATTTCCAATCAAGTAATAGAGTCCTAATTTAAATGATTCACAATAAGGAGGGAAGTAAATATGCTTGAAATTACACAAAGAAGCCCGTTTGAGAATATGAGCACTGTTAGTCTTCCTGACATAGTTAACAATTTACAACCCATATAAAACAACCTGTAAACTACATGTGTTTTTTATCCCGTCTGATGTTCACCGGCGCTGAATAGCACCAATAGACATGCTTCTTGATTTGTAGTTCAATAACACACTTACTCATTTATACCAACACACAGGACAGCAATTTATAAATTCTTAGAATGCACGAGTCAAGTCACATGGATGGTTCTTTATGTAAATCACAAACATTCATCATTTGCTCATTGTAGCCCATCGAATAAGACTAAAACAACTTTCTACAATTAGCTGTATGTAGAATATTTTCAATAAATATTAAACAATGTCTCTGGAATTAGAATTTGAGCATATAATATATGGAGCTTCACACCCTCTGCCTTTATCTTGTTCCTTCATATCTGGCTCTCTCCTACAATGTATGTGTGTTTGTGCCATGCTGACATGATCGGAGGCGACTGGCCGGAGGGAGAACAAATGCCGTCCGACCCTCACGGCTGCACTGCTTCCCACAGGCTGTTCCCACCGTGTGTGTGGTTTCTCTAGAGCAGGAGATAATTAGGTTTAAGCCTCAGAAGAGGAGAATAAAAGGGGGAAGGGGAGGAAGATGGAGGAAGAAAAGCTGGTGTTTTGTGCAGAAAGGCAGAGGGAGAGTGGGCGTTCATAGATGGAAAGAAAGAGAAGAGCAAGTGTGCTTAGAAAGGACTCCACTAGAGAAAATAGGAAGTTTGTTGAAAGTGGTGGAAATATGGAAAGGGAGGAGTGATAAAGAATGAAGTGGTGGATAAAAAAGAGGCTAAACTACTCTGAACAGAGGGAAACAAGAACACCCAGCAAAGCTAACAGGGAGGACCATTATTTTGTTTTCAATGAAGGGTATCCTGATATGGGAATGCGGAAAGAAACAGCAGGGGGGAGAGGGTGAGGGGAGGATAAGTGTGATTGAGTTACGGGAGACAAAAAGGAGGGGAGCAAAGCCATTTTGAGCTTCAGATGAGATTGGCAAGTGAAATAAAATGTTCTCACTTATTAGGCAACCTAGAGGAAGTGACAAAGGGAGACGGGGACATGGTTGACAAGGTGCAAAGGGTACTCCTCTTCTGGACTCTGTTCTCCTCGATAATTATTAGCCTCCTTGTCCTGGGATTGGTAGACACAAGGAGAGAAAGAAAAAGAGAGGGAGGGGTAACAGCCGGGGGGGGGGGAGGTCGATATGAGTTGGTGTTCATATCGACACCAACTCAAGTGTTGCATGAAGAGACAGTCTGTAACTGGTCGTCTGAAACAGTCCGTCAGCCAGAGTCACCCTTCATTGGTTAAATGTAGCCGTGAGCCTGTTCATCACCCGAATGATTTGATTGGCTGCCTCAGTGAGTTGTGAAATAACAGCAAGGAAGCATCTCATGATAGCTGTTTGCGTGTGTGTGCTGTCATGACCAAGCAGTCTCTGATAACATTGTATGTATTCAGCATTTGACTCCTATTTGCGTTTTGTAAATGAGCAGCAGTCCACCACACAATATTTTTCAAAGCACACTTGGACACAGAAACAGACCGTCTTAATAGAGTGGTACAGGAATGAGTCATTACACCTCAAAAATGTATTAGCATTTTACTTTACTTTAAATAAGGTTTGTGGTTAATACAAGCATAAGAGATTTGGACGTTTTGTTCTGCAACACCAAACAATGTCCCATATGCCAAACATTAGCCGTTTTTAGGTTAGCATTTCATTGTTTCTTCTTTCGACAGATACACGTCTTTCTTTGGACTTGCATCACTAACACAGTCAAAGCAGGTGTAATTACAGTTGAAAGCTTTTTGAGAAGTTCCCCAATATATTCTTGCTAAAAGCAGCACTGCTAATAAAGGTGCTTCAGCCTACCTATCAATGTCCATACAGTATGTGTTCTGTCAGATCACATTATCAGTTTAGTTTTTGGTGGTAACTCAACATTTGCTTTGAATATGAGCACATTATTCTGTCTCTACATCAATACCCTTCCTTGTTCTCTTCCTCTGTCATTAGTTTTTGCTTATATGAAAAGCCGTTTTCGCTCCAAGCTACGTCTGCTCTCTTTCATGGTCTGCAGAGTTGTATCAGACCAGGTCAATGTGACTGTGTGTGTGTGGTCCGCGCGCTAATCAGGGCTTCTCATGAAAAAACAAAGGTCTTCTGTTATAGGAAGTTGTGCGCGTGGGTGTGCATGCCTGTACACATTCACACCATTTGGCTGTTTTGTGTGGATAAGTTGATTCAGTTGTGGGAGTGTGTTTTTTGTGTTAGACCTCTTTGGCAGATTTTACGTCAGTTCAGTGCTTTGCGAGACAAAGGAGACTTGTTACAGTGACTACACTCAGCTGATAGAAAGTCAGCTGATGAGGACTGTGGCTGGGTTTGTAGCTGGAAGAGTATGTTTGAATTCCTGCTTTTAGTTATGTGTCATTATCACACCAAGTGAGGACAGAAACAAATATACCCTTCTTCTCCATACAGCACAGGCTACTATTAACCTTGCTGGAATGGTTTCAATCCAATATCATGAATATCATTTGATCTGGGTGTGAGATGTTCCATTAGATTGTATTGTAGTGCAAGGTTTCCCTGAAGTCTTCCCCTCAGGCAGCCTACAGTATGTAAATCATGTGGACAAAGTGTTTAAAATAAACACTGGTCCACATAATGCTGTCTGATACAACCGCGCAACACAGTACAGCTTCAGGGTTGATTCAAAAAACAAAAGCAACTGAAGTTATAGTTAAACAAAAATCAATATTTAGTGACATTATGGCTATTGCATTGCTTCACATTACGTGTGTTTGTATTTGTCAGCGTTTCTAAATCGAGTGGATTCTTGGATTATATATTTTTATTATTTGTTCCACTGTCTAAATAAGATAAACCCCTCACCTGCTAACATGCTAGTGTTAAGCAGCTACATTGTTAAGTTTAGCGTGGTATGCTAACATCTCTTTATTTGCACTGAGCAATGGTCGAGGTGGTTGGGAATATCATACTTTAAAACAAGTATTAAGTCATAAATCATTGTATTCTGCGCATTAAAGTTTTGAATTGATTATTGTCTACATGAAAAGGTTAACATAAGTTATTCTCTTCCTTTTCATTAGTCTCTGTTTAACATTTATTAGTAATATGTCCAACAGCTGTCAATAATTAAGTAGGCATTTGTATTTGATAGCCTTAGCCTCCACTTTAGGAGTGACTCAGCAATACTAGAGCCATTTATCTGGCGGTTGAATGCAGGAAGGCCCCATTTGTCTGTTACCACTAGATGACTGGGCTTTCCTTGGTTTAAGTCCTTCAGAGTAAGTCATTCATATGACACAGGGGAAGACAGGAGAACTGAATAATTACATTTCGGCCTTGTATCTGCGACGACCTGATTAAACCTGTGGCCCTCTGTCTCCCTCCCTCCCTGTCCCATTCCTTCTTACAGTCTGGAGGAATCCTCAACTTATAAATGCCTTACATTGCATGTTGACCAGGCTACAGGCTACAAAATTGATGTTATCAACTTCTCCTGGAGCAAACACTTCCCATAATTGTACTGTCGTCTTGAAATGCAGAACATGAGCCTTTTATATGACTTTATGTAAGCATACTTTCCTCTAATGCTCTAAGGAATTTTGATAGAAATTGTACTTGGAATGTTTTTGTTGCATCTCACAAGGGACAATTATATGTTCCTATTGGAGTCTACTGGCAACAGAGGGGTACAAAATGTGGTTGTAGCCAAGATTGTTCAAGGTCTCTAAGTAAAGACAAAAAAAAAATTCTGAGAAGAGAATCAGTAATTGTTATCATTGCTTAATTCTACATGCTTTAAAACATAGCAAACTGACACTTGACAGTGGAAGCAAAGTAGTGTGATTGGAAGGATCTAGTGGGAACATGTTACATATATACTGTAGAGCATGCTCATGTATCATCATGGCTACTGTACAACAAACATAATTATATCTATGATTACCACAAATTGGTTCCTTTTTATAGTTGGAGTATCTACAAAGGGGACACACATTTACCAGCATAGCCTAGTACTGAGGTGTGAAAGGGCCCTAATCCTACTGTCTGGTTTTCCAGACAATATTTTGAATGAATTTAGAATTAAAATAAAATCCAGCAAATAATAATTGAACCACAAGATTTTGGGTGTGACTCTTTAGTGCAGCTGTTGTTCCCCAACTGTTAAATTAGGCAACAGTAATGAGGACACTGTACTCTCTGCAACTGTGTGCAGGTGTCATGTGCATGTGGGTTGTGTACACACGCACCTGTGTTTCCCTGTAGAAATCAAACATTGGGGAGGGAGAAAAGGTGCAACGCTGTGTTTAATGGAAAAGGGAAGGAAATGAGGGGAGAAGAGGAAAGAAGAAGACATAATTAGGATAAATAGACAAGATGGCAGGAAGTGGGAGAGACTGACTGGGAACAAGTTTGATGTTAGGGAAATGTACAGAGAGTGAGAGAGGGGGGCGCACAGGAATAAGGGATGAAAGAGAACTTTGCAGAGGAGAGAGGCAGATAGAGATAACATGTGACAGTGGAGCAGAGAGGTAATGTCAGACCGATTTAATGAGGTCTTCCCAGATGTAATACTGAACTGTAATTATTCTGTTCTCCTGTCTGCCTGGGTGTGTGCAGCTCCTAACATCCCCTCTGAACTTGTGTGAAGCAGACTGTGTCCCTTGGCAAGGAGCGCTCCGTCAGCACATGACCGAATCTGGAGCCAGGACTCCTCTCCAGCAGGGGATTCATTGTTAGACTCAAAAAGTGAACAGCGGCGGAAACTCCTAATCTACCTGTCTCAGTGGAAATGATGTGCCTAATCCATTTTTCAGGTTTACAACAATAGCTTTTTTTCTTATCCTTTTTACTTATTATTGAATATAAAAGCAAATGTGGAGGTGAATGGGTTTCATTTTTTCCACTCGATTGTAATCCAGACTTGTATTGCTTTCCTGTTGTGTGTTATATAGGTTTTAGTACATAGAAATAGTCTGCAAAGGCTAAAATCCCAAAGTTACCTCCAGAGGGAGTTTCGGCTGGCTAACCAATCAGAGCAGACTGGGCTCTGGTTTCAGACAGAGGGTGAAAAGAGGTGCTGCAGCACAGGCAGTGTGAGAAAAATAAAGAGCTTTGTTAACATGCTCAACATGTGCCTCTACATGTCACAGTAGAGGCACAAATTAGAAAGATGAACCTGGAAATTATAGGGCCATAATAGGGCCCCTTAAACATGTGTTTATTGATCCAATGCATCGAAGGATTTATCAACTGTAAGTCCAGTTTTGTTAGATGTCATTTTCTCTCCATGTATTTGGTCTATAAATCAGTTGGACTAAAATATGTATCATACAAACAAAATATGGTGTCTCTCTTTAGACTAGCTACATGCTACCATCAGCATGCTAACAATGACAGTGCTAACAGTTACTCAAAACAGCAAAAGTCCACATCATGATGGCGCTTGGCAAAGTCACAGCAAACATCCTCTGGAAACTGTCTATTTGTGTCCCCATATTCATGGCCATCCATCCAATAGATGACTTACTTTAATTTGTGGTAAATCGACAAACCAGTTATGGGTGTTTTGAAAATAAAAAAAGAGCCCAGAGCATAGAGGTGGTTGCCCAGATCAGGATGTTGCTGCTTGACCTCAAGGTGTGAATGCAACTGAGTGGAGCCAAATGACAGAGCATGAGATGCCTCAATTTCTGTGTGTGTGTCAGTTGGGGGCTGGATTACTGACACCTTTGGTTATTTATAGCTTATTTTTCTGATTATCTCCCTATCCTCTCATACTGTCTCTCAAATCCATTATCACCCATTACTTGTCCATCCCCTTTCTCCTTCACTCTTAGCACTTGCTGTAAAACACACACACGCACGCACACGCATGCACACACAGTGTAAGTAACTGTGTCCGGCTATGTGGACAGGAGTCGGACAGCGTGCACTTTGTCACAACTAAGAGCTATGTTGACAAAGACCACAAAGTGAGTGGATGCACAGCATAGCGATAAAGCACCAATCACACAGGGTTTTGTTTGTGTGTGTGTGTGCCGGGACAAACAGTGGTAAGCTAGCAACTAGGCAGAACAGAGATAGTGACTTTGTGTTTAACATGAGTAGGTGTAATGATAAATATGAGTGAGGCAAAATGGAATATAGGAAGGTGAGAGGCAGGCATGTTGTGTTCAATACAATGTGTGTGTGCTAAGTCTAAAGCACATATAACAAACTTGAATGTTATATTAATTGATAACAAGGTCCTTTTTTAGTGTTTTGGTTGCTTGTTTTTTTTATCTAGCATTTGTTGTTTATGGTGTTCAGAGATGCTGACCTTCTGTACTGCATTGCTTTATAATTCACTTACATTGATGAGATAAAATGTAAATGCCACTGTCTGATGACTGTCACCTTCACACCAAAAGCACTCGCTTTACATTTTAGGGGAACTGAGGACACTTGTAAATGTTTCCTTGTCAATACATCTTTTATTGTAGATGTAATGATGTTGTTTAGTGGCATATAGCACTGGCATATCAACATGCTTTTGTCATTAAATGTAGAAAAACAGACTTCTGGCCCCCCCCCCCCCCCCCCCCGAAGTAAAATTCAACATAGAAAAACTATGTTGAAGTTCTGTATGATTCACACCAGTTCCCACAGGGTAATGGTGCTGAAGAGTGGCTGTCATTACTTAATTGCATATAATCTGGCCAATCTGGGTGGCTGGTTTAGCTCGCAGGCTGATGCTAATATCTGCTGTGTTGCCTATAATTTCCCCCACAGTGCACTCTTTAAAGGCAGCTGCATTGCTGAACAAACAACCCTGCCACTTAAGCAACATAATGCAGAAAGAGAGAACATTCTTAAAAAGCACCGATCATTTAAAAAGCAGCTTTTTAAGGTGCTGTTTACACGAGAACACAAACAGTGGTATCCGCTACTTTTCTCTTTCGTATAGCACGTTCGTTCACACGAGGCCGTAACGGAAATGCGGAAACGGACCCCGCAAACGATAACGGGTCCCAAGGTGGATAGATCTGCAAACGGAATGCTCTGGGGGGCCAAACGGCTCCGTGTTTACATCCTATACCAGGGGGTGTCCACACTTTTTTGGCTGGTGAGCTACTTTTGAAATGACCAGCTCACCGAGGTCTACCAACCAAAAATAAAATCCCAAATTGCAAGGGTTGCTGAATAACACGTTTTATTTATACATGGAATAACTACAATAGGGCTGCAACAAACGACTCATTTGATAATCGATTAATCTATCGATTAATGAAACGATTAATCGACTATTCGGACTATTACTTGCACAATTTCTCAAACGCTCTTATTTAGCCATCAACTTTTAGATGTAGCTTGAGGTTGTTTTAGGCATGTGGAAACTAACAATGAAGACAATAAAGATGAATACTTGATTCAAAAATACATATTCTTTCACACACAGTGACGTCACAGCTACCCACAATGCAACGCGCGCCATATATTTTTTTATAAAGACGCCATTTTTCTGGAGGTGCAAAAATCCTGGTGATGCTAATATAAACAGCTAGCTTATGTAGCCAGGCAGAGCGCACTAGGCTTTTTTTCTGAATTAACGACCGAAGAAATCGCTGCATGTCTTCGGATTACATCTCTGGACTTGAGGGGTGTGCTCTAGGTCGTTACCAGCGTAAACTAGAGCTGTGTGGGTTGTTGGATGTACAATGTATGGAATTACGACCCTCAAAAGTGGCCTTCGTCGATTTTGGCATCTACGTCCATCTTCTGGAAACACCAGGTGAATACCCCACTTGTCACAATAATATTATCATGCCAATGCATATATGTGGTATTTTAGAGTTGACTATATTGATTAAGGCAATCGACTATGATATTCTGTATGCACCTCGTGTGAAATGGTTGATACCGGAAGTACGGTGTCGCCCTCGGCCCAAAACCCGTATGTGAAAGAATATTATTAAATTAACTTAACAAATTGTGAACAAAACTAACATTGCTTTTTATTTAAATAAAATAAATATTTCACATCAAAAGAAACAACAATGTTTTAACAAATCGTATTAAATAATGTGATGACAGAACTGTAAACAGAATAGCTGAAACTTTAACAAAATAAATAACTCAGTTACCTCTAATCATTAACCCATGTTTGTATAATGTAGTTAACTCCGTGTGTTGCTGCTAGCATACATAACACCTGACGTGGAAACGTTACTCGTGGATGGGGCTACAGAGCTACTAGAAAGACAGTCGAACCCGGTGCATTCCTCCGTCTGAATGTCTGAAGTTGCTAAATGTTTAGACAAATTGCTCGTGTTACCGCCCTTACATGCTAAACACTCTTGGCAAGGAGCATTGTCCACCTCAAGACGGGTAACATTTAACCACACCTTGGAGCGCTTCTCTCCGCCATCTCCTCCGTGTGTTTCTGCATGTAGCAGCCGCATGTGTAAACTGCCCCGCCCCCTCGCACACAGACGGCAGAGAGAGATCTCGTCTGGATTGGAAAGGTCGAAAATACACCGACCATAGACGCATTTGTTTGTCTTTTTGCATGTTAGAAACGAGTTGGCGACACTAAGACTGCGAGATAATGTTTGTGTAGCAATAATACATGACCTTTCTCTTTCTAAACTCGCTACTCGGAGGGAAGTCGCTGTCATATGCCTTGTGAACACTCCGATAATGCCTCTCCACGTTACCTTTCTTTGGCAGAGCGACGCTTGCTTTACAAATAAGGCAAATAACCTTTGAATGTGACATCACAAAGAAATATTCTTCCTCCCATTCTGTGTGGAAGTGGTATGTCTTTAGCTTCTTGCTCGGTCCCGCACTCATTTTGTTGTTTGTCTCTTTAACTTAATTTGAGTTTTCCGGCACTTGACTGATTTTGTATCGCTTTGCATTCTGGGTTAACAGACTGGAAAGCGATAGGTCGCTTTTTCTGTCAATCAAGTAAACTCCTGAATTAAGTGGCAGGGAGGCCAAGGGAGGAGGGATCAAAACCTGTTTTGTCAATAGAGTGGCAAAGTCACACCCATCTACTTCCGGTCCATGGGACCTTATTTCGGAAAAATAATGTATTGAAGTCAATGAAGAGAGAAAACTTATCTTTTGATCCCGTCGCATAAGTGATGTCACAATTGTTTTCCTCCACTAAGAGATAGCTAAGATCAGCACCATATAGATAGAACCTATCTATATGGCGCTGGCTAAGATAAGATAACTTTAACAAGATGCCTGCGTGCTTAGTACCAGGTTGTTATCATACCAGCAATGGGTCTTGCTCGTTCTTTCGCTTCCCGTCTGATGAAAGGACCACGAGTGGCTGGATCAAGTTAGCTACCTAGCTAGTAGCTAGCACGTTAGTTAGCATTACAGCCTTGTCATTTTTATTAGCCTTAATATAAAGTAACATTAAGTAACCCAAAATGTTAAACAGTATGAGTAGTAGTCATATTTCGTGAACCCTTTGAAGAGTACTGTCCCCGGTCATTCTATAATACACAATTTAAGCCCGGGGGAGAAATGCTAACGCTAGCATCGGCGATCGCCGATCTTTTCTACTTCATGCTATCTGCACAAATGGTTGACATTAAACATTAAAAAGACCAGGCAGTTCAGAGAAAATCAAAGGAAGGAAGGCAGGCAGCTTTGCATGACATTCTTCTGGACGTGTTTCATTGTGGTGATAGTGAGGGTAGTCAATCGTTTTGTTGACAAGACAGTAGTGACGGCCATCTTGGTGACGTGTGTTGTTCTGCAAGACCAGAGATGTAGTTCATTGAGCGTTTTACACAAACAAATGTGTTACTACACATTTTTTTATTTTTTTTACTTGCAAAATTATCTTTTAAATTGACAAACATCATATGTGTAATGCGTGGCACAATTCAAACGGGATTGAAAGATAATCTTTCTCTCTCCATTGCCTTCAATACATAATTTTTTCGAAATAAGGTCCCATGGAGGTCCAACGGAAGGGGAGGGACTTCGCCACTCTATTTTAACGGAGCTGGATTTTTTTTTTTTATGAATGACTCGCGATCTACCAGCATTGCCCCGGTCGACCACGGTCGACGTACTGGGCACCTCTGTCCTATACGATCATTTCCTGATAACGATGAAGCCATAGCTCCACCTCTGCTGCTCACTGCTGTAGCATGGTCAGCTACTGCTACTGACCATAGCCGCTTTCACACCAAGTACTTTACCGTAGGGGTGGGCGATATTGAAAAAGATAATATCACGATATTTTTCAAGCAGTATCACGATAGACGATATTTATCACGATATTTTTTCATGTCGGTTATTATGGTTATTTTTCAAGTTACTTAACAGTACAAGCACTAACAAAAACTAAAATAACAAGGAGTAACAGACCAAAATACCATTTCAAGCTGGTTTTAATTCTGCAATGAATCCCTGAATGAACAATTCAACAGGAATTTTGATATGGCTTCCTCAGTGTTAACGTTAACACTGGTTTCTTCACCAAGTAAAGTGCACTCTCTTGCTAAATAAAATAAAATATTCAAGGCACAGTTTCTCAGTGTAAAAATTCACTTTCTGTTTTACGTAGCACTAGCAGTGATGTAACATCAATAAACATGAAAAGGAGAGTAAAACATAACTAAGTAAAACATAAAACATCAATGAGGAAAAGTCAGTGCCAAACAATTAAAATGTAAACTTTAGACTTGAAGTGCAATCAAATACTTTAGCATCACTGAACATCGGTTTCAAAAGGGAAAAACAATATAAATACCTTATTGATAAAATAAAAATATAAGCCAACAGAATCAACCAAGACAATAAATGAAGTGCAATACTGTCTGAATCCTGACTAACCGTTATCAGTATGTAGTTACTTCGGCATCATTTTGAAACGTCTATTACAATTAAATCACAGTAAAATAGGTTAATTTTGTCGTAGTTGGTTTTCCACCACAGTATTTACATGGATATAAGCCCCTCCCCCTCTTCAGCGCATCCTGTTTGAATGACAGGAGTAAACACAGTTGACAGCCGCGGTGAAACTCCAGCGGTTAGAGCGCTGAGAATATTTGCATCGCGTCCGTTGTGAACGCAACATAATGCAGTTCAAAAACCACTGTTCTGACGCTTTTAAAGCAACTTCGAGATGTTAACAGTATCAGGGGCACGCAGGCCATGGTGGCCGTAGGACGTACAATTATTTTCGGGGCTTCAAGGCCAGACCGAGGGGCAATGACGGCATGGCCGTCATGGCCACCATGAAAATCCTACCCTGGTGCACTCGCAGCACTCACAGTGAGTGCACATTCTATGACTGAGTGACTCTGTATCACGATAGATATCTCTGAAAAGGCATATCGTGGAGACCTAATATCATCTCGACGATATATATCGTCATATCGCCCACCCCTACTTTACCGTACTTAGTGCCGGCACTTAGTGCCCCGGCACCAAGTACCAATCGCGTTCACACCGGAGTACTTTTCCCTGAGGGAAGATTACGCAAATGAGCCGCTGACGTCACTTGGTCTTCTTCTGCTTTGGGTTTACTGGCAGGCCGCAAACAACTTCACGGCGTATACTGCCACCCGAACAAGTTTTTGTGCAAAATCTACAGGTGGTTCGGGCACCTAGTAAGGATGCCACCTGGGCGCCTCCCTAGGGAGGTGTTCCAGGCACGTCCAGCTGAGACCAAGGGGTAGACCTAGGACCAGGTGGAGGGATTATATCTCTTCACTGGCCTGGTTGATGTGGCCAGGGAAAATAAAGTTTAGGGCTCTCTGCTGGAACTGCTACCCCCGCGACCCGACCACAGATAAGCGGGAGAAGATGGATGGATCTACAGCTCGACCATGCTACAGATGTTAGTGCAAAATCTACAGCTCCTCTACCACAACCATCAGCAACAAGTGGACATGGAGAACTACATGAACTACATGTTGCTAAATCCACCGCGGGGCATACACAGAAGAGCAACCATGGCAACCATGCTCAGGGGTTTTCTTCGCTGCTTTTGGTGTATTTTGTGGCGGGAGTACAGCGCCACTTACAGGCCCGGCATATGTACTACAGCGTCTCCAGCGCTTTCGTGCGGTCTTGTGTGAACGGAATACTTTTTTGATATCGTATTCGTTTCGTATGCGTTTGCGTGTAAATGGGGTCTAAGAATGTTCTCTCTTTCTGCATTATGTTGCTTAAGTGGCAGGGTTGTTTGTTCAGCACTGCAGCTGCCTTTGAAGAGTGCAGTGTGGGGGAAATTATAGGCAACACAGCAGATATTAGCATCAGCCAGATGTACGATTGTAAATCTATTTAAATGTTGCTGCCGCAAGGAATTGTGGGACAGCATTACCTTAATTCTGTTTTGTGAAGGATGGTCCAGTGTATCCTAAGCTAAAGGATATCATTAAGACAGCATTGGTGCTCCTTTCCTATCATTTAAATAATTCAAACAGCTCTTATCATGGCTGCCATGGCTCCAATCAGTTTGGAAATAATAAAAAAAAGCAAAAAAGACCATTCGTCTTCAACACATTATTTAAGTGTGCTGATGATTGACACTATTTTTCAATGCAATGCTGTCAAATGTAAATGTATTGAATTACAATAAGTTTCATTTTATCCAAAGAGACTTACGATGGGATGCAAAAACCGTAAAGATTCAAACTCCGAACTACAAATAGAGTGCAGATATATATTCACTTCAAGCCAGGCTTACCGTTATGAGTGCTGGTGAATTAGTTACAAATACTAAATTCACTTTTTTAAGTGTTTTACTTTATTCTTTATACCATTGCCAAGGTACACTCAAAACAGACAGGTTTTTGATCTCCGAAGGAAGATATGCAGAGTTGCTGCTGTCCTGCGGACCTCATTCCACCATTTAGGAGCCAGGATAGCAAACGGGCGTGTTTTTGGTCGGTGGTACCCGGGTCCAACTCGCAGTGATGGAGAAGCAAGCCGATAGGCTGATGCAGAGTGAAGTGCTTGGGTTGAAGGGGCTGATCCCCTCACAGCTCGGTAGGCCAGTAGCAGTGTCTTGAAGCGGATTTGGGCAGCGAAGGAGAGGTGTAGTGTGGGAGAACTTGGGGAGGTTGAAGACCAGTCGGGCTGCAGTACTCTGAATTAGCTGTAGAGGTCGGATGGCATTTGCAGGTATTCCAGCCAGGAGGAAGTTGCAGGAATCAAGACCTGGGGCCAGCCTGGACCAGGACCTGCGTTTCCTTCTGACATTGTATAGTGCGTATCTGCAGTATTGGGCTGGAGCAGCGATGTTAGCAGTGAAATGTAGTTGTTGGTGAACAGACATACACTGATGTGTTAGCCTACAAGCAGAGATGCGTGCGACCACTTGAGTTACAGACCAGGGATTGTTTGATTACAGATGATGATGAGACACCTTTTAGAAATACTTTAGAAAACAAAGAATATGAGTTCCTGTGATTAGAAACTCCCTGCACTCTCACAACAAAACAAAAGAAAATGAAGTCAATGTGATTATTGATTGCTCACTGTCATTACATTTAGCACCTGTTATACATCCAAAACATTTTTCAGCCATATCATGGAACAATATCGTGGTTAAATTGCCCATATGTCCGTCTCTCTGTCCATGTGTTGGACTCAGTGTGAAACTAAACTATGTTTCAGGTCACTGTGCAGATTGTGCCAAAGCCACGGGAAATTACACACATACACACCGACACACATGGAGCTCTCTCTTGCTGACAGAAGGGCTTGGAGAGTGGGTAATGAGAACAGGTCCTCATGCATGAAAGCTCACATCATCAGGACAGCCAACCCAAGACACACACACGCACGCGCGCACACACACACGAAAACAAGTCCTTGATAGGCTTCTAAATACCTTCCTACAACACTTTCTTACTTTGTTGCCCTTTATTCTTTCTTATGACTTCTTTGATATGTTGCTCTATCCTTCTCATATTTCCAGGGTAATAAGGATAATATTCACTTTCTAGGAAGACAGTAATGATTCTACTGTGTTCTCCATTAATCCCTGCCCACGCTGACTTCTAGTTGGAAGATCATAGGAAGAGTTTGATACCACTTCGAAACACATCTCACAAAAGCATAGCGCTTATCTTTTCAGGTCCACTATCACCGTTCTTAAATTGCAAAACTGTGGTATCTCATTATACTCCGGAGCAGATTGATGACAGATATCATATGTCTAGTGCTGGAAATGAAGAGTCCTGAGGTACCGAGATCTCTGATTTCAGGCGTCCCTGATTCTATTTTTTGAAGGTTTTTATTGATTTGTTGTTTGCGTTGTCTCTTAAAGACACATCAGCCTCTCCTTGGCATCTGCAGCTCAACACATTGTTTCTGCAGAGACTGAAGCACCCAATTAATGTTGTCCTCGCTTCACCTCTGATTCAATGAAAGATGCGAGGAAGAGTTTTTTTTGTTTAAGTTTCTGCTTGACAAGCCATGAGTGTCAAGCTAATGCAGAACTACTAAAGGTTTTACCTTTATCTGTTTTCTGCGGTGCTGCAGTACAGATTCATCCATAATATATACATCATAGTTCACTAACAGGCGGACCGCGGTCCGGATCCGGGCCCAGACGCTGACCTATACGGACCCAGACCTATAATTAGCGGTGCACATAACTTGTACGCAGGTCCGCATGCGCGTCAAAAATCTGAAATGCGTAACGTCACTTTTATCACTGCGCGCCTTTGCGTACCTAATAGGTCATCAAAAACAAAACACATATTTCGTCTACACGTGTTTCTTGTCAACACTCAATGCAGTAAACTATTAGACATGTCCAAAAAACTAAAATACATTAAGCAGCCTCCTAGGCGTTTTGCTCCCTGCAAAAAATCTTCGGACGTTCTTGGACTGATTGAACTGGAGCTGGCCGAGCCACGCAGGCCATAACCGACGGAGCTGTGAAGCTTTACAGGAGGCAGGCTTAGATCACTGGACGACAGAGTTGGTCGCCGTGTGCACAGACAGGGCTGCTGTTAACGTCGGTATGTACAACAGAATTGTACCAAATCTACGCAAACTGGCTGCGGAGGGAGACTCCCCTGTGCACACTCTTTGCCCCGCGCACACTCTTTGCCCCGCGCACACACTGGAGAACTGCACCAAATCAGCTGATCACAACGTTCCTTAATGTGAGACTTTTAATTGATCTGTGGTCAAGCTGCTGCAGTTTTGATCTGTGGTCAAGCTGCTGCAGTTTTGATCTGTGGTCAAGCTGCTCAAGTTTGCAGCTGTGTGCAAAACACACAGCTGCAAACTTACTCAGGGTGTTAATGGAAGAGTTTGAAATCAGACAGAGGTGGAAGCTCTTGTGTAGCAATACTCTGTTACAGTAAAAGTCTGAGGGTAGCTTGTGAGCTTGTGTAGCTTACTCCAGGTGGAACTAAAGTCTGATTTAACACTTGGTTATATTTCACATCATTCACCCAGATCTGTAAAGTAACTAAAGGTATTAAATACATGTAGTGGAGTAAAAGTACACCATTTGCCTCTGAACTGTAGTGGAGTAGAAGTACAAAGTAGCATAAAATAGAAATACTCAAGTAAAGTACAAGCATCTCAAAATTGTACCTAAGTACAGTACTTGAATAACTTAGTTACTTCCCACATCTGAAATCAGATATCATTTCAAGTCATGTGATAATTTCTTAGTATTTGATCCTTCAACTTAACTTCACAGTTTTGGCAACAAGTTTTGGAGAAAGCAAATATGGGCGACTTAAACAGGGACAGAGAGGTGCATCTGCAGCATCTTCATCATCTACCATGCGAAAAGTGTAAATAGAGGACAGTGAAGGAGACACTGAGGAGGACATTGGGGAAGACTGTTGCATATCCACAGTATTTGACTGTATATCTGTATAGTTCAATGTTAATTGACAATACATATTGTTGTTTTTGAATTGTACTTTCTTTATTTGATTGGCAGTCAGTTGTTGATTTCATGCAGACGTTGATAAAACTACAGCTACAGGCTACTTCAATATCACACTAATTCATAAAGCAAGTTAGACATTTTGATGTTCCGGACCTTTGCATGGGGACATTTTCTCTAACTGGACCTCGTTGAATTGTAGTTGAATACCCCTGATATACATGATAGCTGATGTTTACACCATACAGATGAGAATAAAACATGTATTCTTAGTCCTAGCTGCAGTGTATATTAGGGCTGTGCATCTTCACTGGTCTCACGATTCGATTCGATTAAGATTATCCTGTCAACAATTCGATATCACGATGCATAACAATGCTTTGCATCCTCAATTTTCTATATTACTGCACATGGCTTCTTTTTCATTAATGAATACATGCAGTAAGATCAATATGAACTCCCTTTTTATTATTTAGAAAGTGCGTCAGAAATCAATAAAACAAATGTCTTGACATTCAATTATAAACCAAAGTAAACCAATTGTCAGTTTCCGCCAGACCAGCGCTGAGAGGGCGTCCACCCCGAGAGCGGGCAATGCTCGCTGCCAAAAGTGCAATAAGAGTTTAGCATGTAAGGGCGGTAACACGAGCAATTTGTCTAAACAACAACACATTATGTCCCGTAATGTTCCACCACAACCTCAATCTTCCTCCAGAAGAACCGTTAGGCCTTTTGCTGCATACCTGTATGCCCCACCTGTGTTGCTCTGTACCACTGTATTTTTGCAGTAAATACTTGTTTTTTATTTGTTTTTTACTATTCTGTAAGTTCACATTATTTACAATTTGTTTAGTTAATTTACCTTTTTTCTTCTAAAGAACCGATAAGAGTACCGTTAAAGGACCGGATCGATAAGCGGTATCGATAAAAGTAGTAGTACCGTTAAAACGATACCCATCCCTATGTGTGATGCAGTAAAATCTTACCGCTAGGGATGGGTACCGAGCCCCGGTATTAATCCGGCCCCGGGGCTGAATTATTAAAGACCGTGGTACCGTTAAGCTCCGACGTTATCGGTCTTTTTATCGGTACTGGAGACATGTAAAATATGTCATATGTATTATTGCTACACAAACATCATATTGCATTTTTAGTGTCGCCAACTCCGGTTTCTAATATGCAAAAAGACTGCAAAATGCATCTATGATTATTTTTTGTATTTTCGATCTTTCCAATCCAGACGAGAGATCTCTCTCTCCCGTCTGTTTGCAAGGGGGCGGGGCAGTTTACACACACACAGCTGCTACATGCATGCATGCATGCATGCATGCATGCATGCATGCAACACACACACGGAGGAGATGGCGGAGAGAACGCGCTCCGAGGTGTGGTTAAACTTTACCCGTCTCGATGTGGACAATGCTCATTGCCAATAGTGCAATAAGAGTTTAGCATGTGAGGGCGGTAACACGAGTAATTTGTCTAAACATTTAGCAAAAGTGCTCTACATTCAGACGGAGAAATGCACCGGGTTCGACTGTCTTTCTAGTAGCTCTGTAGCCCCATCCACGAGTAACGTTTCCACGTCAGGTGTTATGTATGCTAGCAGCAACACACCGAGTTAACTCAATTATACAAACATGGGTTAATGATTAGAGGTAACCGAGTTATTTAGTTTGTTAAAGTTTCAGCTATTCTGTTTACAGTTCTGTCATCACATTATTTAATATGATTTGTTAAAACACTGTTGTTTCTTTTGATGTGAAATATTTATTTAATTTAAATAAAAAGCAATGTTAGTTTTGTTCACAATTTGTTTAGTTTGTTTTTCTCTCCAAAAGAACCGATAAGAGTACCGGATCAATAAGCGGTATCGATAAAAGTAGTAGTACCGTTAAAACCTTAACGATACCCATCCCTACTCACCGCTCACTTATGTTAGCGGTGTCGTAAAACCGTGGGAAAATGTAAAATACAATGCCGAAGAAGAAGATTCCAGTAGATTCTTGTATAGCATGTTTCTTGCCAAATATGAACAAATAAACAATTCAATGTTACCTTAGTTACAGTAACCCAGATTATTATATTCTTTATGTTGATATTTAATAATATTTAAAATAGGTGCAGCATGCACAAAGTATAGCTATGGACAAGTGAAAAATGTATTCGGACAAGTAAATTGCCAAACTCACTTGTCCATGGACAAGTACTCTCTAAACATTTTTTCTTACACTGAATAAACTATTTGCAATTGTTTTCACTGAGAGAGAAATTGCTTTATGATTGGTAATATTGGTTGTAATGATGATTTTTGAAACATTATTCACATTAACATTGACCATATTTCAAAATGATCATGGTGTGATTTGTCCCAAACACATATTTTATTAAGACCGTAGAAGACTGTTTAAAGGTCGGGAACTTAAACTTAATTAAGATCTTTCTTAATATATTTTGCCTTTATTAAATGTTGCAATTACTGTGATTTGGATATTGTACTAGTCCTTATAGCGATATTGATAACATTTAAATACATTTTTTATAAATTGTGCAGCTCTAGATATATTTTTCCTTTCTTCCTGAGTGTTACATGACAAAAGTCAGAAGACGGTCAGGTTAGCTTAACTTAGCATGAAGACGACACGAGGAAACGGCTTGCTCTGTTAAAAATAATAATATTCACAGTGCTGTGTCAGGGCTGCAGAAAATGTGGCCCATAATCATTCTGCTATAGAGTAATAATAAATAATAACTCTGGCTGGTTTATGTTTCTTTCATCAAATCCTAATGTCATAGGCAGGGCTTAAGACCCGGATGCAGCCGCAGTGCCTTGCAATACAGTAACAAAGATTGGGAGAATAATACGAAATATACAGCCTAAAGGCAGGCTAATACCCACGCTCTGTTAGTCAGACTAGTTCAAAGGTTAAAAAATCCGCCAACTTGTACCTCTAAAGCTCACTAATTAACAAATGATATCTTGCTTAGTAGGGAGCAGGAACTTTCTGAGTCTCTGCAAGTTGCCTGGCAACTGCACTCAGACAAGAATAATACGATTATTTCCCAAATGTCTGAACTGTGCCTCTGGTTCAGCTATGCTGCATCATACCCCATAAGCAGTATTTCTCAACAATTTCTTGAATGTTATCCAGTAGAGCCAATTAAATCCCCAAGCTACTATTCCAAGTTCTCTGTAACTTCTCATGGGACAGCACATTTCAATTTTCCAAACAATTGCTCTCTGGCTCTGCAGTACTGCCCCCCTGGAACTGCTTACATGGCTACATGTGTTCTTCTGTTGCTTTATTTTAATTAATGATTTCTATTTGGTATGATTGTTCAATTCATACCAAAGGAGGGTTGTGAAACTGTAAATCAATCCCTACGTACTTTGGTATTGGGTCCAGGAATCCACCATTTTCAGATTCTTTAAACATGTACACAGGTTATACACAAACCTGTCTCTGAAGACAGATTTCTAGATTACTTGACTCATTCACAAATAAAAAAAGTCAGGGCTGGGCCATGAATCAATTTTATATTGCTATTGTGATATGAGGCTGGATATTGTATTCAATTTTGGAAATATCGTAATAAGATCTAGTCTTTCTCTACTTTCAAAGGCTGCATTACAGTAAGTAATGTACTTTTCTGAAACTATAGACTGTTTTAGATGCTCTATTATTAGCCTTTAGCCGTTTGGTCATTATAGCCACATCACAGATGGTTATCAATCTCCTGGTGTAACTATTTTGTGTTGGCACCTATGGTCGACTCTACACTACAAGATCGCCACAATAAAGTGTATGTTGTCAAATGTTCTAAATGGTTCTACAACTTTCCACACACATTTTCAAATACTAATGCTATCTGTGGTCTTCGAATTACCCTTCTAAAAATAATTCTACCTGATCAAATCAACCAAATCCTACTGGCAAAAATGTGTTGCACTTGAATAGATGCAGTAGGCAGGCGGGTCAAACATCACAGAGATGTGTGGGTGGTGTGCCCCATGGCGTATCTGTGGTGTATCAGGAGGTGTCATGACGGTAGAGCCTCAGTAGGGCTAGACAAATGTACTGAAGTAGATCAAGATGGGTGTTTTTGTTTCTAGATATGTTTTAAAGAACGAGCCTGGCTCTATCCTCAGCTCTTTCTGGTGGAAATTGTGTCCACTCAGATTAATTCATGCGTGGGGGGGACATAGTCTTTCTGAATCGCCTCACGATGTTGGTCCAACCTGTATCCGTCTGTCTGTATTAGGCTGTTGTTTTCTGGTGTCCTGTCTGGTGTTCATGGCTGCCCATCACTCTGTCAACTCTCTGTGTTTGACTTTCTCTGATTTGTCCATCTGTCCATGTCTACATCCTCCTGACGGTCTGTCCGCCTGGGTAACTGTCTAACTGCCTCTAAATCTGTCTGTCGGTGTGCCCTTGTGTTAACTGCAGTGAAAGGCGGTATGACATTTAAAACAGCAGGATGGGCTGCTGCTAGCCCAGTGTGCCTAAATGTCAGCTTAGCCCACTGGTTATGGAGCCTCCAACCCTCCCCCCCCCCCTCCTGCTCCCTCTTTCTTTTGTGTTTTTGTTGTAACCCACCTTGGACCACCTGTGTTTTCTCACTAACCCCTCACCCCAATTCTTGGAAACCTTTTCACTCCTATATTTACCCAATATTTGTAATACAGCCCAGGAACATTTCTTATGTCTACTAGGGGTGTTGAAATTAATAGTTTTTACGATGCATCGTGACGTGGACGATTCTGCATCGATGCAGGAACATAATCGATTACAGCGTATTAACGTTGCTTCCTGATCTTCCGGTCGCGGCTGGACAATAACGTTTTTTTCTGTCACACAAATATCAAATCGGTCGGTGACGCCGAGATCAGGGAACAGAAGTGACAGCGGCACAGCGACTCCAAACACGGAGCAGTCTGCTTTATCCACCAACACAAGAACACCAGAACCAACAAGCAGAATGACCCGCTCTGAATCAGGCCGTGTCGCTGCGGCTCAGAGACACACATCGATTTATGTTTTTGAAAAACACTCGTTATCGTCATGTCAGTTTTTTTTTGGATTTAATCAACTCTTGGATTGCAGAGTATGAATGTCCTCTTGCTATTTTCAGATGATAAATACGTGTGTAAAGTTTGTGAAGGCAGGAGGAAAGCTTCCACGATCACCGTCTCCTCTGTTCCTCCAAACCCCTCCCTGGAAATAATGAGTGACAGGCTGATAGTAACCTGATAGAAACGTTATTATTCACTTAATCACTCATTGAGATATGATGAAGCTAACTTAATCTCATACAATCATGAGATTTATTTAACATCAAGACAGAGAATAAGTGTGCACCCACATGCACTATTTTTGATATGCTGTTGTAAATACTCCTGTTGTCTGCTGTGTTCAGACTCAAGTCATGTTTGTGATGCCACCCTACCCACTCCCACTCCGTGACGGAGTGACACTCGCAGCTTAACGAGGCTCCCTCCTTTCAGGTTGAGGGTGGAAATACAGCGGCAAGCTTTGGAACAAACTCCCCTCTCTCCGGCAGAAACAGGAAATGCTGTAACTGTGTGTAACAACGGTTTCAAATCAGCATCTTTTGGACAAAAACTAAAATTAATAACTAAAATAAAACTCCAAACATCTTTAATTGTGTGAGCTTTTTTGTAAAGCTCTTTTAGTTTTAAACCTGATGTTTATAAGCTTCTTAGTTTTTGCAACAGTCTGTAAATATATACAACTCTACTCTATAATAAAATGCATAGGTTTGACCCTAACTTAAACAAATATGAGGTTATCATGAGGTTGTTAACATCGCAATTTATCAGTGAATGTTTGCAGGAACTGTTTGTAAACAGCTTGTTTCATGACGGACACACACAGCGTTGAGTCCGGTCAGGTAGGGCAGCAGGTGAAGTCAGCACCGATGCAGCCTCGCTGTTTGAGGGCTTGATAACCCACTCCCCCTCCACACTCGTTTGTTTGGAACAGCACTTAATGTGGCGGACCCTGCGCGCGAACGGAGGGGTAGTGGGTAGGGGGTGGATAGGAATTGGGCCATTGTGTCCTTTTTTGAGCAGAAAACTGTTGCTAGAAGCTGCAGCTAGACTGCAGAAGCAATAGTTTTTGAGGATGGAACAATTTCACACGCAAATATAGGGAGGCTAGACCTATACAATTGGTTTACTTTGGTTTATTATTTAATGTCAAGACATTTATGTTATTGATTTCTGACGCACTTTCTAAATAATAAAAAGGGAGTTCATATTGATCTTACTGCATGTATTCATTGATGAAAAATAAGCCATGTGCAGTAATATAGAAAATTGAGGATGCAACGCATTGGTATGAATCGTGATGCATCGGGATATCAAATCGTTGACAGGATTATGGTAATCGAATCGTGAGACCAGTGAATATGCACAGCCCTAATGTCTACATGAATACCTTTTTTAATTTAACATTTCAGTTGTGTGTCCAGGGCATGCAGGTTACAGAATATGTAAATTAATGCACATTAGTGGAACCAAAATGTACAACTGTGGACTCTCCAATGTTGCATGGGATGTAAATGGTAACACTTTGGAAATGCTAACACACATTTTTCACCATGACCTAGATGCGGTGATCACCAGGAATAGGAAAAACATTTTGTATTTTAAACTTTCATATAAAGAGAGTTGTGTTTCCGAGTCTTTTGTATTTGGGGAAAGGTTCACACAGTTTAATACAGACATGTTTGAAATATTCCTTGACTGAAAATAGTTTAGTTGCTGGTGGTCAAAATTCTGCCTCAGCCCCAGACCAAGGATTCTATCTACCTTTGATCGTTGCACAAGTGCACCAAAGTCCCCAGGAAGTGCACCAGGTGTTGAAGCTAATTTCCTTATTGGCCAAACGACGGTACTACAACTTCTACGCCAGTCACATGATATCATTGAGCCCAAGAATACTTATTACCATACTAACTTTCAGATATGTTAGTGAAACAGCGTATATATTTACATATTTAGGAACATTTACTTTGCTAATGCTGAATCGAGACTTATTTTCCCACTCCATTAATAGGTTTTTCATAATTGTTTTAACATTTGAGCCCGGCTGTGACGCAGCTGGTTGGAGGTGGGGCTTAAGGAAAATCCAGGTGCGCATCATCTTTAGGCCCAGAGTCCTTAAACATCCAGGTACACAAACTGGTATTTTTGTTCTGTCATGCTATTTTGGCTTCATGCCCTGCCTCCAGCGCTGTATCCAGTTCTCTTTATATATGGAGATAAATAAATTGTCAACACACTATCAAACCTGGCTATTCATACATAATTTCTTATTTCATTCTCTATGTTTTTATGTTTCCTATTCATGTCTGTATAAGGAGTATGAAAGCACTGTTGTTCCCTGTCTGTACACAAAAGCAATGCCAATCCTTATCAACCTATTGACTAATTTGTATGTATTTGTGCTTGTTTAGGATCATCCATGAGGACGGTTTCTCTGGTGATGACGTAAAGCAGTACAAGCCTGTCGTTTACAGCAACACCATCCAATCTCTGGCAGCCATCGTCCGTGCCATGGATACACTGGGCCTGGAGTACGGAGACAAAGAGCGGAAGGTCAGCACTCACCCCCCCATGCACACACACACACACGCACACGCACACACACACTCCAAACACATCTACCAGATGCATACAGTGGAATCACATACCCACAGCAACATTTACACTTACATTTGGAAATTCTATCACCAACAGTGTGTTGTGTAGTATTCAAAACACTGAAATGTAGCACAGAAACAAAACACAGCTGTAAACTAAACAAAGCTAAATGGAGATATCATTCAGAATGAACCATTGAGCTTATTCGTCAAATGCTCAGCTTTAGTCTTTAATACGGCAAGTTGCCACTGCAAAATTGCCATGACAAGTCATGTAGTTCAGGGAGAGTTCACAATGTGCCTTACACAGAGTTACTGTCTTTCAACCAAAGCAACAGGAGTCCAGCTCTTGTGTGGGACCTGATAAAGTATCTCAGGGCAAGACACCAATCTCTACCAGCTTAAGGTCACAGCTCCGACCTCTCCGGAAGAAATACGCCTCCATGTCGGGATGGACAGAATAAATCACATTATTTTGATTTGGTCACTATAATTGTCAATCTGTCATGGAAACATGTCGTTGTTACTGTGCCTGCCTGAGCCTGTGCAGAGTTTTATTGTAAATGTAGAATACATCTAGATTTAATAGCAGCTTTTTTTCTAGAGCTGATAATGGTAAATAAGCATTTTTTACATACACTGATAAATAATGCATCCAAAATAAAATGACATAAGAAGGAAAAATAATCTAGGTTATGCCAGTAACTTGCTTACATATTTGGTTTTAACATCTATTAGAAGACCTACTGGGGGTGTAGCAATGTGGACTACACACACACTCAGTCACCTTGCCAAAGGCTCACTTGCAGCTCATAATCCAAGGACAGATTGATGTTCATGGTTAATGCACAACTTCCCCATGCACTGTATACAGTTTGGACTGGTTAAACATTGCCTATTCAGCAGCTGTGTCTGTCAGCAGAGTTGGGCATATTATGCTATCAGCTGGAGAATTAGTTTGGGTATCATCTATAACGGGTGCGTAACATAATTTCTCAGGCAGAAAATACAATCCAAAACAAACAGCTGCATATTTAGCGTTTGCAGATGCTTTATAGAGCATTTAATGAGAATATACGTTGGGATAGTAGAGAGAAGGAAATAATGACAATGACAATGTCTCTTGTGTTTAGTTGAGAAGTAAAAAGAAAGTATTTTCTTTAAGTTATTTGTCATGTAAAAATATCTTCTTTCTCCTTGGCTCTGATGACCATCTTCAACTTTTTGTCAAAAGTGGTGTCAGTTTGTATTGACATGGGTTTTTATTCATATACAGGGCATGATGGGAAATACTGCCTGTCATGCTAGTTCCATGTAGGCTCATTGCAATCTAAGTTAGTCCTGCTTCCAAGTCCTTTAAATCCTAAAGCACACAAGTTTAATATATTATACGCTAATTGAAGGATTATGAGTGTAATCCACAGAAGAGAATCAGTTTTCACTCAATACAGTGCAATGGTAGGAGGTTAATTAGAAATGTCACGATCATGCAGACAGTGTTGCGTCATACCAACCTCTCCTGTCCGGTGCCTCAGGTTTTAGCTCCCAAAACTATCACGTTTCAAACCATTAAGAGTTGTCAAGATGTACATTACATACGTACTAGGGGTGTAACAGTTCACAAACATTTCGGTTCGGTACGTACCTCGGTTTTTAGGTCACGGTTCGGTACATTTTCGGTACAGCTGAAAAAATTATCACAAAACATAAAACATTTTTTGGGGTTTTTTAATTATTATTAAACTGTGAATAATGTATTCACTCAAATAAATACAGAATATAATAAAATAAACATTAAGGTGCAGCATTTCGATGAACTGAAATAATCAGTACTTGAACTGTACTGTACTAGTACCTAAGCAGCCAGCTTGACATTATGACTTGCTTGTCATTGTAGTTTCATGTTTTTTTTTAATGAAAAATTAACTTGTCCACATTGCTTGCCGAAAGGGCAGATCTGCTGGGATCCTGCTGTGGAGAACACCCTCTCGCTAGGGACAGAGGTATTGGATACAGCCAGGTAGTAGGGATGAACGATTAATCGATTTTAAATCGAAATCGCAATTTGAAATGATGCGATTATCAAATCGCAAAGCCTTGGATTTTTTATAACATTTTTTTTTGTTGTTCTTCTTGTGTGTCAGTCATCCACACCAATCAGAAGTGCTGTGCTCCACATGTACCAGCCATTGTTAACCAATCAGAAGTGGCCCATGATAGAAGGTGATTGGACAGATTAGGAGTGATCTTGGATGCCAATTTGACTTTCGAAAGACATATTAGAAGCATGACTAGAAAGCTGAAATATAACATTTTCAAATGTAAACATATTAGGAACTCATTAACCATAGAAGCATCGAAAACCTTTTTGCATGCCATGATACTATCACATTTTCACTACAGTATAACCTGCTGGTCCCAAGCAACTAATGGCGCATTTCCACTGCAGCGGGTAGCCCCGTTTAAGCGTCCTTAATCGTCCTCAAGCGGCCAGGCCAGTTTTTGGTGGCCTTTCCATATAGCGTAGCACCGGCTAGCGGGTACTTTTTCCCTCTTTTTCCGGCCCCATAAAATCGTGGTTCTATCAGGCCAGGGCCAGGGCTGAACTAGTGACGTCAACACTCTCGACTGCTGATTGGTCAGAGAGAATCGTCACAAGATCGCGCGCGAGATCATCTAGCGTCGCATATATATATATATCTAGAAGCAAGCTTGCAGCATTTTTATACACAGCATCTTTGTAAACGGAGGAGCTACAAAAATGGCAACGTCAAAGAAAAGCACACCGAGGTGACGACGTTCCTACATCTCATTGGGGATGATCACAGCGGGAGCTCGACGGAACAACTCGAAATGTGAAAAAAAGCCGACACTGCGTTGCTACCTCAGGTCTTAAACTGTAATGGAAATGCGCCACGGCCTCGGACGGCCAGCGAGGCAGCCCGAGGCCTGAGCGAGGACGCTTAGGGACGCTTAAACGGGGCTACCCCGCTGCAGTGGAAATGTGCCATAAGACTGCTATGAGACCACCTGAGGTTCTTTATAAACAAGCCTTAAAAGTTATGGATAGAAAGTCATTAAAACACCCACTCCATCATTGCAATATACTGTCCAAATACAAACTTTTCAGTTTTGATAGTCATGTTCTACTTTCCTGAGTTCGATTGGTATTCAGAATCATTCACAATTCTACAACACCACCGTTGAGGGGCTTTTTTCAGCTTAGCCGTGAGCAGAGTTGCGGAAACTCCAGATCTGCATTAAATGCAGATCTAACCATCCCTCTGAGGCGCACTGCCTTTGGACGATCAGCATTTTCGTTTACGGCCATCAAGCACTGGAATACTCTTCCAGTTGAACTTAAAACCTGTACTGATTTTAACTTGTTTTCTTATGGTGCAAAAAAAATGATATTAAGCAACCAGTCATGCCAACATTAATTACACTGTAATCTGAGTTTTTTTTTATTTGAACTGTATTGTCATACTATATCTTAGATATTGTATTTAAAGGTGGGGTAGGTAAGTTTGAGAAACCAACTTGTGTGCGCTACAATTTGAAAATACACAACTGGAAAAAATCTGCCCTCCTCCAACACACACGACATGACCAATGAGGGCACGAGATAGGTTTGTGCACAGATGGAAGGCTGACAGGCAGGTAGGCCATCCAGTTATTTTAGCCGGGCCGGCTAAAATGATTGGGCCGGCTAAAATGATTGGTCTTGCTTTTTACAGCGCTACGGCTTCCACAGATGACATTTTTTTAATGGATTTTTTGCCAAAGCACTTAACATTCCGATAGCAATGAATATTTTAAGAGCATTCCATGGAATATAACAAAAAGTGTATCTCAAGCCGGTTTCTCAAACTTACCTACCCCTCCTTCTATAAATAACAGACAGATTGATCCAATCACCTGCCAAGTATTTTTGAAAGTGCCTGCCCTTTCCAAATGGCTTCCAATGGAGCTTTCCTAGATGGTTTGGTGAAACAAAGCATCTGAGTCAGGTTAGTGATGCTCCATCACATGTTTCTATTACAGGGTGAATCTTAAACTGAAGTTTGACTTTAAAGCAACCCAACGGAAGTTTATTGTAAGTTTAGTTCATTCACTCGTAGCTCGGGCTGCGGGGGTGCTAGAGACGGGAGCATGTTGATGCGACCTTCCTAGCCGGAAATATGGCCGCATTTTACAATAAACTTCCGTTGTGTCACTTAAAAACAAATATCGCAAATCGAATCGCAATATTTGTCAGAAAAATCGCAATTAGATTTTTTCCCCAAAACCGTACAGACATAAGGATATTTGGCGTTTGTAATGGCTTTGGCTCGGTCTGAACTTTTTGCGAGTGGTGGAGGCTTAAATGCTAGTGGGATTTGGGTTTGCACTTCAGTAATTTTTCTTTTGGTACTGGTGATATTCACGTTCGGGTGATGCCTTTTCAAATGAGTGTGCAAGTTTGATGTATTGCCAGCCGCGTAACCAATTTTAGTTGAACCATGCCGGCAAACAGCTTTGGTACGGTCCACCTGTCTTTGTCCGTCATCCTTGTACGTAACTGCGAAACCAAAATGTTACCAAACCGGGGTGTTACCAAACCGGAGACTTCAATGATGCTGGAGGATTTTCGAGCTCAACTTTATCAGCGTTCGTCATTTCGCCAGTTCCTCAAATTACTGACTACATTTTAACGCAACCCTGTTACCAGCTCTCATAGTATGCCTCTCGTCCAATGAAATGACTTGGTCGCTCTATGACGCGTTGAACCCAATGTGAGCATTACACTGGGTGTTTCTCAATGTCGAGTAAAGCTGCTCCAGAGCCACTATTTCAAGCATACTACGTAATTGAGTGCCGCCAAAGGACTGTTCCAATGTTCAGAATACTTGGAATTCTACCGAGGCCGGCATACTTCGTAGCGAGAAATTTCGAGGCTGCACATGTGTAGACTCCGCAGTCTTAAAATCCCCACAATGCTTTGCGCACGGACCAATTTCCAAATCTTTGGCGGAAATCGCGCTCCATTTAAGGCGGACACCTGCACACCTGTTAGCCTGTTCCACAATTCTTCGTTTTCCGAGGCTAAGAAGGATTCTTGCCTCGCTTCTGAAGCAAGTGATCCGAAAGACATGTGCTACCAAGCAAGCGTCCTCAACATTGAGAAACACCCACTGAATGCTGCGACGCAGCACCTGAGATTACTTCCCAGGGATCTTACAGTCATTAGAAACCTGGAAAAGTCATTGTAATTCAAAATGCAAATTCTAGGCCCTGGAAAAGTTATGGAAAACAATATTTTTCCCAAAGTTTTGGAAAAGTCATGGAAATGTAACTAAAGTTGCATCAAATATAATTTATATTTGAGCTAATCGCCGAAATAGTAACACTATAATGATAATAAATACTGTATAGTAATGAAACTTGCATTTAACTGACGAGGTATTTTGCTGGTGAGAGATGTTAGTTGCTTTAGCCTGTAGATTCAGTGCTTCTCAAAGTGTGGTCCGCGGACCACTGGTGGTCCGTGAGCGCCCCCTAGTGGTCCGTGAGTATATTGGTAAAATTTCACATTTGAAATAAATAAATGTATTTAAGTTTTTCGCACTCTCGCGGGAATATCTCCGCAATGGAACGAGCTTAAGTTTCACTTTCGATTGCATGATATAGCCCAGATAAACACCTTCATCACACATGTTGCCACTTGTTTGTACAATTTTCAGGCAATTTGTAAAAAACGATGTGTTTTGGGATATTTGTGGAGTTAGGTGGTCCGCGAGTGTTTTTTTATTGGTTAAGTGGTCCTTGGTATGAAAAAGTTTGAGAAACACTGCTGTAGAAGCTAGGAAGCCTATTTGATTTGTTTTAGATAGGCACAACATGTTTCAGATCCAGACCTTATTTTCCTGTTCCATGTTAAAATAAACCATTTTCAGTGGTACCGCTGAGAAAGAGTAATTTTTTTGGTCATGGAAAATTAGGTAAAGGTCATGGAAAAGTCATTGAAAATCATTGGTGAAAAAGTGTATGAACCCTGACTTCCAAAAAGTTGTTCACGTTCTCAATTTTGTACGTTTATATTCGTACACTTCGGTACAGACGTGTACCGAACCGAAGGGCTCATACCGAATATTTTCGATACGTATACCGTTACACCCCTAATACGTACCAAATGGATTACAGTGCAAATAGACTTTACAAAAAACTGCAAATTGACTGAGAAATGTTGAATGGTGCATTTAAGATTACATCTAAACTGGACCTTTATAAGTCAAGGTACATTAGATACAAGCACTGATGTTCTTATAAAGCAATGCAATTGGGACAAATGTTTGCCACCATCACATGACAACCCCCTCTCTCCTTTTCTGTGGGAAAAACTATATTATGTATGTTTTGTCACACCTATTTATTTAATTAATTTCCATATTCTGCATTCATACTAGAAATCCTCTTTGAAAACCCGCACAACAAATGAAGCAACGTGGGTTATCGACAAATGTAATGATGTCATTGGAAACATTGAGTTGAAAGCTCTCTAATCTTAAATCATACGACTGTAGAGCTGTAGTATGCAACATAGTTGACAATGATGTGTCATTTAGATTGATGAGGAGTAATAGCATAACTATGATGAAGATAATAAGGGCTGACTTATAATGCGTCAGTCAATGTTGGCCTCGAACTCGCCCTGTTTTTCTTTGGTAGCAACCTTTCTGAGTAAAGGATGCTTTCAATGTATTATTTTCTGTAGCCTATTTCTACTCTGACACACACGCACACACTCACTCTTAGCCTTAATCTTATCCAAAGGCACAGTGCATTTTGAATCACAAGGAAGCTGTTGATGCTCAGATTGGAGGGTGAAATAACAATACACCTATTGATTAGGTTATGATATGTGTGTGTGTGTGTGTTTTATGTGTCTTGGTATTGCATATCTAGTCAGAGGTGAAGGGAAGGACCTGACTGCTAATTGTTGCCTTATAATCATTTAGATAAAATGGTACTGCAAGCCAGAGGTCATGTGCCTTGAGGGAACTTCCTCCTCCTCCTTGTCCTTCTCTATGCATGAGTCCCTCTTTCTTCTACTGGAGGGACTACTCCATGTAAACAGCTGATGGGAGTGGCCCACACTGAGATGCAGCAGCTGATCTTCCTGGATTTACTTACTGTGAATGGACAGAATGAAAAAGCCTGTTTCACACATTTAGGGTACACAAGGTTATTTTGTTGCTTGCCGTATTGCTACATGAGAACATATGCATGAATGGATAGAGGGAATCATTTTAATCAGTTGACTCAAGTCCCATTTACATTTTCAAATGAATACTGTAGCACTCGTGTTGCCCCTTTTTGTGTGCTTTATGTTAAAGAGAAATTGTAGATAATTCGACCGGGTAAGACCTTCTGAATTCTTCAAACTCTTAAAGAAGTGGAAACATCACTATAAAAGATTGGAGATTCAGTTAAAACCAAGCGGCAAACTCTGGGGAAGAGCCGGTGTAGGTACCAGATGTGTTCGGGGTACCAGATGTGTTCGGGTGTATTTCCGTCGCATCCGTCATATACTCACCTCCCTCTGCTCCCAGCGCTCTGCTGCCACACGGCCGTCTGCGGAACTGCAGCCGGAGGAACTCGGGACAGCTTGTTATGTGTGGGGTGCTATGGTGGGGTCCCATGTACTTGTGCACATAAATAATGTTTCTAATTATTTACAATTACAAAATATATATATTCTGCGTTACTTTAGCCAACACTTTTATAAGGCCACTAGATTAGATAATTACGAAATGTGTAGATAGAATACATATCTTTCAGGTTGTTATTTTGTCTTTATGTTTAATGTTTTATTTACCTTTTAGTATTTTTATATAGTATCTGAACTTTGGAGAGGAGTTGGGAGACACACGACACATCAAATCACATCTACAGATCAAGACAAAGCGAATGGAAGTACTCCTAGCGTGTGAAAATGTTTGTGAAAAACGTGTGAAAAGTCTCCGAAAACGGAGCAGTGGCTGTGATGCTAGCTTTGCGGCTAGCGGTTAGTTGTTATTGTTTGAAGTTGTTGCTATGGAAACAACATGACGGAGAAAAAATTAATATCTTCTACATATAATAACGGACAAAATAAAGAATGAAGTGTAGGCTATGCCTGTTTGAAGTTGTTGCTATGGAAACAACATGACGGAGAAAAAGTATAACCTTCTACATATAATAACGGAAAAAGTAAAGAATGAAGTGTCGGCTATGTTTAAATGTTCGGAAATTTGACCGTGATGGCCCTCTTGAGTTGCCGTAAAATATGACGGATATGACGGATGCGACGGAAATACACCCGCACACATCTGGTACCCCGAACATATCTGGTACCGACACCGGGACGCCAATACGGAAGTGCCACACACTGCAGTTCATCTAGTGGCCAGTAGGAGCAGGCTGCAGAAGGGAGCAATTTCCATAGACCCCCATGTTAAAATGCCCAACTTTCCAGCAGAAATAAACATGTTTACATTGTGGTTCAAAAAACCATATTCTCTGTATAGTTAGATTCCCCCTTCATGACTACTGTGTGGGGGGTGAATTTTTTCATATGTTTAATTAATATTAAGCCTTAAAGCTTTTGCATAAATTAGGGCGTGGTCACTTTGATGGACATGTACATGCCGCACTAACTGTCAGCTAACAGCAACTTTTCCAATCTGCTAGGGCTAGGCTACAACCATAGAGGCTACCACGTTAGTTAGTTGTAGTTACTGTACTTGACCCTTTAGCCGTGTTCGTGGTGATTGTGCCTTTTAGGGAATATTGTTACAAATACCAGACAATTAAAATGTTGTGCTGTGCGCTTGAATGTACGAACAGAACTTCCAAGAAGTCTAAAATTATAATATTATACATGTTAACCCCGTTCGCAGGTGTTTGTGTGCTTGGTAGCTTAGCTTGCTACTTATTAGCCAGCTAAGGACGTAACCCTTTATACATACATTACATATACATTTTAGTTTATGATTCAGCCTTGGGTAAGACTTTTATAGTCTATGGCTATGACGCCCATAATGCTAAACGGGAGCAAATGTTAATAAGGGGACCCAATTATCCCAGTGGTGGCCGCCGGAGCTAACTGAGCCGCAGGGGGCTAGCTCCAGCCGGCGTCCCGGAGCTAGCCCACTGCGGCTCCGTTAGGTCCGGGCGGTGGAGTCCGTCTTTTCTCAACGTGTGTGGATGACAAGCATTAAGAATAACAAAATATAGCTAATTCTCTTGCAGATTGTCTCATTTGATTATGAATGTAACGTTTATATAGGGGAACTACACTGTTAGCAGTAACTTGGTATGCATGTATTTCATGTTAGCTTAGCTTCTTAGCCTGAGCTCGCTCTGTTTACTTCCATTTCGGAGGCAGCAGGTCCTGCCTCGGCTCCGCTTCTTTGCCCTTATTTGGAGCAGGCGGGATTAGACTCTGACGTCACAGTCGAGCGGTTAGTGGCCGACTCCGCCTACTAAGGGCTTCTCGGCAACTCTGCAGAATCCTATGGGTGACGTCACGGACACTACGTCCATTTATATATACAGTCTATGCTCTATACACATAACTAAACACCTCTAACACACAACACTAAACACGGGTCAGAAGTAGTCAAATACACTCTACGACCTTAATGTGTCCACAAAGGAACTGGGGTTACGTACTGTAACCCAGCATCTATGAGTATAGGCGCAGCCCTCTAAGGCTATCGCTATTGGGTAATCCCTCTGCACGTGTGCAGCACTGACAGACTAAGTATAAGTATAATTGACTTAGTTACTTTCATTACCTTTCTTGTTTCAACCATGTTGAGGAAGTAATATTATTTCATTTAGTAAATCAATCATTTTCCAAAACAATATTTCTATATCCTGATAAAAGAGGATACTGCTGGAATTAGTATTGAGGGTAAATAATGACAGAAGGGTGTCACGCTGTCACGGGTGTTAAAGAAGAGACATATTGTAGTTTATAGCAAAGTGAAAAAGCATAAGAGGGAGAGAGGAAGGAAATAAGATGATTTAAGAGAGAATGGAGATAATGTGACAGAGGACAAGAAACAGATAGGGGGAGCAGACTGCGCTGTGTTTAAACTACACTCCACATCTGACTTCCCTTAGAAGTAACCAGAGGACTTTAAGATGTTCTACTCATAACCACAAACGATGGAGTATAGCTCCAAAAGGGGACACCTATTAATTCATTTATAAACATTCACATTTTTTATACCTTCCTGCCATTTTTCATTTATTTCTCTCTACTTATGTCTTTCCCTTCTCCTTGTTGTCCCTCTTGTTAGAGTTTATTGATCGCTAAAATGTCTCTCAACCTGTCCTATTTTTGCTGGCTCTCGCCTCGTCTTCTGATAACACCCCCCCCCCCCCCTCCCTACATCTGTGTGTCCCCTGGCCTTGGACAGTTGCTGTGGCAACCAAGTGTTTTGCCTTGCTCTCAACACATTCCGCAAGCCCATGTCCAAGGGCGGTGTGACACACACACACTCACACATTGATAGCGAGCTCGAAATAGACTGCACGTTGTCACTGCTGTATGAATCTTCAAGCAAGTTTTACCTCCTTGGTCTTTGTTGGAGATATTCATTGTTTTGTATTAATTAATATTTAAACATTTATTTTCTTGCTGCTTTTTATAGAGTAATTTTCCTATTATTTAGTGTCTCTATCCATGTCAGTTTGAACACTTTTGAACACAAGTTTTATTTTGTAAGCAGCTTTAGGATATACCAGTCAAGCCACAGAGGAAGAGACGTAAATGATATTATTCATTGTGCTTTTTGATCGTCAAATCAATTTTAAGTTTGTTATTGATTTGTTTATTTTTATTTAAGGAAAATACACAGTCTTGTTAAAAACATTGATACATCATCTATGAGATATAACACTATTTTATAATAAATACAATCTGCCAGCAAAAGCTGCATCAAGCTGGCAGCTAGTATTGACAAAATATTTACAGTATATCTCAAATCAAGAATAGAAATAATTTGAGTGGTAAATGAGAAATTTGTATCATTCTAACCAGCATATGTAGAGTCTAGAGCCACAGCAATAAATGTAGTGACCAAAGGGGGAGGGGGGGCTAAGCTAACAGCCATTTTGGTGATTGTTATTCTATCAGAATTTCCTTATTGTGCTGCCAGATATTTCTCTGACATTATCTTTACACTTGCTGTAACACAACTGCAATCTTTGGTTCTGACTCTGAATAGCTTTAGAGGGTATTAAGAGTGAGCCTAGAGCTATAGATTTATTTATGTAATTTTTTTCGAGTGTGTGCCTGTGTGTATGTTACTGATGCATTGGCCTTCGGCTACATTTTCTATACACTAATTGCTTCAATGCATCCACACAATCCTTTGGGTGTATATTCACCAGCCTAACAGTATGTGTAGGCATGCATGCTCAACATTAGTTGTTCAATGTCAATGCTGGTTAAATAAATGAAGTTGGAAGCCGAATGGTGCCAGTGGGAGACAATCACACACACAAGTTTTGTCCTTATAGCAGAAGTGTATGGGCTCAGAACAGTCTCATAATACACACATGCACACAGAAGGATTCACACTTGTATTTCCGGATCCACATTTGTGTTTTTCAATGCACACACAAATGTGTTCCATTTCATATACATGTAAATAAAATCCGATTACATATGTATTTTTGATCCTCACATATTTGTTTTCCGTTTAAATCCCCTGAACCTGCAAACACAAACCACTTTCTGTGCATGGATTGCTGTGCATTCGTGTGTGGGTTTTTTGAGACTCCCCTGACGCTCACCGGATTGTAATTTTTCTATCTATAGCCAATCAGATGTCTCCTTCATTCTAAGCCAATCACATGAGCGCGCCCCCACGAGGGTAGATTTATTGCATTCATGGCACTTCATATACGCATTTTGCGCAGTACGGTCAGCTCGCTAAACAGAGGGCGGAGCTTCAGGTGATCATGCAGAGCTGCATGTCTCCGTCAGACTCAGCAGCTGATCTGATCTCTCTCTCGCGTCCGGTTATACTTCACTCGCGTTTTTGTCCATATCGATCAGATCCAGCTCTCCTGATCGGCCTTTATAGAGAGCACCGATCAAACTATTAAGAGTGAATATCGGCCGATAATGACCGGCGGGGCTCCCCCCCGTTGACAGTTCACTGTCTAGCACTGGCTTCGTAGTGCACTGATCGATTAGGCTAAGCTAACCTGTAGCTGCTCCCTCCACACTCACAACAACTTCATACAGACATAAATAAAGCAGCTGTATTCGCCACACAGGAAACACACATTTAAAAACGGTTTTGCCTGCCGTTTTTGTGTACACAAGCATTCATCAATGGTTCGGAAAGTGGCGCTGTACCTTAATAATATAAAGGCTTGTATTTGCGTGCATTTCCTGTTCGGAAAGTGGCGCTGTACTGAGAGTGGAGGTGTCCTGAGATTAGCGCCTGCAGGCAGGCTCCATGGACCTGTCAGCTCCGGACAGCGCAAAATGCGTACATGAAGCGCTACGTCATGAACGCAAGAAATCTACCCTCGTGGGGGCGCACTCACGTGATTGGCTTAGAATTGAGGGGACATCTGATTGGATAGATTAGATAGAAAAAATTACAAGTACGAATCGGCTGACCGTCAGGGGAGTCTCAAAAAACCCACACACGAATGCACAGCGATCCGTGCACAGAAAGCGGTTTGTGTTTGCAGGTGCAGAGGTTTTAAACAGAAAACAAATATGTGAGGATCAAAAATACATATGTAAAACTTTTTTCTGTATTTGGATTTTATTTACATGTATATGAAACGGAACACATTTGTGTGTGCATTGAAAAACACAAGTGTGGATCCGGAAATACAAGTGTGAATCCTTCTGTGTGCATGTGTGTATTATGAGACTGTTCTGAGCCCATAGAAGTGTGGAGTCTCTCAACTCAAGTCCAGGAGATTATTTAAAAAATGTTTGCATCTTTTTGAAAAAAAATATCATCATGTCCTATAATTTTGTCATGTTGCATCGCTATCTTTTAACAAAAAACAACTACGATAGATACAATGGAAACCAAGCGTTTTCACATTAAATCTCCAGTGTTGTACTCAGTCAGATCCTTAAAGGCCCGGACACACCAATCTGACAACAAAGAACTGACACAGACGGACCCCGACTGTTGTCGCCTCACGTCAACTGTGTCTTGGCCAACAGTCGCACTGGAACACACCGCAAAAACTTCAGCCGACGGCCAAGTAGCACGTACGAACTGCCCATGCGTGAGTGGCAATAACTCTCCTTACCAGCAGGCGGTGGTAGTGTGTATTTGTCATTCAAAAGAGGCAACAACCGGAAGACTGACTGCGTGATAACCGAGAGAAGAAGAACAGACTGCGTGATAACCGAGAGAAGAAGAACAGTGATATAAACAAACAACAATTAGCGTTTGTGTTCCATTTTCAATCTACAGCGAGAAGCTCATGGGGCTTTCCCAAACCTGTGTCGAGACCTGGAGTTAAATGAAATCTCAGATTTGCCTTCTTAATAGTTTGTTTGGGACCCTCACTTCCGTTTCGCTTCTCATGCACTGATTCGCTAAGCTGAACAGCCAATCAGAGTGATTTATTTTGCCGACTGCCCTTTGGCCGACTGAAAAGACCCGACGGTGCGGGACACACCAATCTGAGTAGGGCGTGTCGACGCTCATCGTCGGCCTGACGCCCACCGACGCCGATAATCGGCCTGGTGTGTCCGTGCCTTAAGCCTCACCTCGCTCCTCATCATTACACTTGTTACTGCAGGGTTCCCGTGGGGTCTTAAAAAGTCTTACATTTGATAATGAGAATTTAAGGCCTTAAAAAGTATTAAATATGATCAAAAAAATAAGAAAGATCTTAAAAATTATCGGATTTGAAAGGTAGGCTACTTCTGTGTTGCGATCGCTTCTAAATGTGTTTTGGGGGAAATGTCCGGGCTGCAAAGTAACCAATAGCATTTCAGTTCCCCCTAACAATTTGTATTGAAATAAATCAACATAGAACCAGTAATCACTAATTTTGTTTCTCCGGCCCCTTATCGGAGAACACCCAGCTAGTAACCTAGCAACCAAGCTTCAGCTATCGGCAGTCAGAAACTCAGGTATCTTCTAATCTATTTACACATAAATATGGGGAAGTGTAAGTTCAACTGTATTTGGTTGGAAAACATCGAATTTAGTGCTTGGTTGAAACCAGTGGAGGGGAACGTGTTTGAAGCCTGCTGCACCTTTTGCAAAAAAAGATGTGCGTTTGTTTAGCTAATGTAGTATTAGCTAGTGCAGCGTTAGCTAGTGCAGCAGCTCCCGCAACAACATCGGGGGACCCTCGGGTGATGTTTGGGACGCTAAATACCGTAGCTAAACACCGTAGCTAAACACCAATCATACAACAGCATGAAGGCAGCAGAGCTCTGAATATAGCTCTTGACACACACACACACACACACACACACACACACACACACACACACACACACACACACACACACACACACACACACACACACACACACACACACACACACACACTTTTTGTCTAACACAGTTCTGTGTACTGTTATCCTGTTATTGTTCAGTCATCATTCTTATGTTGAACATGAATACATTTACTTTGTAAGTAATTATGGGACGTATTTCTTCTTTCATAGACATTTTCATTCATACTTTCTTGACATGAAATAGGTCTTAAATTCTATTCAAAGTGGTCTTAAAAAGTCTTAAATTTGAGGTGGTGAAACCTGCAGGAACCCTGTGCTGGGCACCTAAAGCACAACTTTTAATATGGAAGCACTGATGAAGAGAAGGCAATTAAGGACGCAGCTGCTATCTGACTGCATCGTGTACGTGCACGCATATACACAACTACTGGCATCAGAAAAACCCTCAGGAACGAGGGAGGGGGGACATGGAGATGGAACGAACACAGGGATGAGATGAAGAAAGAGAGAGGGAGAGAGAGAGCTGTCAGACAGGTTGCGACCTGTTGTTGTGGAAACCAGCTAGTTATCCTCATGTGTTAGTCTGTGTGTGTCCGTTCATCCTAATATGTTGGTGTGTAAACAACACCCCACTGATGACAATGTTCCCTCTGCTCATTAAAAAATAAAACAACCTGCACATGGGCGCACTTGAGTGTAGTATAATTTGGAGGTAAGTACAACAGGTCAAATTTTTTTCACTTACTTTGGCTCTTAAAGTGTGTTGTATTTAAACCTTTAAACATGCAAAGCATTCAAGAACCATAGTTTTTGTTTAAAACGTTAAATAAGTACTTTTTATGCAAGTATTCCAGTCAAAGATGACATATTAACACTTTGATTTGTGTTGAAGAGCAACAAAAGCCCTTAAGGTTTTTTTTTCTGTCCATATTGTTTAATGCAAACTTTTAGTAGCTGCATTTTTAAACCCCCAGAACGTGAAAGTGTATATATTTCTTATTCTATCAAAAATTCCACCTAATAACATTGAAACTATTAACAAGTATTGTTTGTGTATCCAAAGCCTGACAAATGTTCTTCTTCTATGCCATAAAGCTCCATTGTTTGGCCAGAAACGATCAAAAACAGATCAATGAGCCACACGGTCATACTGGGTAATGTGTGCCTACAACAATAAACAAGGGAACTGTAGTGTATTGTAATGTAAGTAATGTGCTATTGGCCAGCTGTTTTAATTATTTAGCCTTAAGTATACTGTACATTTTATCATATGCATTTAATGGTCTTGGGGCTGAGAAGCTGGACAAGTGGTAAAGTATTTAGAGACAGACCCATTGATTGCTTTGGTCTAGAGCTGCTACAATAAGTCTATTGTAATCGATTAATCCACAACAATTTTGGACCGTCAGCTAAAACAAGTGATGATAGGAATTGTCTTAGGGATTGCAAACTTGTGATGGTCATTTATATTTATATTTTGTGCCATGTTATAGACAATCAATTCAGTGCTCAACTGAAAATAGCTACATTAATTGCCAACTTTAATTGCTATTTGCGATCCAATTGTGGTCTAGCAAACCAGCCTCATCCTTTAAAATGATTTTGCAGATGCTGACAATGTCAGGGCAAAATGGTTGTCTCTGATTGGAATACATACATTTTTGGGACTCAAATGCCATCTCCTGTGTGGTGTATTGTAATGTTTCTGATTGTGTTGCTGATTGATGTCATGGATTTTCTGGCTTTTGTTGCTGATTGGACTCATGGTATGTAAAATGCTATTCAATAGAACAATACCTATGAGGATGATTTTCTTTTAGCTTCAGTCATATTATCCAGGGGGCTAGTTTTGTTGTTTACAGCATAAGTAAAGAGTATAAAATGCAACTTCCCTCTGCTAAAAATAATTAGAGAACCGTTCGCTGCTCCTTATTTGCGGCTCTGTTGGAGACTGACGCGAAAAAACAAGTTTGACCCATTTTTTTTTTTTTGTTCGTTGACAAACGGTTTGAGAAATGCTTATTAATGAGATATGTGCGTCCTATCTTTCATTATACCGACTCCACAGCTGTGTATGGATAAGTCAGATAGGAAAAAGTGAAAGATGGACATCGATGATGCAGCAGGTGAGTCCCAGCATCTCTTTCTCTGCTACGAGAATGATGGCACTACACGTCATCAGTTCTTAACCATGGATGTATAAAGAGAACTGGATATAGTGTTGGAAAGGAGGAGATATAACTCTGGATTTAGCAATTGGAGGATTTTATAACTTTTTACACTGATTTAAAGACGCCTCTTTCCATTGGGCCCAATTGCAAAAATTGACTGAGACAGAAGTTGTAGTATCACCGTTTGGCCACTGTCAGAAATGTACTTCATCGAGCGAGGCACTTGCTGGGGACTTGGTGTGTCCATATTACCAATGTCCCCAAACCTGTGACACACACTCATGAGGTTATTTATTACGAGGCTTTGAGTTGGCATTTGTGTCATTAAAGATTCCTTCCTACCAGGTTAAGAAGGTCATTGAGTGGACACTGCCTCCATTACACAACCTCAGATGTTTGAAGTGTGTGTTTGTGTGTTGGTGAAAGCAGGGTGTGTGTATGTTTGAAGTGTGTGTCAGTCTGCCACCTTCCTGCAGTGCTGAGCTCCCTTTGATTTGTATTCCCTCGCATCCTCTCTCCACCTGTCTCTCCTGATCATTTCCTTCCTCATATCATCCTTACACCTTTTAGCTCTCCCCAAATTTGTTTTCTTCTCAATCCCTTCTTCTTTTTCCTTGAATCTGTTCTTATCATCTTTCCCTCCCTCTTTTCACCCTCTCTCTAATGCCGCCACTGGCTTTTCTCCACGTTTCCCTTGCCTTACCTTCAATGCTCTATTCTGTTCGTCAAATCAACTCCAAAAGATCAATAGGATAAGCTCTGTATGAGGCACCTGATTGGCCGGCTCAATCAATTCATCAAGACTTTGAATCTTTAATCTCGGCCCCTGTGTTGAGAGGTCATTAGTCTGTGGGTAACTGCAGCTGGTTAATTAACACACAAACCTGTAAACTGTGTGGATTTAAGGCCAGCTGTGTGTGGATGTGTGTGTGCTGATCATGGGAGTGTATGCAGGGAGAGGGATAAATATAGTAAACCAGAAAGGGAGAAGTCCGCCTTTTATAAAAGAGAGATGTGAACTGTATCTTAGCAACAGAAAACCATGATCCCATACCTGAGATTTGGGGAGTGTGTCTTTTGTTTTATGGATGTTTTAGGTTATTGCAGTGCATCTTCTATGATTTTAATGTAGATGTACAAACAGTTGTTTCAGTATTCATAGAAGAGATCTCCTGTCTACAACTACTCAGGTTTCCTTGGATACTGGAGGCTGCCCAGTGCGGTGACAGTTTTCCACCGCCGGCTGCACTGAAGCATTACGGCTTGGTTCAGTAGCTTGTTTCACTGTCAGCTCTTGGTTTGAATCCCAGGCCCAGCTGGGACCCTCCTGTGTACATTTGACATGTTCTCCTTGCTCTAACACAGTCCAGAGACTAGCACGTTTAGGGAATTGGCTGCTGTATATCGCCTGTAGGTGTGAATGTGAGTATGAATGTGTGTGCCAGCCCCTGTGATGGACTGGCAACCAAACCACCCTGGGATGGGCTCCAGCCTCCTGCGACCTTGAACAGGCTAAGCGGTTTTAGAGAATGAATGGATGCCTGGCTCACTTACATCTCAGAGATACTCAGTGAGGAGGAAACAAGCTTTGTACATTTCCCCAAGAGTGCTTGTCATCAAAATGTTAGGTTAGGTGACCTGTGGGTCATCTTCAGAAACAGAAATCCTTTATTTGTGTCGCAGCGATGACATTTACATTGTTAGAGTAAAGGTACAGTGCAGAAAAAGGCTAAATAAAATGAGTATATTAACATCTGAAATCATACCATTAACATTTGTACAGGCAACAACTGATTATGTTTTCATAGTAATCTACTTTTACATTAATAATTGTATTTCCTTTTTTAATACATGTTGATATTGAACAATTATCCAATTACTAATTTTGCTAGCCATAGCTCTGTGTCAGGGGATAGCAGAGTCAGTCGGTCTATCACTTTAATCCAGTCTAAAATATCGCAAAAATTACTGGATACATTTCCATGACATTTTACACAGACCTTTTATTATTTCTATATACTGAATTTTAATATCTTCGGTGATTCCAAACGTCCCATTTAACACAATATTGAGGTTGACATTTGTTTTTTATGTCTCAAACACGATTGGGCTGAATACCAATAAATGTGGTACATCCACAAGTTCTAACTAAACTGAGATGATGGCAATTATAAACATTATACATATCTGTCATCCGCATTGTCAATGTCAGTGTGCTAATGTTAGCATGTTAGCTGAAGATGCAGTCTACACTTTGAAATATGATAAACCAAAGTGTCATATCTCCTGGGACCCAGCCCATTGACAAATGTCCACTGTAGTGGACATTTTGTTAACATGCATCTCCTTTTACTCTTTTGAGGTACTCTATCAATCTCTGATGTACTGTACAGAGGACATCCTGGGCTTTCCAGTGATATGTCATTGGTTAAAATTGCATGCTGGGAAGTTCCTCTTTCTTTTCATCCAAAATGGCTGGCATACCAAAGTCAAGTCAAATATTGTTGAATAATTGTTATTTTTAACATGAAAATCATATATATTCTTGTTTATTAACATGTGAGGAACTATATAATTTAGTTTTGAAAGCAATTAAATTATTCAAGTTTTGAAATAAGAGCTCTTTTATATATGTCCATTCTAGTGGATGTCAGGACCATCTTCATGGACTTAATGACTCAATATTGTTTGCAGGAGACGGAACTGAAGCAGACATATTCTGTACCAGATAGTTCAGGGAGATTCAGATTTTGAGCTCTCAGATGATGAGAGAGATGAGGATTTCACACCTGGGATAGAAGAGGGTCAAGAAGAAAGGGGGGAAAGATGCAGGAGGCTCCATGAGCACACAGATACAGACAGAGACAGATAGGGACGAGCTGGAAAGACATGGCCCTCTGTGGGCCAAGAGTAGCACGTATATGTCTTATTGTTGATTTTATTTTAAGTGAAGCCATGAAAAATTAGAATTGCCTCAGGAATGCCAAGTTTGTTTCTATGAGCAGGTCAAATGGAGACCACATCCATAAAACTAGTCAAGATGACCCTACAGCCCGTGCCGACTGGAGTCAATGAGGTACTTTTCCCAGTACATTGACTACAAAGTCTTTGAAGATCTGGAAAGATTCACCAAAAACCAAGCTAGTTTTTTATTGACCAAATAAACAGCAATGTTCAGATCAATTACTTATTTATGTTTTAAATAAAGGTGAATGTATTCTTGTATTAATATCACTCTATAACCATAATACGTTATGTTATGGAATAATTTGCTTAGGTATTCAACCTTCGACCCAGTTCATCGTTTTCTCTCTTTACTGTCTCTTTTCCCATGGCATAGTTCTACTGCCTTGGGTATTTCTGCCATCTCTCTTAAGGAGGAGCAGCTTGGGCGCATTGTTGTTGTCAGTTTATGACAGAGCACAAGCCACCATGAGGTAGTTTACTGTTCAGGGACGTAGGTTCCCTGGCGCACATTCTTTCCTATGGACGAGAGCTCTAGTTAGATTCAGGGTCCATAATTGTTTAGTCTCACTGATAAAGAATGTTGATTATTACACTCCGAACTAGTTAAAACTTCGAGCTGCAGAAGAGTTCTTCAGAATTGGTTTGGCAACCGCTGTGTCAACTCGTGACACACCACCTGTCTTGTCAATTCTCCGGCCGTAACTCCAAATAAACCACCAGTGTTTGCCATCAAAGCTCCAGCTCTCCTCGTATCTCTTTGAGTCCTGACTCTCCATTGCTACAGAAGTTTCCCCCACACGTTACATAGTCTATCTGTTAATTGTGGCTGTCTTTTCAAACTAAAATGATCCTGACGTCCTCTACAGTGGACATACTGTAACATTTAAAAATCAAATTAAAAAAGTCTAAATTGCAAGATGTTTTTTAACCCTAAATAGGTAGGAAATAAAGAAGATTGAAAAAAATGTTCCTCGGTTCCCAGGAGGATATATGCATGTTTGAAAGAACGAAAGAAGTGAATGTTGGCCATTTTGCTTAAATCAAGTCACTCTTCTTCCGCAAGCACATCTCATGCACAGGGGCAATACGATATTATTAATCTGTTAAACCTGGGAGCCCCCGCCCCCGGGGCAACAAGCAACATCTTGCAAGAAACAGCGTCTGAGGGCTTCTTAACATTTAATAAACTATGAATTTGTCATAGCCACTTAACGGGAAGAAACTCAGCTACCTGACGGTATGTAAATGTTTTACCAAAACAAAACACAAGTCTAACGCCGAGCCTCTGAATTAGCGCTAAGCGAAAGAGTGCTAACGCACTTAGCACATAACTCACGGTATAAATATTTCATACTTCATCGGATCTGCACAAACTCGATAACATATGAAAGCTGAGATTCCACAGATTCCAATGGTATAAGTATCATCACCAGTGGCGGCCGGCCAATAGGGGCGCTAGGGGCGCCGCCCCCCCTCTTCCCACATTAAAAATATTTTAAAAATATTTAAAAAATATTTTTTATTTTTTATTTTTAATAAACAAGGTCAATATTATATAATTGGTATCAGTAAAATGTATAATCTACAATAACATCTTGTTTAAAATTGTGTTACGATGTCTAAAGTTACTGATAAGTCACATGTTTCCTGCCTGGCCTTGCCCGTGTATCATTATACCCTCTCTCGTCTGGGCGCTATGCACAGCGCCCAGTGCAGCAAGTGCAGCAGAAGCCAACTGTTACTATCTTTAAACTATGCCGCCACAACATAATTTCAGCCAATCAGCGTCGTCAAATCTGATGGTCACAGGGCGCCTACGTCAGGGCCCGGTGCAGTCTGTGTCGTTTGGACTCGTATCCAAGGAGACAAAACAGGAAGCTGTCATACACTCTGGAAGCTATCATTAGCAGCTAATATGAAAACTCCGTTTTTGACATAAAAATAGAATTATGGATTATCAATAATTTTTTCAAAGTGACAGACACATTGGATTAACCTATGGATTAACCTTCTGCCGTGTTTTTCTCGTTTTTTATCAGAATAACAGCAAAAGGTGAGCATATCTCCGTGTTTTGCTACCTAAAGCTACGTCGTGTGATGTCTCTATTTGCTTCCCCTGTTGTGAGTTCTGATCGCTCAGTGATGATACTTATATTTCTAGAATCTGTGGAATCTCAGCTTGTTAACTAAGCTTGTTTGTGCATATCCGATAAGTATACAGTGGGGCAAAACAGTATTTAGTCAGCCACCAATTGTGCAAGTTCTCCCATTTAAAAAGATGAGAGAGGCCTGTAATTTTCATCCTAGGTATACCTCAACTATGAAAGACAAGAAAAAAATCCAGAAAATCACATTGTCTGATTTTTGAAGAATTTATTTGCAAATTATGGTGGAAAATAAGTATTTGGTCAATAATAAAAGTTCATCTCAATACTTTGTTATATACCCTTTGTTGGCAATGACAGAGGTCAAACGTTTTCTGTAAGTCTTCACAAGGTTTTCACACACTGTTGCTGGTATTTTGGCCCATTCCTCCATGCAGATCTCCTCTAGAGCAGTGATGTTTTGGGGCTGTCGCTGGGCAACACAGACTTTCAACTCCCCTCCAAAGATTTTCTATGGGGTTGAGATCTGGAGACTGCTAGGCCACTCCAGGACCTTGAAATGCTTCTTAAGAAGCCACTCCTTCGTTGCCCGGGCGGTGTGTTTGGGATCATTGTCATGCTGAAAGACCCAGCCACGTTTCATCTTCAATGCCCTTGCTGATGGAAGGAGGTTGTCACTCAAAATCTCACAATACATGGCCCCCATTCATTCTTTCCTTTACACGGATCAGTCGTCCTGGTCCCTTGCAGAAAAAACAGCCCTAAAGCATGATGTTTCCACCCCCATGTTTCACAGTAGGTATGGTGTTCTTTGGATGCAACTCAGCATTCTTTCTCCTCCAAACACGTCTAGTTGAGTTTTTACCAAAAAGTTATATATTTTGGTTTCATCTGACCATATGACATTCTCCCAATCCTCTTCTGGATCATCTAAATGCTCTCTAGCAAACTTCAGACGGGCCTGGACATGTACTGGCTTAAGCAGGGGGACACGTCTGGCACTGCAAGGATTTGAGTCCCTGGCGGCGTAGTGTGTTACTGATGGTAGCCTTTGTTACTTTGGTCCCAGCTCTCTGCAGGTCATTGACTAGGTCCCCCCGTGTGGTTTCTGGGATTTTTGCTCACCGTTCTTGTGATCCTTTTGACCCCACGGGGTGAGATCTTGCGTGGAGCCCCAGATCGAGGGAGATTATCAGTGGTTTTGTATGTCTTCCATCTTCTAATAATTGCTCCCACAGTTGATTTCTTCACACCAAGCTGCTTACCTATTGCAGATTGAGTCTTCCCAGCCTGGTGCAGGTCTACAATTTTGTTTCTGGTGTCCTTTGACAGCTCTTTGGTCTTGGCCATAGTGGAGTTTGGAGTGTGACTGTTTGAGGTGGTGGACAGTTGTCTTTTATACTGATAACGAGTTCAAACAGGTGCCATAAATACAGTTAACAAGTGGAGGACAGACGAGGCTCTTAAAGAAGAAGTTACAGGTCTGTGAGAGCCAGAAATCTTGTTTGTTTGGAGGTGACCAAATACTTATTTTACCAAGGAATTTACCAATTAATTCATTAAAAATCCTACAATGTGATTTCCTGGATTCTTTCCCCCCCATTTTGTCTCTCATAGTTGAAGTGTACCTAGGATGAAATTACAGGCCTCTCTCATCTTTCAATTGGTGACTGACTAAATACTTTTTTGCCCCACTGTATCGATTGATTTATACCTAGAGTGCGTTAGCATTCTTTCGCTCAGGGCTCATTTAGACGCTTCTTCTGAGACTTGTGTTTTGTTTCGGTAAACATGGTTCATATCATCAGTTAGCTGAGTTTCTTCCCGTTAAATGAGTAGGACACATGAATAGTTTATTACATTTTAAGAAGCCCTGAGACACAGTTTCGTGTAAAAAAAAAAACGGGGGAAAAAATCCCCGTAAGTCATTTTGAGTGTTCCCAAAGCCCCGGTGTTCTGCAGTTTGTGTCGGCCTACTGTACTGTTGCACAGTTTATACTGTAGAAACTATGTCCAGGACAAGGTGTTTGGAAGTTTTGGAAGATTCATAGCTAACCACACTGAAGATTATGGAGGTATTGATCAGTCTTCTCATATTTTTAAGCCTCAATTTGTCCTTTCCCCCCCCCGCTAACATCACCAGAAGTCATAATTTAAGGGTTCTTTTCTCAATTTTTTTTTACCGGGTGAGCATCCCCCCGGACCCCCCCTAGTATTGTTTGCTCACCATTTCCATAGCCCCTCCTAAAATATTTTCCACCAGCCGCCATTGATCATCACTGTGCGACCAAAACTCGCGGCAGACAAAGCCAGCAAAAACAACACACAACTTCACTTTACCTAGCCAAAACGGCAAATACGTCTTACCCTTGCTGTTTTCTGATCAAGAGTTGTGTTCAAGGGCATTAAAACACATATAAACGCTGCTGAAGGTTAATCCAATGTCTCTGTGTCCCTTTGAAATGATTACTGATAATCCATCATCATATTTATGGCAATAAGCCTAGTTTTCAGTTTTCAGAGCGTAACATAGCTTTCAGTTTGGGCAAACTGCGTGCGCATCACTCTCAATCCTCAATGGTAACGTATAGGTGGATTTAGGAACTCTCTCTCGATTCTATTGGCTCTAACAGTTCAAAAATGGTGTCAATCATCAAAATCGACCAATGGGTTCCAGAGATATAGAAAATTCACCCAAATGACCCCAGAGGTGTTTTTTTTTTCTAAACCTCTCTAAAAAGGTCAAACTTCACTTGTTTTGCATCAATCTTGATACAGGGTACTTATTATATGTTATAGTTTGGATTCCTAAAGCTTTTAGTCTCCTATCCCATCATTCAAGGGTGGTTTTCACTATAAGTAATGGGTTTTCTTTGGACGGAAACTATAATTTTTTTTTTTTTTACTATGTTCAATCTGAATTTACTTTAAAATAAAAACATTTATATTGATTCTGACTTTTCTACATCCAACTCACAGGTTTATCATTACTTTGAGAACAAAGATTATTAATTTACACCTTTTTAGAAGTGAAGATATAGTCAATTGTTCTGGGCATCTCATTTTCGAGCTTGGGCTTAACAGGTTAAACGAAGGTAAATAAAAAATATACTTAAAGAATGAGTTGTTGAAGATGAATGGAATGAATAGAGTGTTGGAAAGAAATAATCTGAGATGTAATGATGACCAAATGATGCCTGTTATTTCTGCTTTTATTACCCATTGAGGGCAATAGTAGTTATTAGAACAAACACATGGGCTTCTGGTACATACTGTGTGATTGCAACCCACTCAGTGTGTTTTTGACTTCACTTACAGTAGCTCCACTCCACTCACTCCACTGCCCTCTTGTCTTCTCTGTTTGTGCTGCTGCGTTCCAACTGTCCTGTTTGGATAGAGCCAAGCCTGCAAAACACGTCAGAGTGCATAACGTCAGAAAAGGCTCAGAGAAGGGACTTTAGGGGAGGCAATATACATACAGTCGCACCCACACAAATCACTGTGTATCTGCAAGAGCTCTTAAAAAGCTCCCCTTAGCACTGTACACACACACACACCACACACACACACACACACACACACACACACACACACACACACACACACACACACACACACACACACACACACACACACACACACACACACACACACACACACACACACACACACACACACACACACACACATACACACACACACACACACACACACACAAAAGCAACTGCACAGCCTCTGTCTCGCTTACCTCCTCACTGTGTTTGCCAGACTGGGGCTACCAGCGTCATTTGACAGGCACATGGACCTGTCCCGCCATGCCTTAACAGCACATTGCCAAGAACGGACCATGATGCTTTGCTTCTGTCGCCCCAAACTACCAGGAATGCCATTCATCAGCACTGGTTAGGGATGCCACAGTGAGGGAACCTTTTTCGTTGGTTAACAAACTTGATTACAACGGTGTTATAGAAAATATATTCATTGATGATAGAGGGGACATTTTGTTAGCAGTGGAGTTTGAAAATATGACTTGTTTTTACAAAAAGGTAAGGGGCAAAGAAACAAATGACTACCAGTTATAGTGTGATAATAAACTTCTAAATCCATACTTTACGAGAATAATAAAACTCCAACAGTATATTTCTACAATGAAAGAGAGAGGGACTGAGGGGAGAAAAATGGCACTGTTAGATGAACAAGCCTAAACATTTATTTTTTTCACGGTGATCTGCAGGCTTCCTTTAAATTATGCTAATTTCAGGTTCACATCTTTAGTTAGTGCTTCTTCTCTGACATGTTTACATGTTTGATGTTCAAAAAGTGCTCTTTTTTTTCTCATACTTGTGCTGCAGCACCTCTTTTTACCTTGGTTTCCGATTGGTCAACCACTCAGACTGAGGGGCGGGACATCTCTATCATGTACAATGTGTTGAAGCGCTAGCCAATAGAAGCAAAACATGTCCATGGTGACATCATTATGTTATTGAAGTAAACAAAGGCGTCCAATGGAGGCATTTCAGACATGGGCCGGGGGAGTGTGTGTGAGAGAAACTCCCTCTGGAGGGATTTTAGCCTTTGCAGACCATTTACATGCATAACAAACTATATAGCACACTACAGGACAGGGGAAACCCCCACAAAGCTTAAATGGCCCCCTTTTCCACTCTGGGGGACTAATAAAGGTATTCTGATTCTGATTAACAACAGCATGCACTACAATTAATCAAAATAAATGATTGTGTAATGTTGTCAATAGCACTGGCTTGCTATCTCATGAATGCAACTGGCATTTTACAGTTTGTGTCCTGTGGTCCAGTTATCTCAAGGGATGAGTGTGAGTTTCCTCAGGGACTGGGATCTCAGGTGCTCAGAGACACAGCAAATTTGCTTGAGCCCCTCGAGAGGGGGACAGAGAGGGGAGGATGAAATATTCTCCCTCAGGTGTAAAACTTGATGAACAGGAAAGAGAAAAAAGAGCATAGAGTAAAGGAGCCTGGAGATGGTCCTTGGGGGTTTAGCACATTGGCACATCACTCTGCTATTGCATGCCTGTGTGTGTTTTGTGTGTGAGATTGGATCAGGTTGGTAAAGCACCCTGCGTTTAATGTCATCACATTTCCATGCCTCTGCAAAATAGCCAAATGTCATCAATTGCTATGTCCGACCACAGAAACAGTATCCTACACTTCTGTTCTGTATACAGTACAGTCTGTTTGCAAACACACACAGACTCACACTCAGAGGAGAAAAGGAACGTATAGATATTATGCTCTAAACTGTCTAGTGAAACAGAAATGCATAATATCTTCCCTCTTTGTGTTTCATGCAGTTTTGTGTACTGACATTCTTTGACATTGTTGTGGTTGAATTCCTCTGTGTTCAATCTGGCTGCCAACTGCTTGTGAAGCTAATTAGGCCAAGCTAAAATTAGACACCTGCCTATAAGAATCAAATATCATCTCTGGCACACAAAACCTCAGATGTGTAAATCTCCTGTTTCCCATCATTATCCCTTACTGGTCAATATTTTCCAAAGTATGGTTTCAGAGCTTGGTAAAGTGGGCCAGAATACATGTTATGTTATCTAATCTTGAAGTATACAATGCTCTACCATTGGATTCATTTGCAGATGAATAAAAACAAGGTTTTCTTTTAAAATGTATGAAGTCATTATTGGTAAGAACTGATGCATCTAAGTCATGAAGTAACCAATCTTGATTGAAAAAAAAAATATCGGACATATGAGTTTTGACATTGTGAAATAGCTCACTAATGTATCTTGTCATTATCAATTTAACATGTTCTAGAGAATTATCCCTCAAATAGCACTAGACTCTCTAAATATAAACAAATGTAATTAAAGCAGAATCTACAGTTGTAATACAGTTTCTTTACAAAGTATGAAGTAAAATACTTTGAACTTTTTAGATGATTGTAGTATAATATACCGAAAAGACACCAGGACACCATGTGATGAGTTTGGTAAAAATGAAACCAATTAAATTAAATTATGAACCAATAAGCAACTGGCTCTCTGTATACAATCAAACCTGACTCCTCACTTGGTCGTACAACAGAGAAGGAACACATTTTATTTAAATCTTTCTCTGTCTTTCCTTTTCTATTCCTCTTTTTTTCTATTTTCTATGTATCCCCTTTTCCTACTTGGTGAGTGGTGACGTACACATCTCCCAGGTCACACATATTCACATTCAGTGCATACATGTAGCCAGAGCAATGGAAGTGTGTCTCTGCTGTGCCTTGTAGATGTAAATTATGAAGGATATTTTAATCTATATTTGATGACTGCCTCTTATTTAGAAACCAGCTGTTTGCCAGAGAGCAATAGCTGCAGTAACTCTGTTTGTGTGCCACCTTCTGTTTATGTGAGTCCATGTATGTGTCTGTTTTTAAAGGTCCCATGTCATGGCCATTTCCACTGATCATAATTCCATTGTTGAGGTCTACTAGAATAGATTTATACTGTGCAATTTTCCAAACTCACATTGGTTTCGCATACAGCATCTCTGTAAACTACGTGTATTCACTTTCTCCACTAAACGGCTCGTTGCAGCTCTTGCCCCCCCCTCCCTGTGAGCCCAGTGTGCTCCGATTGGTCGGGACCAGTCGGGAAGTTGTGAATCGCGCTGAACTCCGTGGAGGTGTGATTTCCTTGTTTAGCGATACACAGCCAAACTCATCCTGAGCACACACAAAGTCACAGCCGAAGTAAAAACAATAAGTGTGGCTTGATATTGAGTAAGAAAAGGGTTGATAAACGCTGTGAGAATGGGTCTGCAGAGAGAATTTCGCCGCGATCCCAACTGTCTGTTATCAGCCTGCAGCCAGGGAGGAGAAATCAGCAGAGCTGCCTGCACTGAGTGTGTGAGGAAGTCCGTGGATTGGTCATTTCGGACCAATCAGCGGGGGCTTAACGTAACGGCTCCGCGGACGTAACGTAACGGCTCCACGGATTGGTCCATTTCGTTCCGGGGACGACATGACATCATGATGTACCCGGAAGAATCAAATGGACAGTGACGTATCTCCAACGAGGCGTTTTGGGGAGGTATTTTCTGTGTTAGAGTTTTACTCGCTACATGGTGTACTTTGAGGGTTTTGACTCTGCACACCATTTACATTCATAAAAACCTTCATAACACACAAGGGGACGGGTAATAACCGGAAAAGCATGACATGGGACCTTTAAGGATTGAAAGGGTAAGAGGTCCCTGCTATTGATTTACCTACCCATTGTTGTGGTGTGACTGTATTTGCATGTTGTGAGGTAAGCATGGAGGGGTGTCTGTATATCTCAAATGGAGCACCTTTATATATTGAATAACTCTCCTGTAGACTTCTTCAACACCCTTCGGTACACTCTTGTTTTCTTGTAAATGTTCCTATAAAAAATGTTGTGCTAGAAGAAAGATTGTGGCAGATCAAATGTGATACATTTACACCAGTAGACAACTAAAAATAAGGAAGTTGACAGGAATGGCAAACAATCTGACCTAGGGCCATACCTATATAAGGAATAAAGTGCATTTTCGTGACAGGGTTACGCAGAGGCCCTGTCAATCCGAGGCATCTGCTCTTCTGTCTGAGTTGTTGCAAGTCAGAACTGACATTTCGGTGACCTTGCTGACAATATTTGTGTCGCCAGCCGCTATCAGTTAGTTTGCTGCTGGTGTTGATCGTGCTCTGCATGGCCAGGAAAGTTAGAGCAGAGTGAACTTACAGTGATGTTGATTTGTGTTTTTCGGTAGTTTGTTCCCAGATCGGGTGAAAGCTTTTAATAATGTGAAACATGTGCCCAGACAAGACTTAACCAGTTAAGCCCCATGCCCCGCAACATCTTGCAAGAAACAGCGTCTGAGGGCTTCTTAACATTTAACAAACTATGAATGTGTCATACCCACTTAACGGGAAGAAACTCAGCTATCAGACAATATTAACAATGTTTAGCTAAACGAAACACAAGGGTAATATCAAGCCTCGGAATTAGCCCTGAGCAAAAAAATGCTAACGCACTTAGCACAGAACTCACGGTAGGAATACCTTATTACTTATCAGATCTGTACAAACACATGAAAGCTGAGATTCCACAGATTCCAGAGATATAAGTATCATCAATGTGCGACCAAAACTCACCGCAGGGATCTTTTTAATTGAACATGAGCAGAACTAGAGCTTCCCCAAAGGTCGGCATCATACATTACAATCTTGAATTGCTGAAGATTACTTTTAATAAGGAGTAAATCAAATTTAGGATAAACCGAAGATACCCAAACTCTGATTAGGATTCAGCCTCAGAAGATCAGTGGTTTCAAAGGCCGCTCAAAGGTCAGAGAGAGCTAAAATAGACGATGTTCGAGGGATGTCGGGATCTTTAAGTACTGTGAGGTGTGCAGTCTTGGTGCAGTGGTATTTCATGAAGCCTGACTGAAATTGCTCTAAAAGCAGATTTGTAAGCACCGCTCAGCAACATTTCTTCCTGGCTCTTGTGAAGCAAACTCAATTTGTGATGTCATTAATCAAGGGTGCCTGAGCAAAGCTGAGCATTCAGAAATAGCAGAGTGGCACAGCTTCAGTTGTTTGTGGACACAATCCACACCTCTGCATCTGAATACAGAAGCCCTACAGTGTACATAATGTTGTCTTTTTTCATTATCTGTCAAATTGTCTACAGCACACATTTAAAGGAAATTAAATAACTTGTTACATGAACTAGTACCTGTGCAGGCGACTGTACCCGTTTTCTCCGTGTGAGTGTGTGTGTGTGTCTTTAGATGTGGGTGTTTGCTCACCACCATGGCATTTAGAGGCTAATTAATGCCCTGCTGACTACCGCTGCTAATTGAAGGTTAGCATATACCGTCAGCTTGAGTCTCTCTCTCTCTCCCTCTCTCTCGTTGCCCGTCTCTTTTCCTGTCTTTGGTCAATAGATTTGTATTTTTGTCCACCTCGAGAGCGCCATTATCCACCTCTCAACGAACAAAGCGCTCACATTCAGACACATCTGCTAACGTTTGAACATTTTCATCAGCTGAACTTCCCGCTGGGGTATGGTAGACGGCGTCATGATGCAACTGAAGGCTTGCTTTACGCTCCCCAAATCTAACACTTTGCTGATTAATGCGAACAATAGTTTGCACCTCCTCTGTTGCATAGTCCTATTTCATTTATATTGCTGATTACTATGAATAAAATGGTCTGAAACCTCAACCTTATTGTGTTTCAAATACAATTCCTCATTCCATGTTAGATTTTAATGCCAGCAGTATGAACAACTTTTAATTTTAATTTGAAATAATGTTTTAATAGTAGAATCTTTATTGTGTCAGCAGTAAATGTATCCCTGGATCGTTGTGTGTCTGTATGTGTCTACTAATGTTGCATTTATGTCGAGTCAGCATGAGGACAGTGTCCTGTCCCGTCAACCTGACACAATGTGTGCGTGGGTTTCACTGTAGCTGAAAGAGAAATGAGCCCTCAAAGTCATTCATTCTGATGTCTACTGTTGCCATGGTAACAAGATCACCTGGGAGGGAGGGAGAGAGGGGAAAAAGGTGCCGAATAGAAAATCAAGATGGCCACTGTTCATGTGGAAAATGTGAAGAAAAGCAGAAGGAGGTTAATGGAAATGTAGATGAAGGGAGGGTGAGGAGGCCAGCCCTCCATTTTGAGTAGGTTTATGGTAAACAATATTAAAAAAAAAGTGTCTCTACCCTCTATCCATGTCTCCCCCCTCTAATTCATCTTTCTTCAATTATTAACTTCATAAAAAGCTTCATCTGTCTGTTCATAAATAATCAAGCCTCAAATGGGGTGTCCCCTGTGTGTGAAGGCAGAACCCATTCCCCTGTGCACATGAAATGGAAAAGCATCCATCTATCCTTCCACCCTGTCCACTTGTCCTACTTCCTTATCTTCCTCCTGTATTCCTTTCTTACCCTTTAACATATTGTGCATCCGTCTCTCTTTGTATCTCTTCTTATGTCCAACTGCTGATTCATTTGCTTTCATCTGTTGCTGAACCCATTTTGGCCAATAAAAATAATGAAAGAGACATTTTAGTGATTGAAAATGATCTTGTAGTTTCAACACAATTGATCAGATTTTTTTTTTTACTGTATTTCCCTTTTTTAAATATGTGATGGAACTCAATGTTTAGACACCTCTCTGTTTTGAAAAGGCTGTTTAAGCAGCATCAAAGATGAAAAAGAAATTGCCACAGACCAGTGCTGAACTCATCTGCATGAATGCAATGAGTTTACAACATCTTTGGCCATGTACAATAAAGTTTATCTGGGCATAGATAAAATAGAGAATCTAAACTACTCTCAAAAGATGGAATGAAAGTGACTTGGGAGATAAATTGTTTAAGGTGTAATAATTATGTTGGATTTTCAAATCTAATATTCACTTTCATGTTCACACACAAGACTTTTACTTTCCGCATGTGCCCCACAAGGGTTTTAAGATTCCTATCCGACTTCACCGCTGATTCTGGAATGTTCCTAATTCTTCGTCCCAGGCCTCACTCTCACCACCCTCCCCTCTCCATCTCTTTTTGTGCTGCAATCCTAAGTGCTGCTTCTATTGATCCACTAGTGGAGGAAAGGCTCAAGGGTTTGTGTGCGTCTGTGTGTTGGGCAATGACAGTTTTGGCCCCAACGTGTCTGGACTTTTAAAGGAAAGCTGGTTGGAGTCTCTTCCTCTTCCCCTCTCAACCATCCTCTTTGGTGTCCTTCCTTCTCTCCTCCCTCCATTCCTCCCCTCTCCATGTATTTGGAACTTAGTTGGCTGTGGAAGTAAATCTGTGCCAGACAGCATCAGATTTATCAGAAATAGTTAAAGGGCCCCTATTATTCATTTGTGGGTTTTCCCTTTCCTGTTATGTGTTCTAATGTTTTTTGTGCATGTAAACAGTCTGTAAAGCCTAAAATCCAAAAGGTCCCTCCAGAGGGAGTTTCTCTCCTACACCCTCCCCCCCTCGCTATAAAGTCTCCATCGGACGCCTTTGTTTACTTCCGTAACATAGTGACATCACTAACGCACACTCCCTGCTCTATTGAGGAGTGTTCCAACACATTGTGTTTGATAGGTTGAGGGGGGAACATCTCTAAGCAGTTGAACTATCACAACAGATCTGGCTAGCTGACCAATCAGAGCAGACTCTGGTTATGGTTTCAGACAGAGGGTGAAAAGAGGTGCTGCAGCACAGGCAGTTTGAGAAAAAGACATGAAGAACAGAGTTTGTTCTACAAAAATATAGTATGATGGTGCTAACGTCACTTCCCGGACAAAATTACGTCCCCGCCAACTTGCTGGTGAAAATAATAATTCCTGCAATTCCTCACCGGCAGACCAACCGGACATTGATGCCCTATTTATTCGGAGGTCCTTAAAAACAAAGCTGTCTATCCACAGTAATTATATATACCGGGACATAAATATTGTTTTCTGGCATCACTTCAATCATCACTTTTACGGGGGAAATTGGCATTCTGGTATGAGGGCGCATGCCGAAAGTAAAAGGGCGCAGTACCCCTCGGTTTAGACAAAACCCTGAGCATAATAATTGAACCAGTTCACTAATTCTCAGACCCATGTGCTATCATTGTTCTCTTTTTCCCACACATACATGTATCCCTGTACTTGTGAGGGCACTCAATAACTTTATTTTATTGCAACTGGTGTTTCTTTAACTGCCCTTAGTTTTGAAGTTGTTACACTTCTAAAAAGGACATGCATTTTCTATATTATATATATAAAAAAAAACACTGTGGACTTTGTATTGTTTTATCCTGCTATGTCAGCAGATCCTGGTGTGTTGGCTGTAGGAGGCAGAATATATTATATTATTGTATACATCACACTATTATGAAAGAACAATTGTTCCCCGTCTAATCAATATTTGGTGCGTAAATGTTTCGATGTAAATCTGCTCAAACATGTAGACCTGCACTGATTATGTATCCATGTTTCCCTGCCCATCAGTAAAGCAGGAGTTGTATATTAACTTTTTTTTCTTCTCATACGTACACATGTATACATACATCAATAATCAAACAAACTAAAATGGTGCCTTGTTAGCGAAAGCAGACGCTAACACACAAATGAACGTAAATCACAAAAAAAACTATTTTTAGGCTTAAAGTAATTTTCCGATATTCATTAATCCTTGAAATGTATGTATTTAGAAAAGCCATAGTATGAGGTTCCACCAAGTAGTAGTGACTACTCCTTTTCATCACATATTATGGAAAAAACTTCACAAAAGTAGTAAATGGTCTCATATCTTGTTTTCCTCGTTTTATCTACGTAACTCTTTCTAAGAAACAGTTATTAGCATTGGCCTTTCCCAAACTATAATGCCTATTGTCTGTTAGTCTTTTCCAAAACATTACTATCAATATATGACGTGCAGGACACGCATTATAATTAGTTTTTTCGCACAATTGTGGTCCATTACATATAGCCCTAATGCACAAAAAAAATCACTCGGGATCCATCCATCCATCCATCCATCCATCCATCTTCTCCCGCTTATCCGTGGTCGGGTCGCGGGGGTAGCAGTTCCAGCAGAGAGCCCCAAACTTTATTTTCCCTGGCGACATCAACCAGCTCTGACTGGGGGATCCCAAGGTGCTCCCAGGCCAGCGAAGAGATATAATCCCTCCACCTGGTCCTAGGTCTACCCCTTGGTCTCTTCCCAGCTGGACGTGCCTGGAACACCGGAGGCGCCCAGGTGGCATCCTAACTAGGTGCCCGAACCACCTCAACTGGCTCCTTTCGACGCGAAGGAGGAGCGGCTCAACTCCGAGTCCCTCCCTGATGACCGAACTTCTCACCTTATCCCTAAGGGAGACACCAGCCACCCTGCGGAGAAAACCCATCTCGCCCGCTTGTACTCGGGATCCATTTTAATTTATTTTACATTACATGTCACTTGTTGGACGCTTTTATCCAAAGCGACTTACATATATTCAATACTATGGGCAGTCCCCACAGGAGCAATTTGGAGTGAAGTGTCTTGCCCAGGGACACAACGACATGCTGACTGCAGTGGGGATGGAACCAGTGCTCCCCTGATCCGAAGATCAACGCACTAACGCACTGAGCCACAGCCTCTCTTTTACTCTTTGAACATCCTCAACAATAACAACGTATATCACTGCACAGCCAAACACATTGCAATAGTGTCCACTTATATTGATTTAGTCCTTTTAGTCCCATTTGTCACTATCCACCAATATGCACATTACTTGTCCTACAGTGAGATATCACTTTTCACCTCTCATTCTCCAGAGTGAATCTCTTCTTTATTGTCTCGTCTTTTTTATATCTCAGTTCTTGAACTAAAGCTTTGTCTCCAATAACAATATGTATTTATGGCATTATATCAGCACTATATTGCAACTGCCTAAAGGCAAAGAGATGAGAAGAAAATAAGGACATGGTTACCGTGACTGATACGCAGGATTATGATGACGGATGGGGAAGCTTTCACCGGCTCAATGCTTTCAATTATAATTCCACTGTTGTGGTTGTCACAGAGCCATTTAAAACAAGCAACATTTGCAGGAAAATCTATTTGATTATTGAATAACCATTTAGTTCTGGGGAAAAAGTTAATTTACACACATTTTACAATTTGTATTACAGGTCAAAATTAAGCTTTAGTGAACTTCAAGCTGTTAAAGGGGCCATATTGTGCTTTTGGGGTTTTTCCTTTCCTGTAGTCTGTTGAATAGGTTTGTGTGCATGTATATCTGATGGAGTTTCGCTCCCACACTCCTGACCTGTGCTAGCGTGGTCCTAGCTGACTAGCGTAAAATAGCATTATTTTGCCAGTTACAGTTAACCCATCAGCTTCACAAGCTTTGCTTTTGTCAACAAGCTTTTACAACAAAATTATTCAGAAAGACACACAGATGCATTTCGTTGTGCCCTTGTACTAGGCCTAATGTGCACAGGACAGTTCAGCTAGAAACTTTTAATTAGTCATTTACATAACCTTGCCTAAATCATTTATGGGTGGTTTAGTGTTACTATTTCAGTTTTAACCTTCCATTGTTCTCTCTCAGCACATGGAAACAAAATCACACACATGCACACAGACAGGGCTTTTGACTCTGTGCAGAGGAAGGTCTTGGTATGGGAGACGAACACTGAACTGGCGCCTGTTGTGATAAACACGGTGACACACAGAGGAAGTGCTGCAGGAGGACAGAGAAAGAGAGAGCAAGATGTAATGCCGCCATGATCTGATGTGCTCTTTGTGAGTTCACTGCTGCTATAGTGATTGCTGTATGAGTGCTGTCATGCAAACAGTAATATGCCTCAGCGCACCCCTCTCTCTCTCTTCTGAGGATGTGTGTCTGTCCATAGCTGCTTCTCTTCACTATTATTCAGTCCTCTAACAGAGAGAAGAGAGGGGGGCAGCTTCAAAAGACCAGAGTAATGGGCTGAGTGATGAGAGAGAAAAATGTGTGGGGGGGAGGGAAACGGAAGATGTTTGTGTGTGTGTTTGTGTATGTTAAGTCAGCCAAGCAGCTAGTGCATGACTGCTGCTTTCTAGACTTGTACTTCAGAAACTTCTGCCCACAGGGTGCTGACACACACATGCACACACTCTTACACTGCATATTTTTATCACGGTAGGATGAGTGCTAGTCAGACGAGTGCCAGCATTTCTATGACTTATGAACACACACACACATTATACAAACTCTTACTCATACTACACTCATATTGTTGAAACTAAGTTTTCTTTATACAATCATGAAAATAAATAACTTTATATCTTGTTTTTACCAGAGATGGGCTCATAATATTATTATTATTGTTTATTATTATGGACTTGTTCTCCCACTTAAAAAGATGAGAGAGGCCTGTAATTGTCATCCTAGGTATACCTCAACTATGAGAGACAGAATGAGAAAAAAAAAAATCCAGAAAATCACATTGTCTGATTTTTAAAGAATTTATTTGCAAATTATGGTGGAAAATAAGTATTTGGTCAATAACAAAAGTTAATCGCAATACTTTGTTATATACCCTTTGTTGGCAATGACAGAGGTCAAAGGTTTTCTGTAAGTCTTCACAAGGTTTTCACACACTGTTGCTGGTATTTTGGCCCATTCCTCCATGCAGATCTCCTCTAGAGCAGTGATGTTTTGGGGCTGTCGCTGGGCAACACGGACTTTCAACTCACTCCAAAGATTTTCTATGGGGTTGAGATCTGGAGACTGGCTAGGCCACTCCAGGACCTTGAAATGCTTCTTACGAAGCCACTCCTTCGTTGCCCGGGCGGTGTGTTTGGGATCATTGTCATGCTGAAAGACCCAGCCACGTTTCATCTTCAATGCCCTTGCTGATGGAAGCAGGTTGTCACTCAAAATCTCACGATACATGGCCCCATTCATTCTTTCCTTACACCAGGGGTGGGGAACCTCCGGCCCCCGGGCCGTATACGGCCCGCGAGACCATTTGGTACGGCCCTCGAGGTAATTTATAAACACACGCAAAAAAGAAAAATTTGTAAGAAATCTAGACCGCAAAAAAATTAAACAAGCGAGTGCCTGTTTTTCCTGGCCAAGGTCAGGGTCCTTGAACACAACACGAGCCTAACGTGTCATCACGTGCTACTGTATATGTCTCGTCTGACAGGGGTGCAAATCTGACAGAGAGCACCAGAACAGCTCCGGGCCGGGACTTCACAAATTGCAGTACCCATAAGGAGCCGTACACATGCCGCAGTTTTTGCGTGGCTGTGTCTTTAGTTGTAAGCCCAGTGGCGATCTGTTCATCTGTCATACTGATCATACAGTCAATAACTTTGTTGTTATTAGCATCTGGTTAGCTAGCTATGCTAACGAATACAAGAAGCTTTTTCTACTACCAGTGAGGTAAAGGCACATCTTTATATGATCATTATAGTTATACAAAAAACAAGAGAATAAAGTAAACGGGTATAAAATACTATATGACAGTAACAAAAAGTTGTTATTAATAAACAAGAATACAGTTTGAAAGGAGAGTGATTTGTAAAATATCCATAAAGAAAAATAAATCTGCTTACAGTTCTGTTTCATATGGATGTTGAGAGATGTATTCATAGATCTCCTAATGTTGCTCTCAAAGTGCACCAGATTGATGCTTTTAACTTCAACATTTAAAAAAAAAAAATCTTCCCGGGGGAGCATGCCCCCGGACCCCCCTAGAGGAGGTTAGGTCCCCCCAACTGAAATCATGTGCACATGGATAGGAAACTAAATACATTTGCACACATCTTGTGTGTCTATGCGCGAGTCATGGTAAAATATCTGGATTAAGAGGTTGTTTTTTCTTTGCACAGCATTAAAGAAAGGCCAAATGAATGAATTTTAGCATTTTTAAGCAGAGGTCAATAATTTGAACGGCCCTCGGAGGATGTTGAAAAAATTTAAATGGCCCTTGAGAGGAAAAAGGTTCCCCACCCCTGCTTTACACGGATCAGTCGTCCTGGTCCCTTTGCAGAAAAACAGCCCCAAAGCATGATGTTTCCACCCCCATGTTTCACAGTAGGTATTGTGTTCTTTGGATGCAACTCAGCATTCTTTCTCCTCCAAACACGTCTAGTTGAGTTTTTACCAAAAAGTTCTATTTTGGTTTCATCTGACCATATGACATTCTCCCAATCCTCTTCTGGATCATCTAAATGCTCTCTAGCAAACTTCAGACGGGCCTGGACATGTACTGGCTTAAGCAGGGGGACACGTCTGGCACTGCAGGATTTGAGTCCCTGGCGGCGTAGTGTGTTACTGATGGTAGCCTTTGTTACTTTGGTCCCAGCTCTCTGCAGGTCATTGACTAGGTCCCCCCGTGTGGTTCTGGCATTTTTGCTCACCGTTCTTGTGATCATTTTGACCCCACGGGGTGAGATCTTGCGTGGAGCCCCAGATCGAGGGAGATTATCAGTGGTCTTGTATGTCTTCCATTTTCTAATAGTTGCTCCCACAGTTGATTTCTTCACACCAAGCTGCTTACCTATTGCAGATTCAGTCTTCCCAGCCTGGTGCAGGTCTACAATTTTGTTTCTGGTGTCCTTTGACAGCTCTTTGGTCTTGGCCATAGTGGAGTTTGGAGTGTGACTGTTTGAGGTTGTGGACAGGTGTCTTTTATACTGATAACGAGTTTAAACAAGTGCCATTAATACAGTTAACGAGTGGAGGACAGAGGAGGCTCTTAAAGAAGAAGTTACAGGTCTGTGAGAGCCAGAAATCTTGTTTGTTTGTAGGTGACCAAATACTTATTTTACCGAGGAATTTACCAATTAATTCATTAAAAATCCTACAATGTGATTTCCTGGATTATTTCCCCCCATTCTGTCTCTCATAGTTGAAGTGTACCGAGGATGAAAATTACAGGCCTCTCTCATATTTTTAAGTGGGACAACTTGCACAATTGGTGGCTGACTAAATACTTTTTTGCCCCACTGTACATACATACATACCAGGGTTTCCGCCAGGATTTTTTTCTCGCCGGTCAAATGTCCGGACAGAATTAATTTTACCGGACAAATTTGAAATGTACCGGTCATGTTTCAATAATAATAATAAGAATTGTGTAGCAGAGTTTCCGTTAGCAGGTAATTACGGATTAGGACCGGATATGCTGATGTTTAAAACTCAGTTAATGGGGATCGTTTTTATATTGCTTCAGTTTATAATCGTAACAGATCGGAAAAATTCAGATTCATTTTTCAATAAATGATTCCGCAAACAACAAACAACATAATTATTACATTCAAATAAACTACTTGTAGTAAATGAAGTACATTATTCAAATTAACTTTGAATAATAACACGGGAGAAACGGATGCTCTCTTTTCCCCTCTCCCTCCCTCTCTCTCCTGACAGCCCGTCAGTTTCTCATGCAGCTCCTGCAGCTCGCTAAACAGAGGCGGGGCTTCAGGTGATTATGCAGAGCTGCGTGTCTCGGTCTGACTCAGCAGCTGATCTGATCTCTCTCGCGTGTCCGGTTATACTTCACTCGCGTTTATGTCCATATCGATCAGATCCAGCTCTCCTGATCGGCCTTCATAGAGAGCACCGATCAAACTATTAACAGTGAATATCGGCCGATCGATCGGAGCATCGGACATTTTGACCGGCAGGTTTTGAATTGACCGGTTTTTATTAAATTTTACCAGCTAAAAACCGGTAATTACCGGCTAACGGAAACCCTGATACATACATACATACATACATACATACAGGGGTGCACATAACTTTTATATACCTCATTCACACCAACGCAACTCCGGTTCAAGCTCCGTGCTAGAGCTTTCCAGGTTCAGAACCAGTTCTTCGGTTTAGCTCTGGCTCTTTTCACACCGCCCAGAGTCCGACTGGTAATGCGTCGTTGCGTCATCGTTTGCGTCATGACGTAACCGTTTGCGTGCCTGCTTCATAAAGCCAAACCGCGAGGATGAAATAAAGTGTCAATAAAGTTTTTTTTAAAAACACAACTGCTTCCGAGGTCGGTCTTATTTCTTAAGGTGGACTGAACCATGAGTGTGGAGTAACGTTGTATCTTTCATTTAAATGAACTGTAACCTTCACCCAGGTATGTAACACGTGAAGTAAAGTTTAATATTTATAGTTTTATAGATGTATAATGAGTTATAATGAGGTGATCAACGTGAATGCTCAGGTTCCACCTTAACACGCAGACACGTTGCTTCACCATGAGCAGAAACCTTTATATGGCAGAAACACTGAAACTCTTGTTAAGTTTCTCCATCGTTGTACAAACTGGATAAAACGCGGGCTTTTTGTTGTTGTTCAGTTGATCTGTCTCTGCCCCTGCCCCCGCCTCGACGTAAGTGTGACGTATGTTGTGCTTTTGCTCTGGCCGGACAATTTTTTGGTGCTTGAAACGAACCGGATTCCGGAGCTAAGAGGCTGCTCCGCTGCGGTGTGAACAGGAAAACCCGGTGCTTTTCAAGCTCCAGCTCCGAACCGGCCCTGAAACACCGTTGGTGTGAATGAGGTATTAGTGAGTTACTCAGATGAGTACCAGGAGACAGCGTTCGGTACTCACCCCACACGAAGTGTGGTGTTAATAAGTGCAGTCTTCCTCACTGTCCTCCTCAGTGTCTCTTTCACTGTCCTCTAGTTCTTCTTCTTGCATGCTAGATGATGAAGATGCTGCAGATCCACCTCCCTGTCTCTGTTTAAGCCTCCAATTTGCTTTCTCCAAAACGTGTTGCCAAAACTGTGAAGTCCTTGCATTTCATGAGGTCAAGTTGAAGGATCAAATACTAAGAAATGATCACATGACTTGAAGTCATATCTGATTTCAGATGTGGGAAGTAACTAAGTTATTCAAGTACTGTACTTAGGTACAATTTTTGAGATTCTTGTACTTTACTTGAGTATTTCTATTTGATGCTACTTTGTACTTCTACTCCACTACAGTTCAGAGGTCAATAAGAAATAATTGTGTGGTCACTTTGTTTGAAGAAAGTAGTGAGTGTCTTCTATATTTCAATTGGATGCCAGAGACTTAAATCAGCAGTAGAAGTAATCACTGACTTTTTTTTGATAATCACATTACAAATACAATGTCACACTTCTGAAATAGTCTAAAGTGACTAATGGTGATACAATTGGTGTCAGTGTACAAATTAACCATGAAGACATCCAAATGACGAGCTTAGAGCTTAGAGAATAACGATGATGCTCTGCTATGACACGCTCACAAAAAAGGTCCTGTTAAAGGATTTCTGAGGAAAAATGGGTTCATACAAAAGGTAGTACAATCTGTTCTCAGGTTGAGATGACACACACAGTTGACCCGTCTTTATTTGGATGATTCACAGACACACAGGCATATCTAGGCTGGACCCATCAAGCGTCCCTGTTTGTGAGTGTGGACCGTCATTATTTATAGTTCAATGAAGCATCAGGCCTGGCTGTAGTGTGTGGAGATGTGTGTGTGTTTGTAGCTGGGAAAATAAGATAATCAAACAGCTCTTATCTCTAATGGCCACAGCACCCAAAATGCACACTGTCCCAAGGGGGGGGGGGGGGGGGGTGGTGGTGGTTGTGTGTGTGTGTGTGTGTGTGTGTGTGGTGTGTGTGTGTGTGTGTGTGTGTGTGTGTGTGTGTGTGTGTGTGTGTGTGTGTGTGTGTGTGTGTGTGTGTGTGTGTGTGTGTGTGTGTGTGTGTGTGTGTGTGTGTGTGTGTGTGTGTGTGTGTGTGTGTGTGTGTGTGTGTTCTCTCTCTCCTTCCTCTGGGTGTCTTACCATTCAGTTTTCTATAAGCCTTTTTGCCAGTCTCTAGGATACCGACTAGTTACCGTAGCAACCAGACTAGCTGGCCATCTCCATGGAACATGCAGCCATGCGGTCACCTGACCACCTTCCTTTCACACGATTGGATGCTGTGTTTTGGCCTTGTCTGTTCACATTCTAGTGGTTGGAATGGGGGCCCCAACAAATACTCCTCATGTCTTCTCTTCTTCATCGCTCCTCTGCTCCTGTTTACATCTCCTTCCCTTCCCCCTCGCCTTCTGTCTCGATCACATGGATTCACTTTGTTGATACTGATACTGCAACCCAGGAGCATTGGATACATAAAAGGCTAGAAAGTAGAATCTAATGTTCACGCCAGGCAAACACCCTGAATAAGTTGTTTGTTTGTTGCTGAATGTGTTACGCTTTTAAAAAGGTCAATGCTGCTCACCACCACAGATGATCTTATGACTCCCTGGTATTCATGATCTGCAGGTTCCACCCAGTGATTGCATGAAAGGAAGTAGTTTGTCACTGCTCTAAATTGCGCATAACTTTCTTTATACTCATGACACCAACTTACTTCATCACTGAAAAATAATTGGGGTATTTCCATGTTTTTGTTAAATATTTTTGCTGAATTATTTCATGGCAACTTTAAAATCCATTTGATCCTACCATTACCTCAGAACCCAGCAATGTTCAGTTGAGTTCCAGTTTTTTTTTCTCATGCAAGCTGTCGAAATATTTAGCTGATTATCATAAAAGTGAAGCCATGGAACAAGTCCTATCGAAACATTTTCTTTTCATTTTCATTCTTAATTTGTTTAAATCTTAATAGGATGAAAAATCTGGCAGCAGGAACACATAATAGATTGTACTGTATACTAAATGGTATTGTTAAAGAGGACAGGTTTCAGGTTCATATTTGTATGTTGTGTCTCTACTGTGACATGTCTCCATGCTGTAATGTTCAAAAAGCTCTTTATTTTTCTCAAACTGCCTCTTTTCACCCTCTGTCCGAAACCAGAGCCCAGTCTGCTCTGATTGGTTAGCTGGCCGGCTCTGTTGTGATTGGTCAACCGCTTGGAGATGTCCCTCCCCTTAGCCTATCATGTCAAATTTATTGGAGCGCTAGCCAATAGAAGCACAAGTGTCATTATGTTACGCAAGTAAACAAAGGAGTCCAATGGAGGCGTTTCAGGCGGGAGGGGAGTGTGTGGGAGAGAAACTCCCGCTGGAGGGAACGTTGACATTTTTTAACACACTACAGGAAGGAGAAAAACCCAAAAGCATAATAGGGCCTCTTTTACAACTACTTGTAACAAGCCTATTTATAAAAAAAAGTATTATTCTTAAAAGTAATACGACAGACCTTACCCATCCAACACAATTCTAGCAACAGATCAAGTACAAACAAATATCAAAAACCGACTTACTTTATGCAAACATTATCCTTTTTCAAGAGAACACTTAGAGTACAAGAACCAAGTGTCTTGCACAACACAATTGATGAACAAATATTATGATTAAACAATCCATATGACTGACGGCTAGCGTGGAAGACAGTAGGGCACAAATATATATGTACACACACAAGCAGCAATAAACGTGTCTATAATATGTATAATCAGCCTGCTAAACTGCCACAGAGCCAACACCCAGACATAGGAACTACTTGTTATCCCTCTCCACTTGTTTATCTTTACCTTATATAACAGCTATGCGAATATATTATACGTTAACTGAAATACAGAGGTGTGCTGGGTATGATTTGATCTCTACCACCTGCCAGTTCTCAAAAGATTCAAAGGAACTGTAATTGTAATGTTTCTTCAGGATTCATTTACTGTATGTTGATGAGTGTCACTGTTGCATCTGCCTTACCATTACACTCAGAGAACAAGGACTATTAGTAAAGTGCTGGGGGGACAGCTCACAGATGGAGCTAAGTATAGTTGAAGTGTGAGAAGAAAGAAGCAGTTAATGACGGTGTGGGACTGATAAAGTGAGCGAAGAGAACACTCGGAGCACAAAGAGTGACAGCTGAAGAGAGAGGGAAAAGGGGGAGTTTGAAAAAAGACAACAAAATCTAAGATAGAATCAGATATGGGAATGATTTCAAGATGTATTGTTGGTGAAGTCAGATTGTAATAGCTAAACAGACTCACTGGAAAATAAATAAAATAAAATACCAGGATAAAGGAGAAAAAGTATTTAGATTTCCTTAACCATTCTAATGCCCAAAGTGCAAAACAGTGGATTACCTACTGTAAAAGTGTTGATTAACAATGTATCTATTTTCTGTGATTAATAATTCATAAAGACATTATAACACAACACTAATGTGCTTTTTACACGAGAACGCAAACGGTTGTATCTGCTACTTTTCTCTTTCGTATAGCCCGTTCGTTTACACGAGGCCGTAACAGAAACACGGAAAAGGACCCCGCAAACGAAACGGGTCCCAAGGTGGATAGATCTGCAAACGGAACGCTCTGGGGGGGCAAACGGCTCCGTGTGTAACGCCTTATACCAGGGGTGCCCAACCAGTCGATCGCAATCGACCGGTCGATCGCGGGGAGATTCCCAGTCGATCGCGAGATGTGTCTAAAAATAGAACAACAATATTCTGTTTTATCGTTAATGTCCTGTAACATAATCTTCCTGTGCCAGAATAATGCACTTGAACGCATCAAAGCTTTGTGATTGGCCGCCGTGACCCCATGTGTCGGGGCGTGGCTAGTGGGTAGTGCACTAATTCGCTAACGTTGTCCGTATCAACAGGAGTGACAGTCCGCACACAAACAAGACCGCAATTATGGCAGAAGCAAAACATATATAATTTTCACTCCGAGTGGGAGGATGATTATTTTTGTATCTATTCCAATTCAAAGTCCATCTGTCTCATCTGCAATGCGAGCGTGGCTTTATCGAAGAAGAGTAATTTAGGAGCGGCATTTCAAAACAGTGCACAAACGCTACGAGACGGAATTCCCTCCTAATTCTGCCCTACGCTCCAAAAGGGGAGGGGCCTGAAAGGACAGCTAAATGCACAGCAGTCCATTTTCACCAGGCCCAACAACAAGAGCAAGGCTGCTACCAGAGCATCTTATCGCATCAGTCACGTTCTTGCGAAACACATGAAGTCTTTCAAAGACTGCGAAGTTGTGAAAGAAGCTTTCCTGGAGGCTGCCGATGCGCTTTTGGGGGACAGTAAAAAACGGCAGCATTTCAACAGGTTTTGATATAATAAAAACTCAAGTTAGATACCGTTATTAATCAGCTGTAAGTTTTAGTTTGTTTGAACTTATTCATTATAATTATTGTACAAAATGGTATAAGAATGCAAACTTAAATTGATTATAGGCCATTATCAATTCAGGTTAAGAAACTAGTGTTGCTTGCATCCTATTTTAAAGGCATTTCTTTTTATAATCTACTAAAATGCAACAAAAACAGGGTTTGATTCCATTAATTTTGTCTTTTTTATTGCACTTTGGCAGCAGATTCCTGTGTAGCTTCAGATCTGAGTCGTCTTATTAGTAAGCCTCATTTATACTTTTGTAGCAACACTATTTTTTATATAATGGCAAAGAAAGGATTCAGGGTCTTTTCTATTTTCCCTGGGTCATATGTGGCAGCCCCTTTCAATGTTTCTTGAAAACATTACCCACTGTAGTATGTGACGTGTGAATAAACTCCAACTCTGTATCAACAACACTGTTGTGTAACTTCAGTTAAATACTTGTATGTGTGTAGATTAGAAAGAGGTAAGATAAAGGCATTATTTTATGAAGTATTCATCGTACAAAGGTCAGTTTTATACAAGTAGAAGTGTTTATTTACCTGGTAGTAGGCTGTCAGTAATGGCTACGTCTCTCTATTTGGCCTGGTAGATCTCGGCAGACTGGCAACTTTAAAAGTAGCTCTCGGTTAAAAAAAGGTTGGGCACCCCTGCCTTATACGATCATTTCCTGATAACGATGAAGCCATAGCCCCGCCTCTGCTGCTCACTGCTGTAGCATGGTCAGTAGCAGTAGCTACTGCTACTGCTACTGACCATGCTACAGCTACTGCTACTGACCATGCTACTGCTACTGCTGCTAAATCCACCACGGGGCATAAACAGAAGGGAAACCATGCTCGGGGGTCTTCTTCGCTGCTTTTGGTGTATTTTGTGGCGGGAGTACAGCGCCACTTACAGGCCTGGCGTATGTACTACATATGTACTACTCCAGCGCTTTCGAGCGGTCTCGTGTGAATGGAAGACTTTTTTGATATCGTATTCGGTTTGTTTGCGTTTCGAATGCGTTTGCGTGTAAATGGGGTCTAAACTTCCCTCTAACCAAAGAATAGATACTGAGTCAACAAACAATTAATCATACCGAGTGTGAAGCTGCCTCGCAACAAAACAAGTGATCAGTCTTTTATCCTCACAAAGGAAAGAGCACAGTGATCCTGTTTTTAAATTATTTGCAACGCATCAGAGTACAACACAACTGTGAGAGCACAAAATGCAAAACAGAGAAGACATAAAAGGGAGATGGCAAGCAAGCCAATAGATATTATAATAATATAAACAGACTTTTGATTTTATTCTTTCTTTTTTTCTTAAATAATGGCTGTTGACAGAGACAGATGGAGGTCCTGATGTGTGTGTGTTGGGGGGTGTTTTCAGGCAGTATTCATGCCATCTATTTGCCCAGCCTTAACATCCTTAGTGCTCATTCATTTCCCACTCGTGACCCATTTCTCACTGTCATGCAGTAATTTCATTGGGTGTGGCAGGCCACATGGTTTATGTCATGACAATTGCTGGTAAAATGGTTCATTTAATTGTCTTGGTTACACGTTAGATTGTGTGTGTCCGCAGAGCTGCCACAGATGTGATAGATTGGTGTCTGGGGTGTGCCTTGTAGTGTTGTTGGTATAGTAAAAGGGGACACACACACACATTAAGGCTGGAATTAAATTAAGCATTGCGCATATGTTGTAATGCTACAGAACAGCTGAGAAGTAACACACACCTTTTTAAAAGAGTGTATTTTCCAATAATAACAATACAGATGTCATGTATTAGCTCACTTTTTAAAGACCTTAAGACGTTTTTCATGACTGATAAACCAGACAAAGTTAATCTTTTTGGGAAAATAGAAGGTTTGGTTAAGGGTTCGAAGTCAAAATGTAAAACTTCAAAAAGTGCTTTGATCAGATTTGACAGTCACCATTAGCAAACAACCCTACCCTTACAACAATTCTTATGGTTGTTTTTCATTTTTTTCATGCTAGTATTTCCTGTGACATAACCAAAACTTGTCTAGCTTTGGCATGACACTCATCAAGGGCCCATGACACTATTGGAAACAATATAGTTTTCTGGCCTACATATTTGCCATGTTGAGCTCTAGTTCAAATAATCCTTTTAGCATGTTGATATAGCTGTTGCTAGAAGCTGGATGTATACCCCTACCTCTTAGCTGCTATACAATTGATGAAAAAGTACAATTGAGTAAACTGATAGATTAGACTCTCCTTGAAACAGCTTTGAAGTAAAACCCATAGCCTGTCTTAATGAGGCCTCCCAAATAAAATATCTAAGGTGTTCTGCTGCAATCTGATCCTTTTTTCTGAGCCCTTCGTCTACATTATTGTTCTCCATTCTAGGTAAGCGTTCTACAATAGCGTCATAAATATGCTTCCCTGCTGAAGAGGTTTTTGCATACATAATGTTTTGTAACACACTCATGTCCATGCTTATGATTACATGCAAAGCCGAGCTTGCTGTTCCTCCTCCTCCTGCTCTCTCCATCTATTTTCTCTGGGTTGAGGTGGGGAGTCGGGACAGTAGAATTGATTGATTTTTTTCGCTGGCTGCTACAGACTAAGTGTGTTTTAACGATCCACTCAAATAACAGCATATACTATACATGTCCCATATCCAACACCCTCCTTCCTCTGTAAGCGCTGTTGCGTTGTGTGGTTGCAGGAAGGCATGGACCCCACACAGACATATATATATATATATATATATATATATATATTTAAATATATACATATCTGTGTGTCAGGGCTCTATTGGGGCAGTCTACAGAAGGGCAGAACAACAAATCACTTCCATTATTCAGCAACTGCTACAGAGATGGAGGGAGGGTAACAGAGGCGGTGTGTACCTCAAACTAGTGAGATGTTGCGGCAGTGCATCTGACATCTATATCAATAACATGAGCAGATTGGAAAGTGGAAATGAAGCATCACAAATGTAAATATGTTCCTCTTTTTGTATATCAAGAGCAAAATAGAAGAGGGATGATAAGTGGAGACGAAAGCAGAGCTAGATAGGAAAGGCGATGTAGGAAAAGATGAAGGAAAGAAGGATGATGCTGATGGAGGAGGAGGAGGGTGCAGCAGAATGGGCAGGAAAGACAGGGAGGGAGAGAGAATCTGAGACAAGATTGCATTCCTGGGAAATGAGGATAGTCTCCATGGCAACTGCAGCTGAGAGTCACATGATGCAAAGGAGTGAGAGCAAAAAAAGGAGAGAGACTGAGTGAGAGGGTGGGGTCGTGCCGGCAGACAACAGAGAAGAGAAGAGAAAAGAGATGGTAATGAGATGAAATAATAAAGTGGAGACAAAAAAAGATATGTAAAACAATACATACGTTTATGTAAATCACTTGTGAGTGTGTTTTTTGTACTGGATTACAGACACATACACATAAAGTGTCACATTGTGTTTTCCAGACAATGAAAGATAAAGGTTAGACTATTAGAGACATAAGTTGAAAAAAGTAAGAAGTTGTCATTGACAAGATACATGAAGAAATTGAAACTGGAGTCCAAAAATAGAAGAGGGGAGGGGAGAGGTGGGAGAAATAGAGAAAGGCGAGTGAGAACAGATTGTTGATAGAGAATGCCAGCCATGTTTTTTTCTTCACGATATCTGATGGCTGATGTTCACTATGACGTCAAACAACAAACACACACACACACACACACACACACACACACACACACACACACACACACACACACACACACACACACACACACACACACACACACACACACTAACATGCTAATGTTTTATTGTGCACAGTCATTGTCTCCTTGTGTTGCCTCTCACATCAGCCAGAGCTGACTGATTACAAAAAATAGCTTTCTTGTTTAACTGCCCAGTTGAATGATATGAATCAATGGTTATTTATTGTGATGCACTTACTTACCCAAGGTTGATTCTCCGAGTGCTAGCCTTAGTTTGATCTGAAAATAATTGCTTTTCAGTTTTCAAAATGTAATCGATTATACTTGCATGTAGACAATCTGAATTGATCCTACACTCTAATTTATAATTTGGTCACACCTTTGGCCAAGTCAATGAATTGCTCTAGCCCAGTGGTTTCCAAAATGTGGGGGACGCAGAGTCATGACAGGGTTCAAAAAATGCGAGAGACCAGGATGGTCTACATGGTTATATACAATGGTTATTAAAAAAAAAAGATAAAATCATAATTTCAAAAATTATTGATTCGAAAATAATATGATACAGCACTATTACGTCTGGGTCTCTGTGTGTCTCTGTGCATTAAAGCTTGGCTCTGTTTTGTGTGTGAAACGAGCCATTTTGTGTGCGTGCGCGAGAGAGAGCGCACCGGTACCGGAGATCGTAGTTGTTAGCTTCTGGTGCTACGCTAACGGATATAAGGAGTTTTTTCAACAACAAAGTGGAGGAGAGTCCTCTCCTGTCAGACTGAGAGGCTCAGTGAGCTAAAGGACTCTCTCAGTGTTATCTCAGAGGGTCTCAAACGTTTTGGTCACCATTAATGTAAACAATTATTTCCGAGGCACACGTTTATATGATCATTATAGTTATAAAAAAATAAGAGAATAAATGAAAAACAGGTATGAAATACTATATGACAGTAAAACAAGAATAAAGTTTAAAAGGGTGATTTGTAAAATATCCATAAAGAAAAAGTAAATCTGTTTACAGTTCTGTTTCATATGGGTGTTGAGAGATGTATCCATAGATCTCTCCATGTTGCTCTCAAAGTGCACCAGATTGATGCATTTAACTTCAATATTTAAAAATAAATCTTCCCGGGGGAGCTTGCCCCCGGACCCCCCTATGTGAGGTCCACACACCACCTATAAAAATAGCACTTGACCCCTGCTTACACCGATGCCGTGAGCTGATTATCGAGCCTTCATTGTAACAGTTGCGGGTACGTATGCGTGGGGATTGTTGCAGTAGAAAATTCCACTGTAGCGCCCGGCAGAGTCCTGCATCGGGTCGGGTACCCGCGGGTATCCGACGGGTGACCCGCAAAAAAGGTGATTCGCGGGTGGTATTTTTTCAAACGCTTTTTTCCGGGTTCGGTTCTGGGTAAAACAAAGATGATGCGGGTCGGGTCGCGGGTATTGCATAATAAATATATTAAAATAATAATAAATTAGTTTAATGTTTTAAATCCTCAGACCTCTCCCCCGCGGGACCGCGCATAATCATAACCTCTGCAGCGCATCAATCTGCTGCTGTGCGCGCCACATTCGAAATGGAGGTGAAGCTCTCTAGCGGAGAATACAGCATTTTCAATAACACTTCCTCAAGAGCGAAATCCAACGTCTGGGAGGCTTTTTGTGTCATCCTAGATGGAGAAAAGAACCAACATCCCACGCTTTTTGAGACAAATATGCAACTGCGTGTGTTAATAATTGCACGTTTTCACTGCTCATAGGCTATGCGGGTTCGGGTCGGGTTGCGGATCTTGTGCCGACGGGTCGGGTCGGGTTGCGGAACTAATTGGCAATATGTGCGGGTAGCGGGGCGGGTTCGGTATTGCACGTCGCGGGTGCGGGGCGGGAGCGGGTCTTGAAAATCAGACCCGTGCAGGACTCTGGCGCCCGGTACATTAATGGGAAACCCTAAATGTTTGAGCACCCTCTATGAAACGTCAAGCGTCAATAAACGTCAATAAATCTCTGGTGCCGCCACTGAGCCTGACTTGTGTTGGGGGGGCCCGACTTTTTTTTTTCTCCAAAGGGGGGGCCTGACAGAAAAAGTTTGGGAACCACTGCTCTAGCCCTTGCTCTAGCTACCATGCTAGCTAGCAAAGGAAAGTCTGCATACTACAAACACATTCAGTATGTACTTCACAATGCCTACCAAATGTGAGCTCCCCGGTTGTTACTTTAGTTTAAACTCTACCTTTTTGTCATTTGATTTATCCAGCATTATTATTTTTTTACGCTATGCCTCGTAGTCCTTATTAAATGATGCAATATTTGGGTGGTTGAGTTCAACATGTCTACTGCTCAGACTTTCTTGCTAATCTTTTAAACATCACTGGGTTTCTTGCACACAGAGAACAAATTGTGATAAAAAAACCAATTATGACTAATACTAACCTAGAACATCTAGCATTGAGTATTGACAGTTTCTGACATACTGTTCATTTTTAATAGACTTGCAGTAAATGTGCTCAGTATTGGTTGAGACTTACTACAGTTTTTAGTGGTAAACTACTTTTACAGTAATCTTATTATTACTGCAGACGTACAGTTTTCTGACTCAAATGATTGCCTGATTTAGTGCATTCTTGTGTAAATGACGGCAGTTATTCAAAAATGCGATTATTAAAAATATGTTCTTGGACCTTCCAAGTGGTTGGCCTTGGATCCAGTAATGTTTTCCTAGATAAGCGTGGGTCATTTAATCAGGAGAAGGTTAAAAGGTAATTACTATCCCTGTTTCTTTGACAACTGTGACTGTGGGTGTGTGTTTGTGTGCATGTGTGGAGGTTTGAGTAGAACTCAAAGATGGCTATAGAGGCAAAAAGGATGATTTCCATTGGTCCTATCCGAGCGACTACTGTCGCTCTGACACAAAAAAAACACAGACACACACATCCTGACCCTGTCCTTCCATATGCCCGTTTAGAAAGTATCCTGGCTTAGGCTGTGTGTTTTAAATGTGTCGGTGGCCCTCTGCCCAGGACTTTACACTGAAACTCACCCTCTCGGGACATACAAACACAAACTTGCACAGAAACAGAAATCTGTCTCAATTTCTTCTTTCTCTGCCCCTCATTCATACCGACACCCAGATGTACACACACTCCCACTCATTGCGCATCAGGCAATGTGTGTCTGCTGAGTGAGAGGACGGAGCATCAGTGGCAGAGGGGAAATGGAACGGAGAGCTTTTACCCTGCGCTGAAACACATTTCCATTAGATGAACTCCCCTTTGAATAGGCTTTGCGCCATATAGAGGATGACAGATGGAGAGAGCTTCAGTTTAATTTTTTTGAAAGAGATACATGTCCGGGATGTCTCATGAGGCCAAACAGCAGACCAGGGACTTGGATTTAAAAGTGGCTCAGGGTTATTGTCACTGCCAGAGCCCTTTTTTCAAAGATTGTACTGACAACCGTGTCAGAGAGCAAATGATTAACTTCTAGCCCCTTTCATGTTTATCTGACTCAACAGGGATTGTCAAATAGTGCTTCCATGAAAGACCAGGAGGTGTACGGAGCTGTGAAATAGCAAAAAATACACTTAGGGCTCAATTTTCAATGACTAACAAATATTTCAGTTTTTGGTGAACACTTGGCGGAAACCATGCAGCACTCAACATTAACTCCTCTTAGGTGTCTAATGGCGCATTTCCAATGCAGGGCCTCGCACGGCTTAGTACGGTATAGTTAGGCCTTGGTAGGCCAGGCTCACTTAATGCTGCGTTTCCATTACTGTTTAGTAGCTGGGGCAGTTACTATAGTAACGCAGTGTAGGCGGAGCCGTGACGTCATCTTCAATGCGAACCACAAAACCAAAACATCAGCCGTTAGCTGTTAGCACTCAGAGCTCACAGCTCCTCATATCTGTTCAGAAACTAGACAAAAGTTAAACAAGTACAAACCACAGACTGTCTGTGTCATGGCTATTACAGTCACTGGTTTATTTATGTCTGTATAGGCCGTAGTTGTCTGTCTGCAGACTTGTCAAAGCATTAATTCATGGTTTTTACTAACCGGTATCAGTATGTTGTTACTTCGGCATCATTTTGAAACGTGTATTACAATTAAATCCCGGTAAAATATGTTTATTGTGTTGTAGTTGTAGCCACTCACGTCACTAGTTTAGCATACTCAGCCTGATTGTTGACCCGGAAAGAACCACGATTTTGGAGTGCCAGAAAAACTGTGACCGAGTGCCCGTTAGCCGGAACTACCCCTAGTGGAAACGCAAAAAGAAACGGGCCGGGTTTGGCACGGAACGCTTAAACCGTGCTACACGCTGTAGTGGAAATGCGCCATTATAGGTAACAGTAATAATATACATTGTCTCCTCCTCTGCCTATCTGAAATGCTAATGTATATCTTTAAAGTCCAATAAAACATAATTGAGAGCATTTGCATAATGTTCATCTAAAAAAGAACCAACTAGACCTTATCTTAAAAAAAAACACAAGGTCAGTAATCAATAAATACTAGTGTCTAATCCGGACATTTAAACAATGATTTAAACTATACTGTTCTAGTTATTTATTATGTAGGATTTTGGAGAAGTTTCAGTCTGCATCAAAGAGTAGGTTCTTAGCAGAAGGATAAACAAGTGAACAGAATCAAGTTGAGGGTGTTTCTGCCGCCACAAATCTCACGTATCACTACATTGTTTTGTAATCATTTATTTATTATTGTTGTGTCTAGACAGTACCTGCTCACTGAGTTTTTCACTTCAATACCTAGAATAATATATATGTTTACTTGGAATTTCGACTCTTGCTTTTAGTAAAAATGTCGATGATTTTAGAGTTTAAATCTGTAACTAAAATCTTTCCACTGGGATGATTTTTTCCCATTAGATCCTGACCTATCCTGTCAGTGTAGATGGGTTTCAATTATAAATGTAGCCCTGCTGATTTTCCATCCCTTTGTAAAATAACACACAATCCCACTCAAACAGACTGTAGGTATAACACACGTATCAATCTCGCTGCTGTGTCATTATATGGGCAACCCACTTATCACACAGTACAGCATGTAAGTCTTAATTGTTTAATTTACATGATTATTGATTTTTTTTTTATTGTTGTATCCAATTTTTAAACTCTCAAACATTGGTATCACTCTTAAAAAATGCCATAAACGCCAAAGATAACACAATCCCTTGATATCACTGCCAGTAATCTCAAATGTAAAGGGATGTTTTAGTTTGTATTATACAAATTATTGTAAATAAGATCAAATTGTGTAATCCTTCCCATAAAGTGAAATAAATTAAAGTGAGGATAAAATACATTTGCTTACAGAATCGGAGGACCTGTGCCTCAATAATAAAGCCATATGTTATCAGTTTATTGCATAGACCAGCACATACATTTCAAATTCAAGCCTCTCTTTAATCAGTACACATGTGTATATACCTGTATGAGAACAATTCAAAGCAGTGTACAACACATTTTTAAGAACATTAGTCAGGATGTGAGTGGAGAGAAAGTGAACAGCTCTCAGTAAATGTTAAAGTTCAGAGAAGGTGATGTGTGTGACGTAACTCTTGAAATACATGGTACATTTTGTTCTCTATAATTAAAGGTGTCATATTCTGCTCATTCAGCCTCTGCATTAGATGACACCTACACACATATACATGGAGGGAAGGATGGAGGAATGTGTGTTTCGTAAATATAGGTTTGGTAAGTTTATGCAGTTAAATGTGTGGTGGGCGTACTGATGTACTGTGCAGAGGGATGATTCACTATAGATTGACGACAAGGACGCAGAAGTGCTCTGATTGGGTATTGAATGGAAGGACAGAGGAGAGAAAGAAGTGAAAGGATCAGATGCAGAGGATGGAGGAATGATGTTGGCACATATGATTGCCCATTCACTGTCCAAGCAAGGATGAAGGGCAGGTAAATAAGAAATACAAAGTATGATTACTCATGACTATCATATACAAATGTCCCCCGATTATTGATGCTAAAACACCACAAATGCGTAGTTTTAGAAGTATATGCACAGAATGTACCTAAATGTAAACTCTGAAATTGGTGTCATAGACAGAATTATAATTACTCGGACTAATACCATACGTATATTTAAAAGCAATACTTTCGTCACAGGGAAACCAATTTCCACGTGACTTGGACTCGAGTCAGACTCGAGTCACCAATTTGATGACTTTGGACTCGACTTGACAAAATCACAAAACACTTGCGACCTATATAACACACTACAGGAAAGGGAAACCCCCCGAAAAATATAATAGGGCCCCTTTAAGTATTATTTGTTCTTGTTCTGCTATGATTTGCTCAAGACAACGCAACAGTTTCAAAACTTAAATATGCAATTGTACATGTTATGACACATTGTGTATATACACTTCTGGTCCCACTCTATCATATTGTAGATGGAGCCTTTCAGTCCAGAAATACATTTGAATGTATAAAAATACACTAAAATCAGTTCAAGCATCTCTAGGACAAATGTAGAAACACACACTTGTCACATGGTCTTATACAAACACACACAGACACACACACACACCTTGGTGACAGAGTTAAAAATGGTTTTAACAGAACACAGGTCAGTGTCATGAAAGTGAGAAAGGGTAGCAGGACAGAGAGATGGAGAGATGTAGAGAGTTATGAAAGGAAACTAGATTGCTGACTAAAAGACAGAAGAGGGAGGGAGGGGAAATCAAACGGAGAGACGCAAGGAGTAGAAGAGCCTGACAAATGGACAGTGAGAGAGTGAGGGTGTTGTGATGGACATTAATACTCAAGGAAAGGAGAGAAAGAAGAAAACAGGAACATGATGCCAAGAGAGGGCAAATGGAGAAGAACAAAACAAACATGGTCATGGGCACAGATGGAAGGACAGCTGAAGGACAGACATGGGAAAAACAAAGATAAAAAACACTGTCGAGAGATGAATGTCAATAGAAATCAGATGGAAAGAGACAGCAGTGGTGATGATGATAGAGGGAAGACTTTTAGCTGAGAGAAAGACAGGACTGGGTCAGGTAGGTTGAGAGTTGATATGCTTCGGTGCACAGAAGGATATACAGGAAGGAGCACACTCCCCATTATAAAAGAAATGACAGGTCCTACGTCTATAGAACGTCTGGTAAAACCAGTGACTCATATTGGGACTGTCTGCCGTTATTTACAGAGCACAGCGACTCTGTACACAAACAACGCAAATATCACTTTCACACCGGCACTTCACTTCATTTGGTCTGATGCCATATCATGCAAATGACATGGCTCTGGGTCTTCCAGACTGAATATTACATTTCCTAGATGGTGCATCCTACTGAGTCTGATGGTTCCCTGATTTAACTCTAGTAGCACTATGATGTTGGCAAGAAAATTTGAACTTTTTCAGTAACATTTTCCTGCCAAATTCTCGGAAATATATGGCTAGTGTATTTAATTACTCACAAGCCACATAAACAATAGTAATTAACATTGTGATTGATGACTAGTAGCCTAGAAGGGGACTGTTGCACCCTGAGTGAATTATATCAAGTTATATTGAGTGATAGCAATTACATTTGCTATAGATTTTTCAAGAGGATGATTCGGAATGACTTTGTTGTCCCTCTGATTTCCTCTAACTACTGTCAAGTCAAATTTGTACTATCATGTGAATTGTATCACCATCTACTGGCATTATGTGTTATCTGTCCAGTAGTCCTATTGACCTTGATGACACTTGACCTTTCATATAGTGCCACCAAATGCGAAACTAATGATTTTCTCTATCAGGGAAAGATGGGAAAGAGAAAGAGGGCAAGAAAAGAAAAGAAAACTGAGTGATTCAAAAATGTGAAAAAAGATGTAGATGTTTTTGGTACTCTTTAATGGGCATATTAAGGCCTGCATTTTTGACATTTGGAAAAATAAATAAATCCTTTTTAAAGCTTGGAGTTATGATTTTGTAACATCCTGTAAAATAACATTGTATGCATCATTGTGAAATCACTCCCTGTCTGACATCTTTGTTGTACAGCTTAATGAACTTCTGTTAAGGTTGGGGTTAAAACCAATCCCTTAACCCTAAGCACCAACCAAAATAGTGCGCATGCATCCATCTGGTCATCCATGTTCCTGTTGAGTACAGTTTAAGTGTGTGGCTGTAGCTGTCTCAGCACATGGAGCCACCACGCGTTGAGAATAGGGTACAAAGGTCAGGGCTCCACGCATATTACTGTGAGCATGAAGTATCATGTAGATGGTAACTGCAAAGGGGAAAAGGGTGTTTGGATAAACTGCTGAATTCAGTCGGAATATATTGAGATCTGGTTTTAAGAGGAGCTAATGCATTTAATTTCCACTGCATATCATGGCAATAGTCCACTTTCCATAAGCAGAAGTTGTGGATAGTACCTTGTTGTGGAGAAGAAAATAATGACCCAAATGTATTTTATAAATGAAACAATATCAATATAATGTTTTTTATTAAATCATTTCATATGCAATAACAAGATAGAATATTATAATTGTTTGGAGTTCAATGTTCAATCCCATAAATATTGTCCCCGTCCATACCAAGTCATTAGCAGCGTTCACACCGGAGTACTTTTCCCACAATAGTTCACCAGAACTACGATATATTTGCGTTCACACCAAAAAGTCCCAGGAACTAAATTAGTTCATGAGAACCTTTTAACCCCCTTTTCAGTCCCTGCTAGAGAGCAGGGACTTTCGTGGGAGAAAAAGGTTCCTATTTCTGATTGGCTGGGCGGATTGCAAACCACGCCTCTTAAAACTCCAAAAAAGTTTTGTGAAGCCGCCATTTTATTATCCTCGCATTGCATTATTAGCATTAGCCCAGCGCAGAAACACAGAGAGACTCATGTATGGCAACACAAAATAAAACATGGGAGCAGTGGAGATGAGGAGGTGTCGGCGTTCTGGCGATTTACTCGGAAGGCTTCAGTAGAAGCTGCTGGGAGTCCCAGCAGCTTCTACTGAAGCCAGTCCCCAACTCCGGGGACTTCCAGCCGGGGACTTTGGGTGGCAGTATATGCCGTGAAGTCGTTTGCGGCCTGCCAGTAAACCCAAAGCAGAAGAAGAAGTGACGTCAGCGGCTTCATTTTTCTAATCCTTCCCCAGGAATTTATTCTGGTGTGAACGCGATCTGTACTTAGTTCATGAGAACTAAAGAGTTCTGATGAACTAAAGTGGGAAAAGTACTGCGGTGTGAACGCGCCAAAGGCAGATTGGCTGGAGATTTTTAAAGAATCTTCTCAATGGTTTTCCCACAATGCAATTTGATGACATTAAAAAGGTATAATTTAGGCTTTTTCTTTAACTACACTAGCTAGTGTGTCTGCCTAATAACTTTATACTAAAATACTGTTTGTAATGACTTGGATTTTAAAGGATGCTTTTGTGAAGTCTTTTCACCGAACAATAAAAGAGCAGCGGGAGCTCAAAAGGCTCTTATTCATTTCTCTCTCTCCTCCTAAACTGATTCTCTTGTTCTCTTCCGTCATCTTCTGTAATCCCCTTCTGTAATCGTTGTTACCTCAAGCGTCCTCTCTTTTCCATGCTCTTTTCATGGTAACCGTCCCCCCTCTAGTCCATTGTTAGGTAGGCTCCTGCAGAGATGGGGTCGTTACTAAAAAAAAGCAATATATTACTTTTTTTAAAAAAAAGTAATATATTACACTACTTCGTTACTCTCTACATAAAAATCTACCCTCGTGGGGGCGCGCTCATGTGAGGGCTCAGGCTTAAAATTGAGGAGATATCTGATTGGCTATAGATATAAAAAATTACAAGTACGAATCGGCTGACCGTCAGGGGAGTCTCAAAAAACCCACACACGAATGCACAGCGATGCGTGCACAGGAAGCGGTTTGTATTTGCAGGTCCAGAGGTTTTAAACGGAAAACAAATATGTGAGGATCAAAAATACATATGTAAAACTTTTTTCTGTATTTGGATTTTATTTACATGTATATGAAACGGAACACATTTGTGTGTGCATTGAAAAACACAAGTGTGGATCCTTTTGCGGATCATGAAATACAAGTGTGAATCCTTCTGTGTGCATGTGTATATTATGGGACTGTTCTGAGCCCATAGTGTGATTATGACTGATTTTATAAAAGTAGTGAAGTAACGCGTGTCGGGGCAATGTTAGTAACTGTAGTGTGATTACTGAATTATAAAAGTACCGCGTTACACTACTCCGTTACCGACAAAAGTAATATTATTACAGTTACTTTGTAACGCGTTACACCCAACTCTGCTCCTATGTAATACTTCTAATAAAGACGTAAATATATACTAGATCACCCTCAAGTAACATAGGGTATTAATCATATTGTAGTGCACTTGGAAATGTATTGTCTATAAGTGGCACACTGTTTAAAATGCATTGAACAACTCTGTGTTTGTTTATAGTTATACTAATGTCATTTTGGGTGGTGATGTGATAGCAGCAACTAGAGTTAAGGACAAACGCTGCTCCACCTCAGGCCTCTAAGATTACTAACCTCCTGCTTCTTTCCTCTTGTGTTTTCTCCAGGCGGATGCTAAGATGGTGTGTGACGTGGTCACTCGTATGGAGGATACAGAGCCTTACTCCGCCGAACTGCTCGGCGCCATGATGCGCCTGTGGTCCGACTCAGGCAACCAGGAGTGTTTCAGCCGCGCCCGCGAGTACCAGCTCAACGACTCAGCGCAGTAGTACGTATTCTACAGAGTTTAACATTATAATTTGTGTGGTTATTGAATCCTACAGGGATGAAGTTTAGGCTAATCTTGAATTTAGCATTGGCTGGTTCCTACAAGAAAAAGCCAACGGAATATCTACAATGGATTGTAGCTGAAAACAAGCTCTGTCTTAACCTGTTAAGACCGACAGACCCCGGTACCGGGGCCCTCCCGCAACATCTTGCAGGTAACAGTGTCTGAGGGCATGTTCGTTTAATAAACTATGAATGTTTTATATCAATGTAACAGGAAGAAACTCATCTAACTGATCATTTTAATTTTGTTTTTCTTAAAACCCCACAATGCTAACGCTGAGCCTCTGAATTAGCAACGAGCGAAAAATGCTAACAGATGACTGCACCAAAATTCACTCACAAAACCTTATTATTTATCTTTGCTGCACATCCAACCCATCGTTTCACATTGTGAGATGACACAGAATCGAGGGGTACCCTTCATTATCACTCAATTATACGAACTCGTGGAGATATTAACAAGAACAGACATCAAAACATGTGGCCCCGGTTTTGGTAGCTAAAAACGCTAACATGGCTCACCTGTGTTGTAGTCTGGTCAAAAGTGGTCTTCAATGACATTAAAACGATAAAAACACTGCTGAAGTTAATCCATAGGTTAATCCAATGTGTCTGTGTCCCTTTGAAATTATTTCTGATAATCCATAAGCAATAAACCTGCTTTTCCGTTTCTAGATGTCAGAGCTAGAAATATTTTCACTCTGATGCAAAACTGCTTGCGCGAAGGCCCCACCTTTTTGTTTTAGCATGTGTGTGAGCGGGGAGATTCCCCTTCGATTCTATTGGCTCTAACGGTCAAAAAGAGATGTCAATCACCAAAATCGACTAATGGGTTCCAGAGAAACTGTAAAACCCCCATTTCCACCCAAATCACCTCAGAGGTGGAGTTTTTTTGCTAAACCTCTCTAAAAAGGTCAAATGTCAATTGTTTTGCATCAATCTTGATACAGGGTACTTATTATATGTTGTACTTTGGATTCCCAAAGCTTTTAGTCTACCTTACAAGGGTAGTTTTCACTATAAGTAAAAACATTTTTTGGACAGACACTATAATTTACAGTTTTTTACTATGTTCAATCTGAATTTTCTTTAAAATAAAAAACATCTATATTGATTCTGACTTTTCTACATCCAACTCACAGGTTTATCATTACTTTGAGAAAAAAGATTATTAATTTAACCCTTTTAGAAGGGAAGATATGGTCATTTGTTCTGGGAATGTCATTTTCGAGCCTGAAACTTGAAAAACAGGCTCAGGGCTAAACAGGTTTTAACAAAGCATTTTTTAGATTTGACAAGCTTAAATGCAATTGCCAGGAGTTAAAATGTCGTTGTGTTTGACTTGATAATGTTGAATGTCCCAGAAAACCTCTGTTATCATTAAGCTACTTGTTAGCAACATCTTTGTTAAGTTGCGTACATTTTTTTTTAATAGTGTGTCTTATGTTATAGAACCAAATGTAAAATATCTTAATCGTGTTTAAAACATTTAAGAAGCATAGAAATCTCACCAAAAAAACCTCTGGGCCTTGAGACAGGGGAACTGAAACTGCAGAATTGCTTACTCATTTCCAGGTTTCAGGAGTCATTCCTGCCGCATCCAACTGATCACAAGTGATATCATCCAGCCAGAGTATGCTTGAGTATGAATGGGAGATGTTACAAAGTGACAAATTAAAGTATTTCATTTTTAGAAAAGCATACATTTTCCTTGCTGTTATCATCTTATTATCAATATGTAATTAGCATAATCAGATAAGAATACAGGCAAACTGAGTGTGCATATCCTTTTGTTGTCAGTGGGCATGTGTATGCGTGTGTGTTTCTAGTGAGTGATAGTACAGATTGGGGAACTGCGATGGTGTTTGTTTAACGCTCCAATAAGCACTATATCACTGACTCAGCACAGCAGCAAGAGAGTTTGTGTGTGTTCCACCTGTTCAGCTGAGACGTGTCAGGATCAATACATCAGTCATTACCGACCTCCCCCCGCCTAATTCAATACACCCACCAACCATAAAAGATGAAAACGAAACACATGCTCCCTAACACATGCACTCACACACTCAACTATTTATTTATAATCTCCTAGATACGATCATACACTGGCTATTACGACACATAGTCAATCACCATTACAAGTACACGGCCTGATTTATGCTGAGTGCCTGAGTGTGGGTGGAGAGCGAGAGAGAGACAGCTGGAGAAAAACAGTGAAGGAGAGAGCGAAGAAGGTGGGGGGGTGGGGAGGACATTTTACTCAAGTGCCATGTTTGTGCGTGTAGCCCTTGTGTAATTGTCCGCCATACATCTAATGAAATTACACAGTGACAAAGATACATTGAAGGAGAGTGACAGATAGAGTTGTATATCTTTGTTGCTGTGTGCGGCACATACACTACACATACTGTAAATCACTCTTATAGGCAACTGTGGATGTAGTGAATGTAGCTTGTGTGTTAGTTTATTTAGTGACCACTTAATATGAATTCATATTCATCCAGGAAAATCATTCCTGCGTTTGAATTTCTACTTTAGTACTGGTTTCAGTTCACTGGCAGTGTTTTTATTTATCAAGAAGCATTTAGAGGCAGCAGACAGTTAAAAAAAAAACTCAAGCAAGAAAAGAGCCATCAAATGCACTACTTGGATGGAAATCTACCAGTGAAAACTAAGTGTCTAGAAGCAAATCTAGTGCAGACACAGATGTTACTTAAGAGCTGCAGGGAAGTTGAGATAAGGTGCAAAGAGAAAGGGCAGGAAGGATATAGAGGGATACGTTCAGATAAATTAAGCCGGGGGAGTCCAAGCCAAGGCTTAAGCAAGGATAAAACGGATCAGAATAATTAAAGAATGCAGACTGAGAGACAATAGAGACCAAAAGGTCAGGAAAAAGAGTATTCCATTGAGTCAAAAGTGATGATAAAGCAAGACAGAATGGACAGAAGAAAATACAGAGTTGCAACACTTAGTCATTTCTCATAATAGCAGACAACCTGGAAGTGCAAACATATTCCTGTCAACAATTACATTTGGTCAATTAATTCAAACAATTGTGTGAATGAAAGCCTCTGTGTGTGCTAAATGTCACATTAAAGATGAATGCACACTTCCTGTTATGTTGGAACTTGTGGTGCAGAACAGGAGAAGCAGCCAATGAACAGATAGGACTGGTATCACGTGATCATACCATGAGTTATTTGGATTTCTGCTTAAGAAACCTCTCGTTTTTCGTCGTCAGGTGTAACAGTTAGTTCAAAGATGAGGTATTTAGTGAGGGTTTTAGGGGGGGAAGAGTGTAAACACACATGCACTGTGTGTTAGTATTAAAATGAAAGCAGAAATCTCTTTTATGACAGGAGCATGTACTGCCAGCAGCCATCTCTCTCTCATCAATGCCCTGCATGTCGTGACCTATTTATCGCAAAACACATCCACTGTTTATGATTTACGTCTGCTGCCTTTTTTGACAATGTTGCCACTTGAAATGGACAGTTGGTTTATAACAGTGAGAGACCGCACTATGAAACAGATGGAGTGCACCAAGCCCACTAAAAGCAAAGCAGTCTTAGTATCCTTGTTTAGATCTAATTGAAGGTAAATGTCACACAAAAGGGCATCATTCTTCTTTCTTTAATACGGATATTGATTCTGCGTCTAGCTTTGCATTTGATATGACCGTCATTGAACTTCTTATTGGATAATAATGTAAAGCTACTTATGCCGTTTTGATTTTAATAAGTAAACATATTGCATCCTGCTGGGTGCTGCTATTTGTCGATTTCTGGCTTTAGAAAGTTATATATATCTTCTGTTGACACCATAGGTAACCCATTGTTTATATGTTGTTCCACAAAAGGCTTAAATTCAAAATAAAAGTTGCAATCTGCTCAGTGTTAAAGAGGCTCTATTATGCTTTTTGGGGTTTTCCCCATTCCTGTAGTTTGTTATATAGGTTTTAAATAAATAGCTAAAATCCCAAACTTCCCTCCAGATGGGTGCGCCAGGCCTCAGATGATTTGAGACCAAATATCATATTTAGACTTTTGTTTTTTTTATATAATTTTTTTTTTTTTACATAGAATTGTAACACAATGCATGATTGTCGCTAAAAGCCTTGTCTCTACATTACAATCAAATATAAAAAATAATTGATTAATTAATTTTAATACAAATTCAAGTTAGTAGCTATTAAAGGCATAAAAAGACAGAAATGTATAACTTTTTCTTTAATAGAAATGTTTCTTCTGCCCGTAAAGTGTCCAAATCAGGCTTTTCTGGATAAACGCATTTTTAAAACATAGTCATTGTTCATGCCGTTTTCAGTTGGATTATTTGTCACAGTTGCTCCGATCAGATCGGTCTCCTCCATTTTGTAGATTATTTACGACTTTTGAATCCACAAACACATCGGCAACATCCGGCTTACTTTGAGCATGTGTTTTAAACAGTTTAATCCCTTTGTGAATTGTTTCCACTTGCGCCGTCCTTTAATTTTTTCATACAGCGGGAATCCAAATGAATTAATCCTGAGTCCAATAACCATCAAAGTCACTCCAATAGTGCTCCTTAATTACGCTTTCATCCTCCTTTAAAAAAATACTTCACATTCATCCAGTTTGTGACAGTAGTTGTAGCATTTTTGAGACTTTTAAACTCTAATTACCACTGTTGCCCCCCCTTGTGTGTGTGTGTGTTCCAACAGGAGTCATTTGCGGGGGCTCTTGGGAAAAAAGGTTGTGAACCCCTGCTCCAGCGGGCCTGAAGCTCCTTGATTGTAGTCCTTTGTATACCTCCCTTACATCACTATTTAACACTTGCGCTTCTATTGGCTAGCGCTCCAACACATTGTACGACTAAAGGCCCTGACACCCCAAGCCGATTTCGGCCGTCGATAGATGTCGGCCTCGAAAGCGCTGGAGACGCTGTAGTACATATGCCAGGCCTGTAAGTGGCGCTGTACTTTCGCCACAAAATACACCAAAAGCAGCGAAGAAGACCCCGAGCATGATTGCCATGGTTGCCCTTCTGTTTATGCCCCGCGATTTAGCAACATGTAGTTCAACTGTTCATGTAGTTCTCCATGTCCACTTGTTGTTGATGGTTGTGGTAGAGGAGCTGTACATTTTGCACTAACATCTATAGCATGTAGCAGTAGCCAGTAGCTACTGACCATGCTACAGCAGTGAGCAGCAGAGGTGGGGAGAGGTGGGGGTATGGCTTCATCGTTATCAGGAAATGATCGAATAGGGCGTACACACGGAGCCGTTTGGCCCCCCAGTGCATTCCATTTGCAGATCTACCCACCTTGGGACCCGTTATCGTTTGCGGGGTCCGTTTCCGTTACGGCCTCGTGTGAACGAACGGGCTATACGAAAGAGACGCACCGAAGTTCTCTCAGAGCCGTGGCTCAATGACTGTACTCATGCTCTCAGACGCACCTGCAGGCGTGCAGAGAGACAATGGAAAAAGGATAAACTCCATGTCTCCCTAGAAATCCTTCGTGCTTGCCTTTCCGACTACCAGACGGCAGTCAAAGCAGCCAAAACAAAGCACATTTCTCTGTTAATCTCCAAAAACAGCCATAAACCTCAGGTTATTTTTAATGTCCTCAACTCTATCATTAATCCCTGTGATGTTTCTTCAATTGTGCCATCAACTACTCTCTGTGATACGTTTCTTACATTTCTTATCGAAAAAGTATCTGCACTTAGGCTAGCCCACACTAATGCTACCCCAGATCCTGCTCCTTTTCTGTGCCCTGCTGTCCTCGACCACTTTGAGCCTGTATCCCTCTCTTCTCTCTCGGATGTTGTCAAGCACCTGCGGCCGACAAATTGCACCTCAGACAGCATTCCCTCTCGCCTTCTCAGAGATGTTTTCGAATCAGTTGGAGCAAGTATTTTATTACTAATAAACACCTCTCTTAGCTCAGGATGTGCCCCAGCTGCCTTCGAGCATGCCGTGGTCCAGCCACTACTTAAAAAGAAAAATCTCGACCCCTCCATTCTCGCAAATTGTAGGCCCATCTCCCAGCTACCTTTTTTATTTAAAGCCCTGGAGCGAGTAGTCTATGTCCAGCTACAGTCGTTCTTAACCACGCATGCCATCCACGAAAAGTTTCAGTCTGGCTTCAAACCTATGCACAGCACTGAAACAGCCCTTTTAAGAGTTTTTAATGATCTGCTCCTAGCCGCCGACTCAGGTAGCCCAGCTGTCCTGGTGCTGTTAGACCTGACAGCTGCCTTTGACACTGTGGACCATAGCATCCTGTTTTCACGGCTTGAACAGTCCGCAGGCATCACAGGCTCTGCCCTTGCATGGTTGAGGTCCTACCTGACAGACCGTAACTTCTCAGTGCAGCTAGGTGCCTTCTCCTCTGCTAAAGCCCCTCTTACCTGTGGGGTTCCCCAAGGCTCTATCCTGGGCCCCATCCTCTTTTTACTGTACATACTGCCCCTAGGTTCAATTCTCACTAAACACAATATTCCCTTCCACTGCTACGCCGACGATGTACAGATCTATCTGCCTCTCAAAGCAAATGTCAAACACTCACTACAGCAGTTGATGGACTGCTTGATAGAGATAAAATCCTGGCTGAGCAAAAACGTCCTTAACCTCAACGAGAGATAGACTGAGGTCATCTTTTTTGAACCCCGACCTCCAGTTGATATTCTGGGCTCTCTCAATGAAAACATCCTCCCCTCTGTCATGAACCTTGGAGTGACCTTCTCTAGCACTTTTAAATTCAACAAGCAGGTCAGCACCGTAGTCAAATCCTGCTTTTTTAAAATAAGACTATTGGCCAAAACCAAGTCGTTTTTATCTTTTGAAGACCTAGAAAGGGTTATTAATGCCTTTGAGACTGGACTATTGCAACGCTCTGTATGTGGGTATGGACCAAGCCTCAATTACACTCCTGCAGCTAGTCCAAAACGCAGCTGCACGTCTTCTGACTGGCCACAAAAAGTGTGTGTGTGTGGTGTGTGTGTGTGTGTGTGTGTGTGTGTGGTGTGTGTGTGTGTGTGTGTGTGTGTGTGTGTGTGTGTGTGTGTGTGTGTGTGTGTGTGTGTGTGTGTGTGTGTTGTGTGTGTGTGGTGTGTGTGTGTGTTGTGTGTTGTGTGTGTGTTGTGTGTGTGTGTGTGTGTGTGTGTGTGTGTGTGTGTGTGTGTGTGTGTGTGTGTGTGTGTGTGTGTGTGTGTGTTGTGTGTGTGTGTGTGTGTGTGTGTGTTGTGTGTGTTGTGTGTGTGTGTGTGTGTGTGTGTGTGTGTGTGTGTGTGTGTGTGTTACCACACACACCATACTCTCCAGTTAATACTTGCATCACTGGCAAATTAGAGGAGCACACACTGGGGTCCCGTGTTAATCAATGTGGCGCTCCATGAAGAGTTATATCAGGATGAGGGAAGAGTCTAATGCAGCAGTGGTCTACATACTGTACGCCATCTAAAACTACATAAGCACACAAAAGTCATTATCCTGCCCAGGCTTGTTTAATTGTAATTGACATGACTGTGGGTGTAGGACCTCCAGGGGATAGCAGCTCTATATGTGGAATATTGTTTGCATTAGTGATAATGTAAGTGCATATCCAAAACATTATTCCAAAAGGTGACTGCTTCTGTTCAAATAGGTGTCAACCTCCAGCGGAAGTAAAGGTCATCAAAGTAACATGTAAAATAATGGCAACCCTAAGTGGCCTTTCTTACTTTAAAGTCTAATGTTTAAGTGCAGCCTGATAGTTTTCCAACATAAAGCCAAGAGTGAATGACGTATGGCATACATCTTGAGATCTAAAAATACATACAAATATTGATTCTGCTTCAGTTCTTCTTGCTCTTATTCTTCTTCTAAATATTGTTAGCCACAGCAGTAGAAGCGTTGTTATCCATCTTTGTATTTTATTAGATTATATTATTTTGCTTAAAAACAGCACCAAATCATCATGTTTTATTGACAGTTACATCATTATTAAAGCAGAGCCAGTCAGCTGATGCTTTAGTTTAGTCTACAGCTGTGTATAGGACATGCTGCATGTTGTTATACATTTTCCATTTAAAAAATAAACCCATGTCTAGCCGATTGCTTTGCCTTATTGTGGCCTGGTAAGAAAATACACACACAAAAAAACACTGCTTTCACCCTCTTATTTTCTCTTTGTCTCCTCCCTTATAGCTTTCCTATCTACTTTCACTCCTCACCCCCACTCTAACACATAATCCTTGCTCTCTAATCAATAGTTCTTATCATTGAAGCTGTGTGAGTGTGCGCTGTACTTGTGTGTGCCAACCACTTCTTGTTACCGTCAGCCCAACATCTCCCTCCCTCTCTAGACTTCATCTTCTTCTACCATTCTTTTCAAAAGTAACACAGCATTCATTTCAAAGGCCTGATACACTCGCAATAATCTTTCGACAAAAACATCCACTACACTCGTTTATAATTTAAGTTCTGTACCAAACAAGGATTTTTCATTAAGTCTGTAGGATACCGTTTGTTGCACCACGATACTTTCAATAGTCCATATTGCAATTGTGATAACATTAGGACAGTGCAGCCCTACCAATAATGTCTGATTGGTTGGGAACATATTGCTCAGTTAATGCCGAACTCTACACTTGTTTTCAGGATTGCACTTGACTCTCAGAAGGGAATATTTAAGGAATAATAACCTCTGAGTTGGGAACCACACAGCAAAGAACAAAACAAACCATGCTGTAAAAGTGAATAAGAAATACTGTCACAGCTCTTTCTTCACTCACTCCCTTATTCTTTACTTGACAGTAGAGTATCATCCCTCAGCCGGGGAGCTGCCCTGCATAGGCTGTGAGATGAATCTCTGATCTGGGCCATTAATTTGATTTATACTTCTACATAAAAAAATCAAAGTCCACTTCCATGGATATTCTATCACATAACTGAATAGATTTCAGAAAACCATTTCCCTTTCTCACTTCTTACCCAGTGGCTACTCAACATGGTAGATTTTCTTCCATCTGCTGACTAGGGCTAATAGTGTTTATTATTATTAAGGTGTAGCAACCATGGAGACGAGAATGTAGGGATATTTACATTGGCAGTATAGAATATGTATACAACTGTTGTGACAGTATTGATCTGTAGCTGACCTGTGCCCCTTCATAGAGGGAATGTATAAAGGAAATGCAATTATCCCTGCTGCAGTGTGTAGTCACTGTTACTCTCGTTAGTTTTGACAGCAATCCAATTGACGGTTCTCACATTCTGTTTGTTTTGTATTGTTTGAAAGGGCCCTATTATGCCTTTAGGGGTTTTCCTTTTCTTGTAGTGTCTTATAAAGGTTGTGAATAGTCTGCAAGGGATACAATCTCAAAGGCTACAATCCCAGAGAGAGTTTCACTCCCACACACTCCCACCCTGCCTGAGACATAATATAATAACATCACTATGTAACGAGCTTCTATTGGCTAGTGCTCCAACACAGTTTACGTGATAGGCTAAGGGGCGGGACCTCTCTAAGGGGTTGATCACAACAGAGCCGGCCAGCTAACCAATCAGAGAGGACTATGGTTTCAGGCAGAGGGTGAAAAGAGGTGCTGCAGCACAGGCAGTATGAGAAAAATAAAGAGCTTTTTGAACATTGAAGCATGTAAACATGTCACAGTAGAGGCACCAACCATTTGAGCAACAACATTTTACTGTAAAACAAGGTGGATCACAAACAAATGCATCCATTTTAGGTGCAAACACTTCTACTCTTGTCAGTGTTATTAGCAAATTGCCCTTAATTGCTGAGGATTGAAGGAAGTGCAGTTTTGAATGCAAGCTCTGGAGATTTACGGGACATACTCATTAGTAGTGCGTTATGTTCAAACTGTGCAGTGTATTTGGAAGGTGCCGTTATTAACCGTTACAACAAATGACATGCTAGAAACACTTCTCTCTTGGTCGCTTGCTACAATGGTACTATTGCATGCAGATAGAGCGACAAGGGACATATTTAATATTCATTTTTCTCAACAACCGCTCATCTGATTGAGAAGACCCACGGAAGTGTTGTGTCAAGTGTGAAGTTGTTTGAGTGGATGAGTGGTTCTCGAATAATTGTTAGCAGGCTTGCAAGCAGCAACTACAGAAGAGCAAGCCAACAAGTTTTTTTAAAATGGATGTCTTGTAATATTATAAGACAAAAAACCTATCTTGTTTGGCATTGGTTGGGGTTTCTGGAGTGTCAACTTTCCAAAATCAAATTAACAGCTGTTAGTTAATGATGTACTTCAAGAAAAGGCTAAAATGACACAGTCCTCCAAACTCTTTAATTGCTGAATATCTCTCTCACTGGAGCCTCATTTTCACCCCTTCCGCATTTGGAGCAATCCAAAGTTTGACAGGCCTATCGCGTCTGGTTACGGCCTGTCCACACGGTGGCGTGCGTTGAAGCCTCAACGCTTCTGCCCATTCACTTTGAATGGGGTGACGTCACGCTTTACCAAACTGCATTGTGGGAGCGTTGCTTCGCATTGCTTCGCGTTGCTTCGCGTTGCTTCGCGTTGCTTCGCGTTGCTCGCTTCAAAAGTTGAGCAATGTTCAACTTTTGAAGCTTCGGCGGAAGCGTCAGCCAATCAAATCATATGCCAGTACAAGTTCTAGCCAATCAAACCGTGTGCTCCGGGGCGGGAGATTAGTGTGATTGGTTGTTTTTTTTTTTTGTTTTTTTTTTTTTATATAAATGTATTTATTGTACAGGCTACAGACACAAAACATGGACATTGCAATGACAAAATGAGACATTCCTATCTCAGACAACAACAAAAAAAAAACAGAAAAAATAAATAAGTTAGTCACTTCAACATTTCATAAACAAACCAAAAATAGGTTGACAGTCCAATATCATCAAAAAACATTTATTATTCCTTTTTATCCCACTCTTCGCTAGAGCTAATTGTTTCCCATTTCATGGTGTGTTGAGCCACCTTTTGATTCTTTGTGGCAATCATCCTTTCCAAAATAAATTGTGTTTTTAATCTACTTTTCTCACACCTTAAATTCAGATTTTTTCTTGATTGAGCTTTAAAAATAAGTATTTTTGCCAGAAGAATAATTGTATTCATCAACTGTGTATTGTCCTCAACCAAAAGCCCAAACAAAAGACCAAAGGGAGTAAATGCAAAATCAATATTAAGTGTCGTAAGCCAATTTTGAATCTCAGTCCACAGTCTTGCAACGTATGGACAATAAAAAAAAAAAATGCATCTGGTCTTCCTCTTCCTCCTCACAGAATCTACAAAGTGGTGACGGTTCGATATTAAAAGTGTCAAGTTGTTTTTTTGTAGCGATAATCTTGTAAAAGATCTTCAGTTGGAAGATTCTTGAATAGGAATCAATTGTTGTTGTGTATATGGTTCTAAAAAATTGTTTCCAGGGTATCAGAATATTAAATTCCTCTTCCCAGAAAGAACAGACCGCATGAGGAAAAGCAGTAAGGCCCTTGCCCTGGAAACAGTGATTATAAATTATTTTATTTATTTTCAATTTTTGATAGCCATTTCTGACTTCTTGTGTGAGGTGTACTGTTGTCGGTTTCCATCTTTTTTAAATTTACGTTTCCAGTTAGTTGGAATAGCTGAAAGCAGCTGGTTAAAGTGAAGGAAATCACATATCTGATTATGAAATTAAATTACCTGTGCTATCTAGTAAATAATTTATGAAAATAATTCCTTTTCTCAGGAGACTTTCCCATAATAGTGGTTTTCCATCTATTAAAACTTCTGAGTTCAACCATATTAATTGATTTTGGATTTATTCTGGTGTATCTGGGGGGTAATACTGGAAACTCAACCAAGCCTTCAATGCATCTTTAACAAATGGTGAAATGTCTACTAATATTTCTTTGAATAACCATTCAAAGTGGTGAGATATTAATTGGAAAAAGGGAAACAGTTTACAGTCAAAACATAAGTGCCCTGAAAATAAGTTCTGACTTGTTCTCCAAAGACTATTATGATACATTTTATTAATCCAAGATGCTTTTAAGGATTAATTCATTGCTGCCAAAACATTTTAATTTAGTCCACCATTTTCAAGTGTATTATATATGTATTGCCTTTTTATCTTGTCAGGCTTATTATTCCAGATGAACTTAAACATTCGTTGTTCAAAGCTTTTTAAAAAAGACGCCTCTGGGGAGGGAAGTGAAATTAAGAGATAAACAAACTGTGGAATCACACGAGCATTAATTAATGTAATCTTTCCCTGTAATGAGAGAGCTTTGCCTTTCCAAGGTTGAATTATTTTCTCAGTTTTCTGAATTTTTCGCTCAACATTTACCTTAACTAGATCTTTAAGATTTTCTGGAATATGAATTCCCAGAAAATCCACTGAACCATTACAGCTGAGCATTGTAGCTCGAAAACTGTGCCTCTTAATGTTCCTATTCTCATAATACAGCATTTATCAAAGTTAGGCCTTAGCCCAGCTAATTTTGAAAAGTTATTTAAATCAACTATTAGGGCATCTAATGAAGTTTTTTCAGGCTGTAGAAAGAAAGTTGCATCATCTGCATATAATGTTACTTTTGTTTCAATACCATTTGATCTTAAGCCTGTTATACATGAATTGTTTCTAATTCTGATAGCAAGAATTTCAATGCATAATAGAAACAGATATGGATAGAGACAGTGGACACCCTTGACGTACGCCTCTGGACAGGCTGAAGCTTTTTGATAAATATCTATTCTTAACTATTTTACTGGTAGGTTGGTTATATAAAACCTTCACCCACTGTATAATGGTTTCCCCAAAATTAAAGAATTGGAGGGATTTTTGAATGAAATCCCATTTTACTGTATCAAAAGCTTTTTCAAAGTCAGCAATAAATAAAAGTCCTGGTTTTCCATCCTCTTCATGATTATCTATCATATCAAGCAGATGGCAAATATTATCTCCAATAAAACGCCCTTTTATAAAACCTGTTTGATCATGTTTTATTATATTCCCAATTACTATTTTGATTCTCCGTGCAATCACATTTGGACAGAATGTGGGTATCGCAACAAAGTCAGTGGTCAGTGGTCTCCAATGCTTCATATAAACAGGATTCTTGTAATGCCCCTCTGGTTCTTGCTTCAGTAACAATGTGATGAGGCCTTCTTTCTGTGTATCTGATCATATTCCTTGTTTAAAGGAGTAGTTAAAGGATGCCAATAGAGGTTTTTTAATTTCTGTGTAGAAGGTTTTATAAACTTCAACAGGTATACTGTCAATCCCTGGTGATTTACCAGGAGCGAAGGAATTAATAGCATCCAGTAACTCTTCTTCTAAAATGTTTCCTTCACAACTTAGTTGCTGATCTACTGACAGTATCTGATCATAAATCTTTTGAAAAAATAACTCGATATTGGATCCGACAGGAGACTCTGGAGCCAGAGCATATAAGGTTTCAAATAATCCACCTCTTCCGCTAATATTTCCTGTGGAGATGTAAGTAGAATACCATTTACCAGAGTATACTGGCTCATAATGGTTTTTTTGGCAACATTTCTTTGGTTGATTCTTAAAAAATGAGCCGTGCACTTTTCCCCTTTTTCCATCCATGTGGCACGGGATCTATAAATTATACCATTCACACGCTCAGAGTATAAATGTTCCAGTTCCAGTTGTTTATTTTTTATCAAATAAGTTGTTTCTATGCAGAACGATTGCTTTTCATCCAACGTTTTAGTCAATTAATTTACCTCCTCTATTAGACTCTTCTCCTTTATCAAATATTGTTTTTGTTTCCATGACTCCATCTTAACAGCGTGTCCTCTAAAAACACACTTAAAGGCTTCCCAGACGTTGTGAGGGTCCGATGAATTATTATTAATTTGAAAAAAATCTTTGATTAGTTCTTTAGTTTTTTCAATAAAATCTGTATCATTTAAAAGTGATAGGTTGAATTTCCAATACCCCCGCCCTCTGGGATATTCTGCTGTAATAATTTGCAGTGTTACGATGGCATGGTCAGATCTTAATCGGTCACCAATACTACATTTGAATACTTTGTGAACCAGGGAAAAGGTGATAAGAAAGTAGTCAATACGACTAGCTTGTTGTCCCCTGCGCCATGTATACCTGCTTGAATTTGGATTTTTTTTTTGTCTCCAAATATCCACTAAATCTAAGGATGCCTTGAGTTGTTGGATTTCATTTAAGGCCTGTGGGTGATTATTAAAATAATTTATTTCTGTGTCATACATCTCACCGACACGGCACTCCACCTGATCCACTCTGTCGCTCGTTTTTTTGTTTGATCTGTGCGTAGTTCTGTTGTCAGTTTTCATAATTTTCTTTATGTCCTTATCCGTCTCAGCTCGAAATTTGTTGAAATCCATTCTGAAGTCTTTGATCTCTTTCGATATTGCTTCCTTCATTTCGAGCATCAGATGTTTTATTTCTCCTACTTCTGCCATTGTGGGGACAGGTGACGCGAATTGTTTGTTCGTCCGTTTTCTGCTTGGTAAAGTTCTTTTTTCCGCAGTTACACCCGATCTCTAATTCATCCCCTATTAATGTTTAGTTGTGAGCGCAAAACAGATATTTAAACCACCAGATCCTTCTTCTTATCCTTCTTGTGGGGTTGAAGAGTTACCCAGGTTTTCACGCTGCCGCCATGTTTTTCAGGTGATGACCATCACCTGAAAATATATCCCCCTCCCATGTGATTGTTGTTCGAATTTCAGACAAGCTCACCGGCAAGCTTCAATGCACGCCGCGGTGTGGACGCTGCGTTAGGGTAACTAAACAAGAAGTGAATTTCTGCCAATTAACAATCATGTCTGTCTTTGTGTGTGTGTGCAGCTACTTAGACAGCCTAGATCGGATTGGTGCACCAGACTACCAGCCCACAGAGCAGGACATCCTGAGGACCCGAGTGAAGACCACAGGCATTGTCGAGACACACTTTACCTTCAAAAATCTCCACTTCAGGTCAGTTTTAACCCAGGGCATTTATTTTACTGTCATCGGTACTGACTTTACTTCCTCATCCAGGCTACAGTAGGAACTCCAGTGTGTAATTAATAAGAGGTGCCTATATTTATGTCTCTCATTTTAATGAGATCTGATTCAATTAGAGCACAGAGCTGTGGGAATGGTGACCGAGTGGAGGGGTGTGTTGTGATGATGGGGGTAGAAAAAAAGAGAGAAAAGAATGGCGAGGCTTTTTCTAACCTCTAATTTAACTACCATATTTCTGCCCCTCTCATGCTCCTGTGCATACACACACACACACACACAGAAAAGTATCGACAGACTTACAAAGGGGAGAAGGTTAATAAACTGTAGACACCAATTATGTTTCAGGATGGATGTAACATCTGACTTCCACTGTTTCTGTCCCAGCCTTTATCATACACGCTGTGTGTTCAAGTTGCGCACACTCAATTTAGACAAGCAGGGAAATATAGTTTCTCCTGGATGACATTACATTACATGTCACTTGTTACGCTTTTATCCAAAGCGACTTACATACTCAATACTGTGGGCAATCCCCACAGGAGCAATTTGGGGTGAAGTGTCTTGCCCAGGGACACAACGACATGCTGGCTGCAGTGGGGTTTGAACCTGTGACCCCCTGATCCAAACACATACGCACAATCCACTTAGCCACACACCTCCTGTGACGCTGTTACTCTCGCTGTTGAGTAGGCCGTGTGCTGGGTGTGTTTTTTGGTGAGAAGCCCAAATATTTACGGCTCAATTGTTATTACTGGCAGTCAGGGAGTGTGTGGGAGACAGCAGTGTTCCTGTACTGGGTGTAACCCTTCAACCTACCAACCATTATACCCATCACATGTGGAAATGGCTTCACTTCACTTTAGACTCCCTCCCCGCTGTTAGTGGCTTCTCTAGAGTTCTCTAAAAACCACAAAAATACAGCTTATACATGAGAGGTCATTCCAGGCTTGTGGAAAAACATGAATTGCTAGATGGAAAAGATTCATCAGGGTTCAGATACTGGTCATGAACTTTTTCTTGTGTGTGCTTCTTTTGTCGCTTGACAGTTTCAGCTCTACAGTATTCCTCCAGCGGTCATGGTTAGGGTGTACATGTGTATTTATTCACGTCTGTCTCCCCAATCAGGCTGTTTGATGTGGGAGGTCAGAGATCGGAGAGGAAGAAGTGGATCCACTGTTTTGAGGACGTCACTGCTATTATTTTCTGCGTGGCGCTCAGCGGATATGACCAGGTGCTGCACGAGGACGAGACCACGGTAAGGACAGATGGTCATGTGTTGTATATTTTTTCTTTCACTCTGTCCCTCTCTCCCTGTCCCACTGATACTCCTATTGTCACTTTGTGGTCCTTTTATAAACATTAGGAAGGACATTTACAAGCTTGTTCTATTTATAGATTCAATGTGTAATCTGACATAACACCCACGCCCTGTGTGAAAGATTGAAACAGGGCGGCAGCTGCTAAATAAATAAATGAATGCATAAAATGTTTTAATATTTACATTTTAGTGTGCATTTCCCAGAATGTAATAGGAATGACCCATACATTTGTACTCTTATTTTGCATCTATTTTAAATGTCTATATCATAATATTGATCCTCCGTTATCCCAAACAAATGAGTACATAAATCAACAGAACACCGCTGAAGGCCATATTCAAAATGCGCATTGGAAACATGCAAATCATTCTCCCACACATTTCCAAAACAAGGCAAAGCAGATGACCTGTTTTTAATAATGGGAAGTTACGGTCGACATCTGTTATTTGGTTTTATAAGGTTGTGGGAGTGGTAACGCATAGTTACCTTTGATGAGATCATGTGCTGAACTACATACAGGCTACCCCCTGCCATGGAAATACGTTGTTTGTAACCTAAAACAAATGAGCTGATTTGAATGCACGCTGCTCACTGCTATTTATATAACCTGAAGTGTATCCTCAGAGGATTCCAGCACAGGAAATGATGCTCAGGAGCTGCTCTATTTATGCAGATGTCATCAAGCCCCCCTGTGAGCTGGGAACTGGGAACACCAGGATAATGTGAGATGAAAAGGGGAAATATGTATTTGCAAACACACTCATAAACAGTCCCTAAATGAAGGCAATGTAAGGTCATGGTGATGTCTTAAGTACAGGTGCTATTGTGTTTGATATCAGAAAATATTTCCGCTCTAAACAGCATTAACAGTAAAAATCATTTAAACCTAAGCATCAAAGGGATATTCAATATTTCCAGGGAAAATATGAAATAAAGATACACATTTTTCCTCTGACAATACCTCAATAGAGCAGGAAGGAGTTTTGAATCCAGCATTTTACCGCCTCGCGTTCCCTCATCTTTTTTCTCACTTTTGTGTTTTGCTTTCTGAAAATGAGGTCTTGGCTGACACAAGCCTAACAGATTTTAAAGTTTTTTTCTACGACTGCCTACAGTACGTCCGCCTTTAGCTTAGTGGAAGTGATGCACAGCCATTAGACCTTGATGTATTTCCTTTATAGTCTAGGTTTTCACTTCTGGTTCTTGCATTTAAGCTTCAAAAAGCCTAATCTTTGCGAACTAACTTTAAATAGATAAGGCCATTTTTGTCAAAATATGTGTAACAAAAAGTAAATAACCAATCCCAATTAAAAACAAAACAAGAGTCAAGGCCCTGCATTAGCATCCCACATGTGTTCATGTTCAGTCAACAGTAATAGCAGGTCTGTTTTTGTTTTATGAGATAGGGTTCTGGTCAACATTTAGTTTTTATTATTGAAGAGTAAACACTAACATGGGAGATATAATTACCAGGCAAATTACTAAATATTTGTTTGGCATGCGCACACATCATCTGTCAGACACTTTCATGGCATGTGATTCATAAAGTACGGCCAATGTGCAGTGAAGATGTTCTACAATCAGATAGGAAAGCTAAGAATACCCTTCCCCCATTATGATCAAGTAATACATATATCCCTTTTGGGTAGTTCATTGACATCATTTTGAATTTAATTATAATGCAAGCTTTTCCCATAATACTGATCCAGACTGGACAAACGTTAAGAGTATCTAAAGGTTGATTTCTCTCCGTTCTTAATATGCCAGCCCTTTTAAAAGTAAGATAATGCACAAGTAATGTTTACTCAATGTCTCTTAGGGGTATTATTATTATAAAGCCAACTTCAGAGTCATTACTTTAAATAACAATATTGCCTTCTTATGCATGTAGCACTGTTTGAGTAGATGATGGTCTTTTATATGAAAACATGTGACAGTTTTCCCGGTATAACTGATAGAAGTTATTCAATCTTCCAAAATCCCTGTGACTACCAGCATGGGCAGTGTCTTCAGAGAAATAGAAAAGTCGTAGATTATGACATTTATATTTTAGCATCAAGTGAAAAAGACAGGTTTCTTACGGTCATTAAAAACCTGGAAAAGTCATGGAAATTCAAAATACTGATTACAGGCCCTGGAAAAGTTATGAAAAAAAAACAAAAGACCGCATTAATTTTGTCTTTTTCCTGCAATACCCGGCATTTCAGTTGATCCCACTAGATGGCGCACTCTTAGGGATGGGAATTTGAAAGCAAATGTATATTCGAATATTCGACCCCCCAAAAAACGGTTAACCAGTTAACCGAAATGTACATATCCTATAAAAAAAAAAATTGGGTAAAAAATGTTTTTTTCAGAATTTTTTTTTTTTACCCAATTTTTTTTCAAGAATTTTTTAGAAATACATACATGTTCAAATAAGTGTAGAAACCAAGTCGAATTTGTCAAATGTATTGAACTGGTGATCACAGTTTGACAGCTATAGGCCTACAGCTTTCATGTGTGGAGGCGATTCACAATCAGGCCAGCTGTAGAGAAGACCCTCTCAGCTGGAATGGAGGTTGCTGGTATAGCAAGGTATAGCATGTATAAATAAGTTTCATTTGGCATAGTTTGACCTCTACACCGCACTCACTAACCTGGTCGAAATATTTCCACACATTACTCCTTTTTGACGCCATGTCTGTAGGACTCTTCTTAGAGTGTAAATAATTACCGGACTATGACTGGTAAAATATGTTGAATACCGGCAAAACTAAATCTCTCCTGCCAAAATGTCTATGCACTTTGCCGCCACACACGGTTGCCAAGCAGCGCTTATTGTTGTTTAGGCTGGCCACTCATGTGTCGCGAGTGTTGACAGGGGGCGGGGGAGCACGCTCATGAACTGTTAGCGCCGGAACCTCGCAACGGCTGCGGAGCTCATTTGCGCCACATTTGGGCCTAAGATGAGGTTTGAGTCTGCGTGATCTGCGTGTAGGGAGGGGCAGCAGCCATATCATTAGCTAGAACTAGCTAGATCTGATGGATTTGGACATAAACGCGAGTGAAGTATAACCGGACACGAGAGAGAGAGATCAGCACCTGCAGCTCTGCCCGCTGTGAGGGACCGGTGAGCGGAGCAAAACACACCTTTAGACTTCACCTAACACATTTAGCTATGGCATAGTCGTATATATATACATTGAATTATTCAATTTGATAATATGTAATCAACTTAGGCATCACTCCCAAAAAAAAAATGTATAAAAAACAAAACAAAATGTATATAACTCATATTCGAATACATGAATAATTATTCGAATACCTGAATAATTTCGAATATTCGATTAATCGTTCCCATCCCTACTCTAGACACAATTTACCTTTGCTGGAGTCTGGTCTATTCTCTCAGCTGGCCCCACTCGGCAGCAATAACAGTTCATGGCGAGTACGGCGAATACAAGTTGTAACAAGCAGTAGCGCTGAGCAAAGTGACTAGAACGCGACCACACACTTATAAAAACACTTATATAAAGTCAGGCAACACTAACCAGGCTTAGTGTGATTCTGTTTATTTTACCTTACTTTAATAACCATTCATTGTTATTGATCATTGTGAAGAGGCAGACGTTTTCCTGTTGTTTTGTATTATTGCAGCTATCGGATGGAATCAATACATGGGCTACATGTGGCCATCACAAGTAAAATCATAACGAAAACTACGCCGGTAAAATATGCGTGTAGAAAACGGCTTATGCCACAATATGATGGCAACAAGTAGTCAAGATAGTCTGATTAGCTAACACCACCTGTAGAATGCCAGAGAAACTTTCATAACAGCGTTGTGATGTCAAACAGCTTTCAGACTAAAACACATTCACTTATGGGGATGGGGGATATTTATCAGCTGCTTGTGTGACAGTCAGACAATGAAGACTTTACAGCGGCCGCTGCCGCGACTTAACGGGAGACTAAACTCTGGTAGACGAGCAGCACTGCAGCAGGCAGTAATGCAGCTGAACCACATTAATAAACAATGTAGTTCTTTAATTTAATCTGGCTTCGTATAATTAAAAACTACCCGACGCAGTCCTCTATTGATGTTGTTGTGAGCGGTGTTGCGGAGAAAATCAGCGACGTAAAACGCTGTGTGGGTCATAAGAAGGCACGTAAACGGTTACGTCATGACGCAATAATTCACCTTTGAACCTAATTCACCTGCATCTGTAACAATGAGTGAACCAAAGAAAAGAAAAGTCAACATTGAGTGCCGAGTGTATAATGAGGAGTGGACAGCTAAATATCTTTTTACCGATATGCTACTGGCCCGGCCCGTCTGTCAAATTTTAAAACTCATAGTGGCCCCCGAGCCAAAAAGTTTGCCCGCCCCTGCTTTAGCGTGTAGAAGCTAGTAAGCCTACTATTTGATTTGTTTTAGATAGGCACAACATGTTTCATATGCAGACCTTATTTCCTGTTCCATGTTAAAATAAACCATTTTCAGAGGTACCGCTGAGAGAGTAATTTTTTTGGTCATGGAAAATTAGGTAACGGTCATGGAGAAGTCATGGAAAAGTCATTGAAAATCATTGGTGAAACCCTGAAAAGAGTAATTGCTCATATCCTGTACCTAACATATCAGGTGAATAACCCTACCTAGCTACTACCCCCCCCCCCCCCCGCACACAGAGAGACACAGAGAGATCGCTCTTCTGGAGTGAAGAGAGCGGAAATAATGATATTGCAAGTTAGAAACGTAAGATGCATTTTGACAGACAAGACGGACAATTGGTGGGATATAGCCTGCATTTTGAAAGTCCGATAGTCCACCATTAACACCTTAGTCCCGTCTCGTCAACGAAAACTAAATATACATTTCGTCAAAGTTTTCGTTATCAAGAATCTATTTTTAGCTCGTCATCGTCTCGTCTTAGTCATGTAAAAAAGGTCGTAGACGAACATTTTTCGTCATAGTTTTCGTTGACGAAATTAACACTGTGCTGTAGCTAACCTTGTTTGTTATAATTCTGATGTGTCCTATTGAACAATTTAGTGCTTTTAAAGAGTTCTCAAGACCTATCGTTACCTTGTCATTTGTGGCATCTGTTTGATATGGTATGGTTTCCTCAGGTCAATATGGTGATAGAACTGGTTGCTGAACTGATTCTGTCTGTTTGTTTGTGAATGTCTTTCATTGTAATGGGACAATATAGAGTAAAAGAGCGCCTCACTGGCGTCATGCTACATGTTTTCTTTTATATCCACGTCAACATATAAATGCTCTGTAGAAATATGCACACACATGCAGTACAACACAAACTGCTGCTGCTTTGTGAATCCCTTCTCTCTAATGAAGAACTGCTTGCATTGCGTTTTCCTCTGCATCTCCTGGTCTAGTTTAAGACAAACACACACACACACACACACACACACACACACACACACACACAATACCATCTTCTCAGGATAAATTCCTCTCCTCCTGCCTCTAAACACTTTCTTTTCAGCACTAGGGGGGTGTGTGTGTGTGTGTGTGTGTGTGTGTGTGTGTGTACTGTGTGTGTGTACTGTGTGTGTGTACTGTGTGTGTGTGTACTGTGTGTGTGTACTGTGTGTGTGTACTGTGTGTGTGTACTGTGTGTGTGTGTTTTCGGGGTAAAGGAAGAAGGATGTGGGTGGGTGAGCGGGCCCGTTGCATTTTCTGTTCCTGCTCTAAGCTCCGTCCTGCAGCATCTCTGGCTCCTTCCACTCCTCCTGTCACTCTCGCCACCGACTGTCCTCTCTAACCAATCAGCAGTCAGATCTTCTACAGATGCTCCACCCACAGACAGGTATGAAACCTCCCCATAGGTTAATACACTTACAATGAGTTGGAAGCAGTGCCTCTGTCTGTTTGTGGAATAAGTCATTAAAGTTGCTGTGTGTGTGCTTTTTTGCAGTCATCTATCTATATTTCTATATATCCATCTATCTACTGTATCTATCCATCTATATTTCTATACAACCATCTATATATCTATGTATCTATCTATATCTATATATATATATCTATCTATCTGTTTATCTATCTATATATCCGTCTATCTATCTATCTATCTATATATCCGTCTATCTGTCTATATATATATCCATCTATTTATCTATCTATATATATATATATATATATATATATCCATCTATCTCTCTATCCGTCTATCTATCTATCTTTCTATATATCAATCTATCTGTTTATTTATCTATCTATCTATATATATATATATATATATCCGTCTATCTTTCTATCTATCTATATATCTATATATATATATATATATATATATATCATTCTATATATCCATCTATCTATATATCTATATGTATAGATAGATATATCCTGTATGTAAGGCTATATCTAATTTCCTCTATTGTGATTGGTTGATAGTTAAACAGGCCATACTGGATCATATCGAGAGTGAAACTGCTTTCAACTCATTATTGAAAATAATCAGTCATATACATATTCATCACTAAGCACTTTTACATGCAGTATGCTTAGTTTTCTTTATTGATTATTATGTTTTATTATGTGCATTAAAAGTCAAACCAATGTTTTGTTTGCTCTTCACCTTTCACCAATTAGCTAACAGAGGTTTGGATGTTGGTGATAATTAGTCAAGGTACAGTGATTTATGAAGCCCTTTTGCTAACAAAGCACACTACAATGGCTAACAACTCAATTCCGAAAAAAAAGTCCCATGATATACTAACATGAAAAAGTGCCTCATGATGAAAATAATACGAGCTACTAAATTGATTGAATCATTAATGGTTTAAGCATATTTTGTTAAGTTCTTATTTGTATTGGTTTCATTTCAGATGCTTATTTAACAGTGTTTGCATCTAGGCCTTAAACTTATTTTGTTTAGCATTTATTCTTTATATACCCTGTGGAGTATTCATTGTAAACTTTTAGTATTTCTAACACAAAATGCATTGTGGCCAATGGGCCACGTTGAATTTCCTACCTCAAATAGAAATGTGCAAAGCTCATTTGAATGTGCATCACTTCCATCTCCCTGTTTTGTGTTATTTTCATTCAAGGGTATGCTGCAGCCTTTATCATTCATTACCTTTAAAAAGTGTTGTTGCCTCTGGAGATTACATAAACCTCTGCTCACTGTGAGCAGGTTATGTCCTGAAGCACACGCTGCAGAATACCTAATGCACTCCAAAAAGAGAGCTTCCTCTTTAATGCATTGCTCAACAGTGCCCCTAGTGGTCAAATCTCCACAGGTTACCTTTAAGCTATCATTGAGTCGTGGTACCATCCTACAGTTAAAGAACGCAGCCGCTTTGAAGCTAGAAGTGCATGGCTTTGTTTAACACAACTGAAACGCCCAGCTTACTGATAATTGCTATTAATGATGCTTTGATACACACAAGCACTCACACACAAATAAAATCTACACACGCAGCAGGAAATGCTGTGTCCACAGACATGAGGAACCCCTCAGTACTTCTGTTCTGCTTTCTCATTTTGTATTTACTCAGTTCCTCTTTGTGTTGCAATGGTGTGTATGCAGTATGGGCTCTTCATCTGTCTGCATGTGTTTTCTGAAAACATTTGCACAAATGTTGTCACTTGTCTGGTTTGTACTTTTAAGTGTGTATTTATGATCAATAGTCATACAGAAGAATGTTTTCTAAAGCCCAATTAACCCTTTTCTCTTCTGCAGAACCGCATGCACGAGTCTCTGAAGCTCTTTGATTCCATCTGCAACAACAAGTGGTTTAACGAAACCTCCATCATCCTCTTCCTCAACAAGAAGGATCTCTTCGAAAGCAAGATCAGAAAGTCACCACTGTCCATCTGCTTCCCCGAGTACTCTGGTATATATCCATGCACCTCATAGGGATACTCAATTACTAGTTCAAATACTATACTCTATAGTGGTTTGGACACTAGGAGGTTCTGTGACGTTTGAAGAGTACCAGATTTAGGAAAGACAACCAGTTCTCACTTTGAGACGTACATGTTGTCAGTGCACATTTTCACTGTGATGTATCTTTGGTCAACCCTGGCCTTTATCGTATCAGCCCGAGTTCTCTGCATATTTAACTCAAAACATTTCTTATGAGCCCTGTGAAGAAATCCTAGGGAGAAGATAAATAGGTGAATGTGGCGGCAAATACGCAAAGAGATCAATTATCCGTAAAAAAGGCAAATGTTCTCTGAGAAATAGACCAAGGGGTTGTTTGAAGAAGGATACATGGATAGGAGATACATAGACGTAATGGGAAACAGACATTTGAAGGAAGCAAAAAAGAGACAATAGGCTCAGAGTCTGGAACAAAACAAAGAAGTCGAAAAGTAACTGAGTGAATGAAACCAGGCGTATTACCAGGTTTCCAAAGCAGAAAAGCTTGAGTGAGGTAGATGCAGGAGAAAAAAAGATGATACGGGGGGGAACAACAGAATGTAAGAGGGACTGAAAAAAGAAGAGTGAGGGGGGAAAGAAAGGAGAAAACAGACAAAGCAAGACTGTGGGAAAGCCAGTGAGAGCACAGCCAGTCTCTGAGAAAGACACCATTAGGATTCTAAACCTGTTTCCTCCTCTTCTTCTTCCCCTCTCTTCATCCTTTTGACATGGCCAGACCTCGTGCCTATTCTGACAAACAAACACAGTTCTGCTACTGGCTGAGAGCCAAGTAGATGTTTTCCAAAAGCGTTAAATCAAATAAAGCTATAGATTAGATTTAAAACACCAAATGCAGATTTCTCCCTTCTGTAAAATGAATCGGTATACAGTATTAATAATGGTTCCACCCGTTTGGCTCTGGGAACTCATTCTCTGTCACAATGTGGCTGTTTAAAGACTATGATACATTGGAGATATTCTCAAACAGGCACACTGCCAACAATACCGATACATGCATTTTTTCTAATCGCAATTCATTTGTCATCTTTCAATTTTTCATATTTATCAAAGTGTCTGCAGTCAGCAGTATGTGTGCTGAGCTAGAAAATCCAAGGTTATGTTTTGATTAATACAAAAACAATGATGCTGGTAATGTAGGACCGCCCACTGATTTAAAAATACAGATGACAACAGCTTTGTAGCCTTCACCTGACTCCCACTATATGTCATCTCTGTCTCTTTGTCTCTCTCCCCAGGTCCAGACACTTACTTGGAGGGAATAGACTACATCAAGTGTCAGTACGAGAGCAAGAACAAGTCGCCCAGCAAAGAGGTGTATGCCCATGTGACCTGCGCTACAGACACCAACAACATCCAGTTTGTCTTTGATGCTGTCACTGATGTCATCATAGCTAATAACCTTCGGGGGTGTGGCTTGTACTGATAATTCAGGAAAATGTCAGCCAATTGATGCAGGATGCTTGTTTACCAGTTTGTACCACATAGGATGGCCCTTATTTGTCATTTCATGATATGATAGGTAGTGCTTTCCCAAAAGGCTGGCTATTGGTCCAACTTGACTCTTAAACAATGAATTGGTTGGTTGAGACTTCTTTAAATGTATTTGCCTTTTTTACCTAGAAAGGAACTGCAGTAACTGTGCAGAACTCCTTCAGTCATTTCTACAGGGATACACCGTTCCCATCTGAGACTTGCTTGTACATACAGTAGTGCCTTACTCAAAGAACTAGATTGATTGCTAGTTAACTGCAGCCAACATTACAGGTTAACTAGCAGTGCAACCAGCTGTTATCAGTCCTCTACCACAATGTATTTTCCATACATTTTCATTTAAACGCCTTTGCATGGGACTTGTGCCTTAGTCACATGGAGGGCAGATGTAAAACTGTACTTAATCAGGTCAAGTTGAATTAAAACTCAGTTTATGTTTGAAAGATGCTCTTAGGATTATTATTGAATGCAATATTTAACTCTGGACACGGGTATGTCCAGCCTACCAAGAAGAAATTCAAAGCAAGAAAAACTGAATTTCTGTAGGTGTTGTGCAAAGTAGCTTGTGTGTGAGCCTGCTGCATTATTTGGCATGGATTGTGTTATTTGTTTTCTTTTGTTATTGGGATGAGATGCACGTTGTCTGACTGTATTTGTTGCACTTAGCTGTGCTCTGTTAACTATGGAGCTCCAAAATAATCATCAAAGTACTCAAAAAGATAGAACAGCATACATTGTAGAATTGTTAGATGAAGTCAAACTTAATTAATTATGTCAGGTGAATATGAAATTCACAATAAAACATGTTTTTTTTATATTATAGCCTTTGCTGAGCCTGCTAACAGGCTTGGATTGTCACTGAAAGACAAATACACTTTCAAAATAGAGAAATGTCCAAAATAAGAATGATAAAAACACATTATAATAACTTTACTTAAAGGTGGGGTGGGTAATTTTGGAGAAACCAGCTCGAGTGCGCTAGAATTTGAAAATACACAGCCGGAAAAAATCTGCTACTTCCTTACAGAGCCCCTCCTCCAACACACACGAACGCGCACATGACCAATGAGGGCACGAGATAAGTTTGTGCACAGATGGAAGGCTGACAGGCAGGTAGGCCATCCAGTTACTTTAGCCGGGCCGGCTCAGATGATTGGTCGTGCTTTTTACAGTACTACGGGTTCCACAGATGATGATTTTTTGATGGATTTATTGTCAAAGCATTTAATATATTCATTGCTATCGGGATGTTAAGAGCATTCCATGGAATATAACAAAAAGTGTTTCTGAAATAAATTACATACCCCACCTTTAAATAAAGTATTTCTAGATTTTTTTCAAATTGTTATTAGATGTTCTGTATTCTCTCATAGCCGTATGCATTTTATCACAATAAGTCTAATTTCGTATTCATTGGTTTAATATTGTCCATCATGTAGTTGCTTATCAAACAGCTTGCTTTGTGCCTCAACAAGTATACAAAATGGATAAGTGTCCATCTCGTCCTGTCCTTAGAGAAGCAAACATGCTCTTTTCAGCATCGATTCGTCAGCAGCAAAGCCTCACTCAAAACCTGTGGGAGGAGAGGGATTGTCAGAGTAGATCATTCGGAAAGTGTATTATTAATCCACATATTAAACAAGGCTGTTGTCTGAATATGCCCGCTTTATTTCCAATTTGACTATGATTGTTTTTCTACAACCTCAATCTCATGCAATTAGAATAATTTCAAAGACGCTTCATATAAGTTTAGGATTTAAGAAATATGATAACACATTTAGAAAAAGCTCAAATATAGTTTTGTTATATGTTGTAGAGATGTTTCATTTAGGCATAGACATTGTCTGTTGTGTCATTTATTGTCTGTTGTGTCATTTGTTGAAAGCTATGCAGCATCAGTATTGGTTTGAGCAATGGTTGCTTCTCATTTTATTGAAAAGTACAGCAGAACTGAAGGGTTTTTCCATGTCGCAAAGGAATCGCGTGATTAGTGCCTTGGCCTTGAGTACATTTTAGTTTGGTCAATGGTCCCTATAGAAGATTGTAATGGAGATTGTATTATTAGTAGTTGTACTAAATAGAGCCGCATCATTTCTTTTCTTAAACCTCTACCTTCAATATTTAGTTTGTATTGGAAATTGTAGCGAGGAAGTTGCTCTTTATTCGTCCCTCCTTTTTCCTCCCAGTGGACGTCACCTCTAGTCGTATTTAAGGATTGATTTTCCCAAGCCCTCATAGCGTATAAGGGACTTGTATAAAATCACTTTAAATGAAGCGCTACCAGAAGAGATGTTCTGACTGCACTGATGCACAGTGCATTATCACAATTGTCCACCTCTCTCTCTCTCAAGGTGAGCTTTGAGAGATTGTGTGCTGGTGAGTACATGTCATCCTCTGGGACTTGAATGTCGACCTTGTGACTATTGTTTTAACCCCAATTTGTGCTCGATAGCAGTAAGTAAAGTTGTCCTAAAGCTGCTGTATGGTTGAACTGTGGTTTAGATACCATGAAAAGTGTTGTGTGGGAACTGTCCAAGTGTGAGCATTGACATTAAAGCCAAAGAGATACATTAAATACCAGGTAAATATCATGAGCAACAGTTTACATATACTGTAGGAACTGAGCTTTGTTTGTCCTCAGGACTTTGTTGTATAGACTGAGCTGAGTGTGTTTACAGCTTTGCTGTTATGAGTGCTCTCTGCTTCTTTAATTATTTATGAGCAGGGCATTTGTTTCATACCACTTTCCCCCCACACTCATACAGCAAGGCCATTTCTGCCTCTGCTCAAGAACGCAATTTATTTTTCAACGAAGATTACGTCACCGACCCCTCCTACCACATCTGTGACAACAATTACAGCTGTGTGTGTGTGTGTGTGTGTGTGTGTGTGTGTGTGTGTGTGTGTGTGTGTGTGTGTGTGTGTGTGTGGTGTGTGTGTGTGTGTGTGTGTGTGTGTGTGTGTGTGTGTGTGTGTGTGTGTGTGTGTGTGTGTGTGTGTGTGTGTGTGTGTGTGTGTGTGTGTGTGTGTGTGTGTGTGTGTGTGTGTGTGTGTGAACATCAGCCCATGGGAGGTTGTGGCGGAGACAGTATATGTGGATTAATTACCCAGAAGGCACCGGTCTACCCTTTCCACACGTAGGCTCTCATCACGCACATATACACTGAAGGCACTAACACACCCAGGGGACTTAAAAATACAAAAAGAGACCCCCATATCCAACCAGAAAGCCTCGGATGTTTTTTGGTTCTTATGCCAAACATAAAGCCGGCCGCTGCTGCTGCAGGCTTTTTACATTGTAATCTTCTCTTCTGAAATGAATTATATAATGAGAAATCATCTTTGTGCAGAAATACAACTTGAAATATGCATAAAACATCATAATGGTTTGTCCTGAAAAGATGCAAATAAGATCACCTAAAAGCAGTCTCTGAATGCACTTCTTAACTTCACTTTCCACTAATGGGAATGTCCATACTGTAGAAGAATATTTCCCATTGACATGCTGAGCCTTTCTGCTTTCATTTCAAGGTTATTTTGAATGCAGTATACTGCAAAGAAAAAACAAACTGTTGTCACTATTTTAACGTTTGCACTATAGTAGAACCTGAACCAATAGAACCACTAAATTACATTACACAAATTATCTGTCCCAAATGCCCTGCCACTGAATCATTTTGTTGATCATCATCCTCACTTAATGCAGGGCAGGTTACGGTGTGGAAAGCTTTTATTTGTCTACATTCATGTGCTTATTTTTCTGCATGAAAGAGCAGCCAGCAGTCGACATGAGCTGTGGAACAATGTGCTGGTGAATTTTGTATCCACAGTAGGTTAGCAAGCTCCAATTCACATGCAGCTGAAAGGATATGCCTACATTTGTTTTTGCCCTCGTGGTAGCAATGTCTGCGTACTGTTGGAGCTTTGTCTCCTCTAGCTTCTTTCATGCCTCTGGCAGCGCAGAGAACAGGACGAATCCACGTTTCTGCTCCAGCAGCAAATTAAATGCATTTTAAATTGATTTTAAAGGAGCATTACTATTTCTTGCATACTTAAATAATGTCAGCATACCTTATTAAATTGAGTAACTTTTTGGGTAGAATTTCAGAATGTGTACACTGTTAAAGTCACCTAATAAACAATTGAGAAGTGATTAAAAAAAAAGAAGATGTGTTTTTATTCAAATGCCTTAACTCAGCCCCTGTGAGATCCTCCCCTAATTGTGTCAATTTCAATTGGAATTTCTTGATTTTTTTGGTTATAATTGCTGGTTTACTGGACCAAAAAATGCCCACTGTTATTAAAATAAACCACATCAAATTAGAAAATGGTAAATCAAATCAAGTTTTATTTATATAGCACATTTATAAACGATTTTTGGTCGAGCTAAAGTGCTGTACATATAATAAAAATAGCCTACAGTAGTCCTACTGTGTCCTACACGTGCCAACCTTAACACCTAAACCTCTCAAATGAATCCCAACAAGTGAAATATAACATCAGAGCGAACCAGAGAGGATAGTGGGTAATTTAGTTTATGTCCCTGCCAATCCCAGCCATAAATGAATGATACACTCCTACTGTATAAGCTGCAGCGAAAGAGAGATTTGTAGGTAATGTGGTCTGAAGTCAGGCTAGTCGGTGTACGGGTAACTGTAACATAACACAATCAGTGGCCTATTCATGTAACAAAGGTCCTTATGTATCTGGACAGCAGATGGTGACACATGCACCATGTGCCAATTCAATGCCTCTGCAATATAAACAATTTCTGAAATCCCCAAAAAGTAGCCAAACCGTCTTGACTGAAAGCTGCAGGGCGCGTCCATAATGAACCTGTGTCGAATAAAGGAGTCGGAGTATGAGCTGCTGAAAGTCCTCACGTTTAGCTTCCCTTACTGCTGTCGCTTTTCTAACCTTCAGCCCTCCACTATCCACTTTATTTAACCCCTCTGTCCATACCAACCAATATATACTGTACAGGTCAAACAGCAAAATCTACAAGCTTGTTTATTGTGCGTGTGTGTTTGTAAGTGTGTGGGTGTGGTATTGTATTGAGCACTGTAAGTAAAATATATCTGCTGTATCTCGCTCACTGCTGTGATAATTTATTGAACATTGTATTTATACATAAGACAAATGACAATAAAGCACCACATAAGTATCTTGATGTTGTGTGTGATTATTTTCCTGACCTAATGATTGTGTGTGTGCATATTTTTCATTTAATGCTGGTTGCACTGTTTCTTGTTGGTGTTAGTGAGACAAATGAATCAACCCACATGTGGTAGCTTTGTCTGTAAAGTTGTACTGAATGTAATCAGAGATGCACAAGCACTGTACTTGTTTAGAAAATGTTTTATTTAATCTTCTTCTCTCTATTGCAAAAGTTGTAATCGGAAAGAGGCTGGGGTGTTGCAATTGTCTCTATCTTTGTGTTTAAGTAAAACACATTTGAACTCTGGCCTGATCCTTTCCTCGGTCTATTTTTAGATTGATTATAACTTTTCCCTTCTTTCTCACTCTCTGTCCCTTCCCTGGCATCTTTCTCCTCTCTCCTCCTTCCTCAATGTCATCCTTCTTTTATTTCAATCTCTTCCTTTCTCTCTCCCCCTTTTTCTTCATACTTCCTCCACAGAATCGCATGCATGAGTCTCTGATGCTGTTCGACTCAATCTGCAACAACAAGTTCTTCATCGACACCTCCATCATCCTCTTCCTCAACAAGAAGGATCTGTTTTTAGAGAAGATCAAGAAGTCTGCACTCAGCATCTGCTTCCCTGAATACACAGGTAGGAAGAAAAAGATGACAGTTATCTTAAGTGCATAGCTCTCAAAACACGTAAGCAGCACTGAAACGTGACAGGTGCTTAGAATTGATTTCTTAGGGAAGACAAAAAGCTGCCGACCAGGGAAAATGAATCCAATTATGTAGACAGAGAAAGAGTCTGATATACCATGAAAGAAAGTGACAAAAACACAGATGTACCGTTTTAGCTTTGCTCACATGACTGAGGAAAGAGGTTTACAGTGCTGCTCATCTGCGGACAAGTGCTAAACAAGATGACTATTACATAAAAGTCTGACTTAAAAAGTGGATTTTTAGTGCAGTTTTAAAGAAAGTTTCACAGTTCTGAACATACATTTCTTGTTGAGCAATTGAGGAGAAGAATAATACCATTCTCAGACCTGTATGTTCAATAGTATAGCCTAGCTGGAGTTGTTAGCCTAGCTTAGCATAAAGCCTGGGGGAAAGCTAGCCTGGCTTTGTCCAACAATTACAAAATAAGCCTAGCAGCTCTGCGAAAGTTCACTAATTGACCTTGTTTGTCTAATGTGTGAGTTGTAATGGTGTTACAACCCAGTCTCACGGCATTTCGTGTTATAGTCACAAAATGTATTCTATTGATTCGTGTTCACCAACACGATTTCCCCCTTTTTTTCATGTCACACAGAACGATTTTAAAAGCAATGTATTTCTATTGGTAGTATGTTTCGTGCCTGCAACACGTATTTTTCCGGTCGGGTCTTGGAAGTCCGGAAGCTGTGGGGTTCGTAAAAACATGTTCTTACTCAATATCAAGCCACGATTATTGTTTTTAAATCGTATAATGTCGGACTTTTTTTGCCGTCCGCGAGGAAAATAAATGAATACTGAAATCTGTATTTTTTAAATATTTTTTTCCTTCTAATTTGTTATTCTTTTCTAAATAACACACTGTTATTTACTCAACAATAACACACAATTATCCTTGTTTTTATTTATTTGTTTAATTCTATAATCTCTGGCTTTTTTGGCGTCCGTCAGGAACTGAATTTCAAAATAAAATAACCGGAAACAGACATAGGCCTATAAGGGACATTTCGAGCATCATTGCGATACACAGCCACTGAACTGATTACCCCCGCCCCCCCCCAGAACTACACATGCTGGCTATTTTGTTTCGCAAAATGTTCTATGGGACGTCTCTAATGGGAACGTTTTCGTTTTTCCCACAATTAGAAGTTGCCAGTATTAAACACATTGGTGTTATCACATTTAAAACATATAATTAATAAATGGGTGAAAATCGCTTGTGTCCATAATGCGCAGCATTAATATATATCCACATGACATCTCATTGTTACTTTGTAATTCTACTCCACTACAATTCAGAGGTTAACCTGGTATTTTTACTCCACTACATTTATTTGAGTTACTTTGCAGATTCTGATTTAATGATGTGAAATATAAACAACCCTTAAATCAGACTTTAGTTACACCTGAGTAAAATTCAGGGAAGGTGATTGTCAAGTGCCAACAATCAGGAGAGATATTAGTTGGTGCTTGAGAAGACTGAAGATGTATCTGCAGATCTCTAAAGTATATTCATTACTCGTTATTCTCTACTAATAGTTAATTAAAGACTGTATATTATGGCTATTTTGCACATCCCTTTCAAGATTTCAAGATTTTCAAAGGTTTATTGACATATCATATAGGCCTACACAACTACGGTGTAGTTATGCAATGAATGAACAACTTTGGTCACAGGTTCCTCAACAGTGCATTACAAGACATCTATCAATATGTGTGTACCTCCACCATTAAACTGTCATATTCTGCACATTTCTTATTCTATCTACATACATAAGAGTATAATTAATATGTATAATATCAGTTAAAATAAGTGCTTCAACATAGTTAACATTGCAGGAAAGCAATATATTAGACGTTAAGTACTTTGTCAGGCTTAATATTTATCTGTAGATACCCCCAAAGCTTTTTTCTTATTTGAAAGAAGACCTTAACCTAATGTATTCTTTAATGTTTAAATAACGGTTAATTCGTTTTTCTGTTTTGCACCTCCTCCTATTAATATCTTTGTACATTCTGCACTAAACTGTTTTATTGTAGAGATCACTTACAGTATCTTCTTGATTTTTTATATTCTATATTTCTATCATTGACCTTCTACTTTCCCCCTATGAAAGTATGTACTCTTAATATTTTTTTCATCAAACATAACATATAAAAAAGAAAAATCAGTAACATGCTTTAACCACTAGGCGGTGCACACAAGGTACACACAGCATACAATGCAATAATAACTTTGTATTATTAGTAGGGATGCACGATATTGGTTTTTTGAAACCGATACCGATAACTTCCTGCTTCTCAAGACCGATACCGATAACCGATAATAATATAATAATATATATATATTAAATGTACCTGTAGTTTTTGCACACCTGGTGGTAAAAAAAAGACTAGTAGTGAGCAAATGACATGAGCATTACTACTATGAACAAAACAAAGCCAAGAACAGTTTTGACTCTTCAAAGTGACCATATTTATTGTCCCAAATAAAGTTCTTGCCTTTTTCAAAAGCCTCGTCGATAGGTAAAAGCCCCGGTGCCTTTGCAGCTAGTTTAGCAGCGCAGGCGTCTTTGTACGCTTTTAACACACCATCGTAGCGATGGCGATGTTTCAGGTGACTAATCAGGTTGGAAGTATTATAGCTCGTTGCCTTTTTCCCTCCTCGTGGAACTTCTGCATTTGTTAATACAAATAGCAAGCGAACTATCTAACTCTGAAACTTTGAAATAGTCCCATACTACCGACGACATGTTTGTTTACTGTCCTGGCTTCACGGCCGCACACCATTTACGTCACAGCCAGGCATGAGTTAGGGAGCGCTGGATTTGTGAATAACTCCCCTCTTCCTAAACCACTAATACCACAGTACTGGCAAAACGGGAGGAGCCGAGTGAAAAACAAGCGCCCCTCATCCCAATCCACCCACACCGCAGTATTTTTTCTTTTTTTCCCCCCATAAAATGTATTGTATATTATCGGGGCTATTAATACTTTTATCGGGTTTATCGGGATGACGTCATAATTCCTAATATCGGACCGATAATTATCGTGCACCACTAATTATTAGTGTAGGACACTAATAGTGTATAACATCTGAAGATGTGTAGTTTTATTCATGTTTTTACATAATCTTACAGGATATTGCTATACTATTTCTCATGTTTTACTTCTACACATTAATATCTGATTTGTAAAACATCACAGACAGAAAGGTATATCCGTCATTTAATGGTAAGCTATTGAAATTCTGATTCCATAGATGTGTCTCCCATCACCCAAATCCCCTGACTATTCTCTCAACTCAGTATTTACATTCTTATCTTAAGTCCTTTTCTATCAGCTGTGCACCGTTATGGTGTAAATACAGCCTATCTACCAATTGGATTAAATATAAAAGTCAGCCAAATTAGTGTTGATACTGCAAGGAGACGTATTGTGTGAAGAGATATTGAAGATGTTGTTTAATTGCTGATATATTTATGATCCACGTCACATATTCAGTTTCGGTGGCAGTTCTTCCAGTTTGTCCAAAGGTCTTCTCATCAGGGCTCTATAAATAAAGAACTACGGCAGATGTAATATTTAATGCAGCCGAACCGTGTATTACAATGCCGTTATGTGATGACTTTCAAAGAGAAAAGCAAGCACACTCGGAATAAAGTATTATTTTCTTCTTTTTTTAAAAATGTTTTTTGGATTTCATATCGCATAAACACCATATCCCAACGTGCATTGCGGCTAAACAATCCAATCACCGAGCTTAAACCATAGCTGAGGATCTTGGGTAATCAGTTCAGTGGGTGTGTATCTGTTTCCGGTTATTTTATTTTGAAATTCAGTTCCTGACGGACGCCAAAAAAGCCAGAGATTATAGAATTAAACAAATAAAAACAAGGATAATTGTGTGTTATTGTTGAGTAAATAACAATGTGTTATTTAGATAAGAATAACAAATTAGAAGGAAACAATTATTGAAAAAATACAGATTTCAGTATTCTGAGGCTCTGAGCCCCATTTATTTTCCTCGCGGACGGCAAAAAAAGTCAGACATTATACGATTTTAAATTAAAAACAATAATCGTGGCTTGATATTGAGTAAGAACATGTTTTTATGAACCACACAGCTTCCGGTCTTCCAAGACCCGACCGGACAAAAATATGTGTTGCAGGCACGAAACAACTACCAATAGAAATACATTGCTTTTAAAATCGTTCTGTGTGATCGTGTTGGTGAACACGAATCAATAGATGAAATGTCGTGACTATAACACGAAATGCCGTGAGACTGGGTTGGGTGTTAGGAGGACATTTATTTATGTGCACAGCCAGGCTAGCTTGTTCCCCCCTTTCCTTTGTTATTCTATGCAAAGCTAACTGGCAGCAGGCTGTTATTTAGTACAAACATGAGTGGTAGGCTTTAAATCTGCTCAACAGTTTTTTTCCTGACAAAACGTACAATCTTATGTTCTAAAACGATTGGAAAGAACATTTAATCGGCTTGAAATGCAGGTTATTCTACAAGGTTACCACCAGAAAAGTCGTAATGCCCGGCTGCCATTTATGTCGGTCATTTGAGGGTGTTTCTGAATAGCTGTTCCACTTAAAATGCCAGCCCATCTTAAGTGATGCTAAGTTGCTAGCTTCAGGGCTAACCCAGCATGTTGCAAGCGGGACACAGGGACTTGTCATGGGTCTTGACGTGTTGGGGCATTTATTCTAGGAAAGAAATAACTAAACTGCACTCACACCAAACTGCTATGTTCACAGATATGCCTGCTTGCAGAAATCCTGAACTATAAGGCGAGGGTAAAGAGGGAAACACTAGTTTAAAGGGATGATGTAAAGTTTGAATGATTATCAGCAGTTAAATCTATGAAGTGAAATGGCTTTACAAAATGTGAAGATACGTTTGTTTTCACTGTCCCTGCTGCGAGAACCGATCCCGCCATTGACTGTCACTGAGTTGAGCATCCTGAGCATTGATTTACTGTAATAAACAGTGGAAGAGGGGGGGGTTAGGGGCACCAGCTGAGAAGCTGTGAGGGGGAGAAAAACGTCACGTGGAGGTGACAGTCAGATGTAGCTGTGGCAGGGAAAAGCAAGGGATTGTGAGTCAGAGAGCAGGAGACAGTCACGCTTCGGCAGCCATGAAGAGAGAAGAAACTGATGGCAAGTGAGAGCTGTCTCCTGCTCTCTCTCCCACACACTGCTCTCTAACCCAATCCATTCACGCTTTACTTGTTTTCTAACTGCCTTGATAATCACAGTCAGTCTATATGAAATGTTAGTACTTTTCCTCTGCCTCATCACATACTAACTTCCTGTGAGAAGCCTCTGAGAGTTGTGTTTTAACCCTATGCAACTAAAGTAAAACTAATGGTATTATGGTTCATGAATCATACAATGGAAATAAGGACTACTCCAGCAATTTACTGTGTTGTTGCTCTGTCTAGATAAACTGCACCTTAATTGACCTCTTGCGGAAAACCCCTTTTTCTAACCTCTTTCTTTTCTCTTGTAACTTAATATTGCTGCTCCTGCAGTACAAGTACTTAGAGCTGGGAAAATGTCCACATTTTTTAGGATATCAAATTACCTAACTCTACAACGTCCACCATAGATATCAGATGACGATCTTGGCAAAGGATATTTTAAAACCAAAGCTGGAGTTTCCTCCCCGGCAGAAAGCCACCAGATATTGAACTGTAATGTTTTTCTGATGTTGACCATTTGTTTTTTTACATTACTCACGGGGAAGGCAAAAGGTAACCACATGGTGACATCAGGGAAGCAGGAGGTTTTTCCACTGCTTTTTTTATCCGTTATATGACTCCAGCAGTGGTCTTGGGGTCTGGAAAAAGTGCCCGTGTGTTTTAATCTGCAGGCTCTGGTAATATGCGCTATGTTGTCGTGAGTGTTGTGCGCAACACAGCGGGGATGGGAAGACAACAACACATTGGGAGAATTGCTGATCCTTGTCAATTGTTGTAAAACTATGACAATTTATTGAACTTTATTGACTGTCAAATGCTTTAAAATGACTGTGCATTATAATTCACTACACTACTGTTTCATAAATAGTTAACTATAGTTAAAATAGGAATTATAAGTAATTATGACAATGGGTTAATTGTGTTTGCATTTGTCAAATATTCTGTGACAAGCATTTTTTTATCAATTTAAGTGGTTAATACTGTCACATTATATATATATATATATATATATATATATATATATATATATATATATTTATATATATATTGCTGTATATATTTAAATAATAATAGTATTAAAAGGTGAGAAATAGCTGTGAGAGTTTCTCGTAGTGTTACTGAGGTTTGGTAAGGTTTCTTTGTTAAATGACATCATGTCTTCAGCATGCGAAAACACACTCGTACTTAAAACAAACGCATGCTAGAAACCTCACAGGGTAATAATCTAATCTCTGTTTGTGGGATTCTACCGTAGCGTAAAATCGTGGTAGGTTACATTTTGATACTTGTATTTACCGAGAATTGTCTCACCTATCAACTTCTCCATCCCTCTCTCTCTCCTCCCTCCAGGACCCAATACCTACGATGACGCAGCAGCTTACATTCAAGCACAGTTCGAGAGCAAGAACCGCTCTCCAAATAAGGAAATCTACTGTCACATGACCTGCGCCACAGATACAGGAAACATCCAGGTGGTGTTTGACGCCGTGACCGACATCATCATCGCTAACAACCTCCGAGGGTGTGGCTTGTACTGAGCGCGCCCCACACATCCCGTAATGTCCTCTGCCTTTGTCCCCTCTTCTCTCTCGCCCCTCCTGTCCTCCTCCCCCTCCTCGTTCCTTTGACACTGCTGTGGAAATGGTGATGATGACGATGATGATTCTGCTGATTATTTAAAGAAAAAAAGAAAGAAAAATGCAACTAGGTACATATTAATATTGAGGATAATTTAAAAAAAATAGGCAAACGTATATATAAAAAAAAAGATATATATATATAATGTTTTTAGTTCTTGTCTCTTCTCTTCTCGCTCCGACTTCTCCTCCAGTTTATTTTTGGCCGGCTGCCAGGCAAATTAATTTGATTTAGTAAAAATCAGGAAACCTTGCGACCTGGAAAACGTCTTGAACAAAGTCATTGAAAGCCTCCGCTCCCCGTCCTGCTCCCTTTTTCTTTTCCGCTGTGTCTTTTGTTGTTGACAAAAACAAAACCTGTTTTTTTTGTATTGCTACTATGAATCTGTTTTATTTTTGTCGATTGTGTGTATATTTATTACATGACTATCAGTCTGTACACTGATTTTTATTCACATTTTGCCTCACCTTGACACCTCTTATTTGTGTATTAGTTGTTTTTCTTGGTATAGTAGTGATTATGTAATAACGATTTTTACAGAAATGTGTGCAAATGTCGATAGCACTAAAGATCACCAGGCAGGTTGGCGATAACATTAAATAAAAAACTTGAGACCTGCTGAAACTGACAACACCAATTTTAGCGTAAGTCTTTTGTTTACATTAGCCTTTTTGAAATCAAAACATTTCTTTTTTGTATCATTTTATTGCCCCCCAATCCAGTTTTCATTCAACAGGCAGTGAAGCTTCCTGTTTCCCACTACAGGCCTTAGCCGTTTTCCAACCGTCAGTTGTGGCCGAGTCTGAGAGCCAATAGGCAATGTGCTAAATGTCACATCAGTGCCATGTAACAGAGGTACTGTTCTGTAGCTACGCTTTTTAGAAGCAGTTACACAACGTCATAACTCCCCACTGTTATGACCTACTAATATTCTCCATGTGAGGAACCTCCCTCCTGGTTTTTGATTAATTTATTAGTTAATGTATTGATAGATCACCTTTCTTACACATACCACTTTCTCTCTCATTCTCTGCAATTTCACACCACCATCATGCCTTTACTTCTCTCACCTCCATCCATCTCTCTTTCTGTTGCATGGCGCCCTGTCGTCCTGATTTCCTCTCTCCTCTTCTCTTCCTACTAAAGCCCTGACACAGATAGCATGAGATACTCAAGCCTTTGTATAAAGAGACCAGTTAATTCATAAAACTACAAAAAAAAAGCTTCACATAGATACTGTTGAGATAATACGATAACAAAAGAAAAGGTTTTAATAAAAATTGCAAAAGATGAATAAAAAAGATGGAAAAAATACACCAAAAAAGAGCACAAAAGATGGATAGCAGCTACAGAATGAGGGGAGGATTGGTTCCTGATGGACGGGGTCCAATGAAAATAAAGGTTGTGTTGGAGGATGGAAGAAGACGTGTAGAGTTGAGGATTCTTGCAGTAACACAACAAATTCAAACAGTTAAAAAAAAAAAACACAAAAAAGAATTAAACCAACGAGCGAGGGTCTTACAACATGAACGACTACGATCACAATGATCCTGATATATTCTCAAAAGATCTTTCTTGTGCTTTGTAGCTATGAAACGTTTTTTTCTCTATTTCTCAGTTTTCTAAAAATAAAGCTGTTTTGCAAAGGGTTCCAGTTTGACAGCAAGCTGATATGGGACCACGACGATCTCCGACTGACCCTGTGTTGTTGTAATGCTCTGAACTGTGCCCCCCCTCTCCTTTTACCTTTTTGCCTGTTTCCCTGCATTAGAACCGTGTCCTCACTTTAGCCTGACTCAGAACGATTAAATATAATATTATAACGATATCTATTTTCTATTATTTCAGAAGAAATGAACCACTTTTTTTGGGGAGAGCACGTTTCTCGCTGCGTCCACTAGTTAGGGACGCATGTTCACACATCAACGCTGTATAAAGTCATGCTCCTTTCTCCTTCTTCTGTCTCCTTTCAGTTTAATACACACCTTCCAGGTCTACAATGAAAAGCACAGTTCTCACGTAACACACACACTCACACAAACACACACACACAAAATAAGTAGATTTGGAAAGTTGTTATCTGTTCATACCTAATCTATTTTATCCCTCATCTAGAGACCTCTTTTTCTTGCCTTCTTGATTTCTAGTTTTGAAAAGAGAAAATATGACATGATATACCTGTTTCTTTGGCATTCTGTTCCTGTTCCCTTCATTGTTTTTTATTTTAACCTCTGTTCTTTACCCAGTGAATGCTTTTCTGAGCAGCTTTCTTTCTCTCTCTCTCTCTCCCTCTACTCCTTTTTAGTGAATGGTTGTTATTTCATGTGGGATGTCCGTGCTGGAAAAACCAATCGAATGTAGTGTTTACATTAAAAAGCCACTGTTTTCATGACTACAAAAAAATCCTTCTTGCCTCCGAGTCATTCCATTCTCTTGTTCAATTTGTTTGCCTTTAGGAAACAGTGTCACTCGTGAATACATGAAGCAACGAGTAATTATTAAGTTTGGCTTTATTTATCCACAACTTTTTTTTCAATGCAGCACTTCTGTTTCCTGTGCTGCACGCATCATATCAGGAATACAGTGGCCTCACACAGGGACACTTAAAGTTCAAAATGATAGCAACATAACTTGGTAGAAACAGACAAGGTGTATTTTGAATAGAATATTGCCACAAATGTTTAATATAATCCGGTACAAAAGACTAAAATTATGCGCTGACTAAAACGAACCAAAAAAAGTTAAGTTTTTCTTTTGACCAATACTTGAGTTCAACTTGAAGGGGCTTCTACTCATTTTCAGGTTCATATTTGTATGTAGTGTCTACTGTGACATGTTAACATGCTTAAATGTTTAAAAAGGTCTTTATTTTTCTCATACTGCCTGAGCTGCAGCACCTCTTTTCACCCTCTGTCTGAAACCAGAGCCCATGTCTGCTCTGATTGGTTAGCTGGCCGTGTTGAAGCACTAGCAAATAACAGCATTGTTAATCAAGCGTTACATATTGATGTCATTATGTTACGGAAGTAAACAAAGGAGTCCAATGGAGGTGTTTCAGGCAGGGGGGGAGTGTGGGGGAGAACATAGATATGCTCAAAAACCTACACTAGTAGTTATACACATACCACTTTCGTCTCATTAGTATGCATAGAAAGTGACAGGTCACACCTCTAAGTCCCGCCCCCTTCCGCCGGAAGCCCCCAACTACATAAGCCCCGCCCCTTCCGCCGGAAGTCCCGCCCCCACTTCCGGTTTTCAAAAATAAAATTTAGAAATATTTAAAAAATGATAAAAATAAAAATGCTGCCCCTACCGGTCGCCCCCGCTTCCGGTTTTCAAAATAAAATAACATGACATTTAACAACCATGAGAAAAATAAAATGCTGCCCCTGCCGGTTTTCAAAATAAAATTTGAAAATAATTTGAAAATGATAAAAATAAAAAATGCTGCCCCTACCGGTCGCCCCCGCTTCCGGCAAAATAACATGAAATGTAACAACCAGGAGAAAATAAAATGCTGCCCCCTACGGTTTTACAAAATAATAATTTTATAATGAATCACATATGCATAGGATCAATGTCCCTGCCACCTAGTCACTTCCTGAGCGCCTGTATACAGCAGTATTGACTGCAACTTACAAATACTTGCAAATAACATGAAATATACAACCATATATTTTAAAAGTAATGTCTCAGCTCTAAAGAGCAAGGTCCCGCCACCTAACCACTTCCTGTGCCCCTGTATACAGCAGTATTGACTGTAACTTACAAATACTTGCAAATAACAAGAAATATACAACCATATATTTTAAAAGTAATGTCTCAGCTCTAAAGAGCAAGGTCCCGCCACCTAACCACTTCCTGTGCCCCTGTATACAGCAGTATTGACTGTAACTTACAAATACTTGCAAATAACAAGAAATATAGCAACCATATATTTTAAAAGTACTGTCAATCTCACTAACTCTCTCTCTCTGCTATGAAGAGTGCCGTGAAAAGTTTGGTGAACAGTCTGAAGACAAGCTAGGACACGTCATAAAACCCCCGACATCCTCTGCAGGCAAATGGTGGGATCACACACACACACACACACACACACACACACACACACACACACACACACACACACACACACACACACATCCCCCACCACTCACCCCTCTTCCATTCAGGATGTTTCTTTTCAAGTTTTTGTGAAACTGCTAAAGAAGTATTTGTTTTGCAAAAGAGGTTATTTTCAAAAGATCTTATTTAGGTTTTAATAGTGATACCTAAGGGTATTCTCTTTCAGTATATGGATTTGTGAACTAATGTGTAATTACTTTTATTAACTATAATTGCACAGGATCATTCTAAGAAGAGTGAGAGGGCTAAGGAGCCAGCACCATACCTCCTCTATGCATTTTCTTGACCTGTATCTGATCATGAAAAACTTGACTCTTTTTAAAAAAGTTATTTTTCATCTATCATTTTCAACCATGCAGCAAGAGATCAAATTTAAGAATAAGTAATAGTTTGTCACGATTTTACGGGAAATAGTCAGTGCGCAATGTCACATCTTAAAGACAGCTTGAACTGGATAAATGGTTAGTCTTTTTTCAAAACATACCGTACGTTCTGCATGTTAGTATATTTGGTCAATCGATTTAGACCCTACTGCCCTCAATAGGGAAGTCACGCTTTGGGAAGAGGTGTTTCATTTCACAGATCCACCTTGATTTGTTGTTGTGAGGGGTGAAGGAAGAGGGACGGGGGAGGAAAAAGCAGAAAACATAACTTGTTTTGTAAAACGGTCAGCACGTCAGTTTCAAGAAAGACGTTTGCATACATAAAAAAGTGTATCTTACAGTTCCTTTTGTGAGAGAATTACACACAAATCTGCAGAGTGTCACTAAAAAGTTGTAACACAGGGACTGACATTCTGTATGGGGTTTCACACGGACACAAAGTCTACTTCATTATCTACTTTGTCAGCTTTTATACACACAAAAGTGTATCTTTCAGTAACTTTCTCAGAGAATTTAAGCATACATCTGTCAAAGATTCTTAACGAAATCTACTTCATTATCTACTTTTCAGCTTTTATACACAAAAGTGTATCCTTCAGTAACTTTCTCAGAGAATTTAAGCACGTCAGTTTCAAGAAAGACAACAATAATTAGTAGTTAGACATTTTGGATATCGTGCGTTCTGGCAGTACTATTCCGGTCATTGGGAAACTTTTTTGGGACCCATTTAAAAGAGAAATGTTCTCTGTCGTTCTTAATGCAAAAACAAATCATCTCTACTCCCTTTGGGTGAAGTCCAGGAATGTTCTCGGGGGGAGTGGACACTTGCTGTTACATGGCATAAAGCTTCTGCAGTGTGCCAATAAATGTATAGTTTCCCTAAAGCTCCATACATTTACACATATTGACTAATGACTCAGCACATGAGGGGTAAATACAAAACAAATCTAAATATCAACAATTATTCCAGAATGTGACTAGAATAGAGTCTAGAGAATGGACCCAGGCTTTGTCTTCAGCCACCAACTAAATAGGGGCGTGCTTTATTGAATCACCAGTATGTTACTCACCATTGAAGACAGTGTTGAGGGGGCAAGCAAAGTGTACTCAGCAGCAGATTGCATGGAAGCAGAAAGGCCTGGCTCAGACACCATGTCTCCAAAGGTTGACTGGGAACTTCCAACCAGTTCCATCACCTGTTTAGCTTGAGGCACAAAGGGAATTTAAACACCATTAAAAATATGGATTACAGAAAAACAATATATGTAGTAAATCGGGTAATCATTAATAAGGGGAAAATGTGCACGTCTAACCTGAGTCTGGCATGAGCACTTGATCAATAAGGTGGATGACAATGTCCTTCTTGAGCACCAGCTTGATGCCATTGACTGTTAAACTCTCGCCATCACAGCCTTGAAATCAAAGTAACGCTTCTAAAAAACATATATTTTAGAAAAGTAATGTTAGTCATGTCAAGTTATCAAGACTGCTGTGTTCCATCGAAACAGTGTTAAGAGTCACAGTCTTAAAGAAAATCTGGTCAGAAAAAGTACTTAACTTTCTACCAGTTGTAAGCTGTCATACATATATAAAAAGTAAGAGACTTACTGTTTCCTTAGTGAGAGAATTACACATAAATCTGCAGAGTGTCTGTAAAAAATCTCAAAATCTCCATTGAAATAGCGTTAAAATCAAAAAGTGCCTCTAAAGAAAATGTATTCAGATAAAAGTATTTTATTTTCAGAAATGTTTAAGGTTTTGCATACATAAAAAGTGTATCTTACAGTTCCTTTTGTGAGAGAATTACACACAAATCTGCAGAGTGTCACTAAAAAGTTTTACACAGGGACTGACATTCAGTATGAGGGTTTCTCACCTGAGCTGCTGGGGGGAGGGCGTTGAAAAGGGGGTGAGTATGTTTGGCTCTCTGGTGTGTTAAGAGTCACAGTCTTAAAGAAAAATCTGGTCAGAAAAAGTACTTAACTTTCTACCAGTTGTAAATTGTCATACATATAAAAAAAGTAAGAGACTTACTGTTTCCTTTGTGAGAGAATTACACATAAATCTGCAGAGTGTCTGTAAAAAGTCTCAAAATCACAAACTGCAGACGCCTCAAGGAGAGACTTGAAAAGATCCATGCCGAGTGGGGGGAGAAGAAGAAGACTAATAACCAGCAGTTGACTGAAGCCAGCGACTTGTTCGATACATTGACTTTTTTCTTTAAAGTAAAATAAAAATGGGAAACTACTATGCAAAACGCTCTGTATATATTGATCAGAATGTAGTCAATACCCTTTTAATAAGTGTGGTGATGAGGACGATTGAAAACAGAACGAGTAGTGACCCCTGTGTAAACAGAATGGCTGAAGTTTGTAAACTAGAAGACATTTTGGCTATCGTTCGTTCTGGCAGTATTATTCCTGGTCATTGGGAAACGATTGTAAACGAAACATTTAAAGTGGTCCTGGAATCTTCATTTTCCGAAACATTCTGTAACATTATCTCAGAAATTAAACAAACATCAAAAGTGTATCATGTGCTATCAGTGTATGCTCTGTTTGTAGATGTAATGCATCTATGTGCAGAAAGCAGCATACACATGAATATTCTGACTGAAGTGAAAAACTCCATCACGATATCTCCAGTCATATGGGGAATTCTAAGCTGGAGACGGTCCTGCGGATGTTGCAATCAGTATAACTATTTGATTTTTGGGTGTGAAAAATAAAAAAGTGTTTTTACATTTAAAAACTGTTGTCTTCATTATAGCAAGGGGGAGCGTGTCTCATACATGTGTATTACAGTCCTTCTTTTTGTGTTTTTCAGTGTTTTTCTGTGTGTCTGTACACACAAAGCACAAATCATTTCAAACAAACACTGAATCAAATTTAGAGAGGACCATTAAGAGTCAGATTCTTAACAAAATCTACGGACACAAAGTACTTCATTATCTACTTTTCAGCTTTTATACACAAAAGTGTATCCTTCAGTAACTTTCTCAGAGAATTTAAGCATAAATCTGCCAAATGTTTCAAAACTGCCTTGTTTCACTGAAATAGCCTCAAAATCACAAACTGCCATTAAGAGTCAGATGCTTTTACGGAATCTAATAAAACAGAGTATTTTCTACAGATGACTCCTCCCACTCAACGCAATAAGTCCCATCCCACTCAGCAAATCATATAAAACTAAGGACCCCCACTAAGACGACCGTTGAAAGTAGCCATGAATCTGAGAAAAACCAAGTCTGATATAGCCTCCCCTTATTATCACCAGGATAACGGATACGGGCTTAATGACTGGATGTTACAAAGTAAGGGGGAGGATGTTCCCGAAGAAGAGCCCTCCTCTATATCATATCCATGTAAGGTCTTTAGGACAAAAGAGGACCACGATAACATGACATATGAAGAATATCTTTCTTTAAAAGAGGGTATTATAGATAACCTTTATAGAAACAGTATATCTCATACCACTCGCCAGATCGCAAACGACAATTAGCAGAAAAGAAAAGAAAAAGTAAAGAAAAACGAAGAAAAATGAAAAGGAGAAGAAAAATGAAAAGCAAACGCAGAATGCGAATGAAAAGAAAAGGACGGAAAACCAAAAAGACAAAACGAAGGAAGGTGAAAAGAAAAGGAACAAAGTGAAGAAATGTAATGGTGTTGTTGAGTCATTACCGGATCATAATAATCTTATAGATCATCTACCGCTAACCGACTGCTGCGAATGTGTTGAACAAATACCAAAAGCAATGGCAGAGCTTTGCTTCAATATAATGAGAGAAAAAGCACGATACTGTGGAATTGCCCAAATTGGTGACAGTGCCAGAACATGCATTAAAAGACTGTTGGAGGATTTCTATTCTAGTGTCGGTTGTCATTACATCGAAGGATATGCCAAAACGTGTGACGACATAGACAAAGCTTTTGAAGACAATTATATGGTACCTGTCCTTACAGCTAAACAAATCCTACGCCAGGTATTCAACAGACCACAAGAAGCACAAGAAGCCCCAGAAAGGATTACATTCAGAGCTAATAACGGTGAAACCGAAGAAGAAGCAAAGCAGATTATAATCGTTGCGGGTGAAAGGATAGAGAATTTGCATGTGATGTTAATGCATTTATCTGATATAAAAAATGCATTTGTTTACTTCCAAGAGACTCCTAAACATCTACTTGGGCAATGTGAACTGAACGATAAACCGATCACTGTCAATGAAACGCGGAGAGAAGCATCAGTGCAAATCGTTAAGTCTATTACCTTGTATGCACTACGGCATTAACTTGGTAAAATGTAATGTGTTTTTATGAGAGTGTGTTGAATGTTGTGTTTTCAATTAAACAACCATTACAAAATGAAAATGTGTTTTATTTTTTCTCTCATATATAGTAATAGTATTGTAAACGAAACATTTATAATAAATCTTGGACAGGCTGCCACACAGCCTGCAATCCGTCACCCCGACCCTCAGTATGTGCACTAAAGAATGGGCAAAGATTACGGCTTTTTCGGTTTTCTAACCACCATTAGGCGTCTAAAAAAGAGTTGGTTTTACTGAGGCACCATATTGATTTTTGCTCCAACACAAATGGAGTCATTTTTCTTGACCATAAGGACCTGAGATGTGCAGTAATTTATTTGTAAGTGGGTACACTTACAAACTATGCAAGGGATCAAATACTTAGGATACAGGCAATAAGGCTGTAAAACTCCTGAGCTCTGTGAAGTGTTTTCACTTATCTTTTTTATGTCTTGAGTATATTGTATGTTGCATTATTGGAGAAGCTTAGGACCCAGGGTTAGGTTTAGGGTTTTCATTGCCTAAACAACGCTGTTGTGCATACAGTATGTCAATACAACTTGGTATGTTGAATTGAAACTTGTGTCCAACAGTATAATCAACCAGTGCTGCTATAAGCTGCCATCACGTCTCCCCCTGCCACGGAGCTTATAGCAGCACTGGTTGATTATACTGTTGGACACAAGTTTCAATTCAACATACCAAGTTGTATTGACATACTGTATGCACAACAGCGTTGTTTAGGCAATGAAAACCCTAAACCTAACCCTGGGTCCTAAGCTTCTCCAATAATGCAACATACAATATACTCAAGACATAAAAAAGATAAGTGAAAACACTTCACAGAGCTCAGGAGTTTTACAGCCTTATTGCCTGTACATCCTTCGTGCACTCAGTTTGCCCCAGGGGCAAACGAGAGTGTTGCTGAAGCCCAACCCTGCCTTTATACCTAAGGTGGTTGGCTCATGTACCCCCATTGACATTGTGGCATTTTCCTCCGCCGCTGTGTTCCTTCCTCAAGCCACACCTGCAGGAAAAAAGTGCACAATAAATAAATCACTAAAAGTCAATATCACTCTGTTATTGCCACTTCTGTTAACAAGGTTACCATTGAATGTCTTGACTTTTAAAAAATGGTTTAAAGGAGTATGTATGAGGAATTATCAGAATAACCTTATTCGTCCCACAGAGAGAAAATGCATATTTGTTACAGCAAGTGAAGAGTCAAATATAGTGGAGGAAATAAGTATTTGATCCCTTGCATATTTTGTAAGTGTACCCACTTACAAATAAATTACTGCACATCTCAGGTCCTTATGGTCAAGAAAAATGACTCCATTTGTGGTGGAGCAAAAATCAATATGGTGCCTCAGTAAAACCAACTCTTTTTAGACGCCTAATGGTGGTTAGAAAACCGAAAAAGCCGTAATCTTTGCCCATTCTTTAGTGCACATACTGAGGGTCGGGGTGACGGATTGCAGGCTGTGTGGCAGCCTGTCGAAGATGTATTATAAATGTTTCGTTTACAATACTATTACTATATATGAGAGCAAAAAATAAAACACATTTTCATTTTGTAATGGTTGTTTAATTGAAAACACAACATTCAACACACTTTCATAAAAACACATTACATTTTACCAAGTTAATGCCGTAGTGCAGGGGTGCCCAACCAGTCGATCGCGATCGACCGGTCGATCGCGGGGAGATTCCCAGTCGATCGCGAGATGTGTCTAAAAATAGAACAACAATATTCTGTTTTATCGTTAATGTCCTATAACATAATCTTCCTGTGCCAGAATAATGCACTTGAACGCATCAAAGCTTTGTGATTGGCCGGCTAGACCCCATGTGTCGGGGCGTGGCTGGTCGGCAGTGGGCACTATTTCGCTGAGGTTGTCCGTGTCAACAACAGGAGTGACAGTGACACACACAAGACCGCAATTATGGCAGAAGCAAAAAAGCCCAAAATATATCATTTTCACTCCGAGTGGGAGGATGATTATTTTTGTATCTATTCCAATTCAAAGTCCATCTGTCTTATCTGCAATGCGAGCGTGGCTTTATCGAAGAAGGGTAATTTAGGAGCGGCATTTCAAAACAGTGCACAAACGCTACGAGACGGAATTCCCTCCTAATTCTGCCCTACGCTCCCAAAAGGGGAGGGGCCTGAAAGGACAGCTAAATGCACAGCAGTCCATTTTCACCAGGCCCAACAACAAGAGCAAGGCTGCTACCAGAGCATCTTATCGTGCCGACGTGCTTTTGGGGGACAGTAAAAATAACAGTAGCATTTCAACAGGTTTTTGATATAATAAAAACTCAAGTTAGATACCGTTATTAATCAGCTGTAAGTTTTAGTTTGTTTGAACTTATTCATTATAATTATTGTACAAAATGGTATAAGAATGCAAACTTAAATTGATTATAGTCTATTATCAATTCAGGTTAAGAAACTAGTGTTGCTTGCATCCTATTTTAAAGGCATTTATTTTTATACTCGACTAAAATGCAACAAAAAAAGGGTTTGATTCTATTAATTTTTCTTTTTTATTGCACTTTGGCTACAGATTCCTGTGTAGCTTCAGATCTGAGTTGTCTTATTAGTAAGCCTAATTTTAATGGCAAAGAAAGGGTTCAGAGTCTTTTCTTTTTTCCTGTGTCATATGTGGCAGCACTGTTCAATGTTTCTTGAAAACATTACCCACTGTAGTATGTGACGTGTGAATAAACTCCAACTCTGTATCAACAACACTGTTGTGTAACTTCAGTTAAATACTTGTATGTGTGTAGATTAGAAAGAGCAGGTAAGATAAAGGATCTGCAGTATTTTATGGAGTATTAATCGTACAAAAGTCAGTTTTATACAAGTAGAAGTGTGTATTTACCTGTTAGTTTACCTGGTCAGTAATGGCTACGTCTCTCTATTTGGACAGGTAGATCTCGGCAGACTGGCAACTTTAAAAGTAGCTCTCGGTTCAAAAAAGGTTGGGCACCCCTGCCGTAGTGCATACAAGGTAATAGACTTAACGATTTGCACTGCTGCTTCTCTCCGCGTTTCATTGACAGTGATCGGTTTATCGTTCAATTCACATTGCCCAAGTAGATGTTTAGGGGTCTCTTGGAAGTAAACAAATGCATTTTTTATATCAGATAAATGCGTTAACATCACATGCAAATTCTCTATCCTTTCACCCGCAACGATTATAATCTGCTTTGCTTCTTCTTCGGTTTCACCGTTATTAGCTCTGAATGTAATCCTTTCTGGGGCTTCTTGTGCTTCTTGTGGTCTGTTGAATACCTGGCGTAGGATTTGTTTAGCTGTAAGGACAGGTACCATATAATTGTCTTCAAAAGCTTTGTCTATGTCGTCACACGTTTTGGCATATCCTTCGATGTAATGACAACCGACACTAGAATAGAAATCCTCCAACATTCTTTTAATGCATGTTCTGGCACTGTCACCAATTTGGGCAATTCCACAGTATCGTGCTTTTTCTCTCATTATATTGAAGCAAAGCTCTGCCATTGCTTTTGGTATTTGTTCAACACATTCGCAGCAGTCGGTTAGCGGTAGATGATCTATAAGATTATTATGATCCGGTAATGACTCAACAACACCATTACATTTCTTCACTTGTTCCTTTTTCTTTTCACCTTCCTTCGTTTTGTCTTTTTGGTTTTCCGTCCTTTTCTTTTCATTCGCATTCTGCGTTTGCTTTCCATTTTTCTTCTCCTTTTCATTTTTCTTCGTTTTTCTTTACTTTTTCTTTTCTTTTCTGCTAATTGTCGTTTGCGATCTTGGCGAGTGGTATGAGATATACTGTTTCTATAAAGGTTATCTATAATACCCTCTTTTAAAGAAAGATATTCTTCATATGTCATGTTATCGTGGTCCTCTTTTGTCCTAAAGACCTTACATGGATATGATATAGAGGAGGGCTCTTCTTCGGGAACATCCTCCCCCTTACTTTGTAACATCCAGTCATTAAGCCCGTATCCGTTATCCTGGTGATAATAAGGGGGGGCTATATCAGACTTGGTTTTTCTCAGATTCATGGCTACTTTCAACGGTCGTCTTAGTGTGGGTCCTTAGTTTTATATGATTTGCTGAGTGGGATGGGACTTATTGCGTTGAGTGGGAGGAGTCATCTGTAGAAAATACTCTGTTTTATTAGATTCCGTAAAAGCATCTGACTCTTAATGGCAGTTTGTGATTTTGAGGCTATTTCAGTGAAACAAGGCAGTTTTGAAACATTTGGCAGATTTATGCTTAAATTCTCTGAGAAAGTTACTGAAGGATACACTTTTGTGTATAAAAGCTGAAAAGTAGATAATGAAGTACTTTGTGTCCGTAGATTTTGTTAAGAATCTGACTCTTAATGGTCCTCTCTAAATTTGATTCAGGGTTTGTTTGAAATGATTTGTGCTTTGTGTGTACAGACACACAGAAAAACACTGAAAAACACAAAAAGAAGGACTGTAATACACATGTATGAGACACGCTCCCCCTTGCTATAATGAAGACAACAGTTTTTAAATGTAAAAAACACTTTTTTATTTTTCACACCCAAAAATCAAATAGTTATACTGATTGCAACATCCGCAGGACCGTCTCCAGCTTAGAATTCCCCATATTACTGGAGATATCGTGATGGAGTTTTTCACTTCAGTCAGAATATTCATGTTTATGCTGCTTTCTGCACATAGATGCATTACATCTACAAACAGAGCATACACTGATAGCACATGATACACTTTTGATGTTTGTTTCATTTCTGAGATAATGTTACAGAATGTTTCGGAAAATGAAGATTCCAGGACCACTTTAAATGTTTCGTTTACAATCGTTTCCCAATGACCAGGAATAATACTGCCAGAACGAACGATAGCCAAAATGTCTTCTAGTTTACAAACTTCAGCCATTCTGTTTACACAGGGGTCACTACTCGTTCTGTTTTTAATCGTCCTCATCACCACACTTATTAAAAGGGTATTGACTACATTCTGATCAATATATACAGAGCGTTTTGCATAGTAGTTTCCCATTTTTATTTTACTTTAAAGAAAAAAGTCAATGTATCGAACAAGTCCCTGGCTTCAGTCAACTGCTGGTTATTAGTCTTCTTCTTCTCCCCCCACTCGGCATGGATCTTTTCAAGTCTCTCCTTGAGGCGTCTGCAGTTTGTGATTTTGAGACTTTTTACAGACACTCTGCAGATTTATGTGTAATTCTCTCACAAAGGAAACAGTAAGTCTCTTACTTTTTTTATATGTATGACAATTTACAACTGGTAGAAAGTTAAGTACTTTTTCTGACCAGATTTTTCTTTAAGACTGTGACTCTTAACACACCAGAGAGCCAAACATACTCACCCCCTTTTCAACGCCCTCCCCCCAGCAGCTCAGGTGTGAAACCCTCATACAGAATGTCAGTCCCTGTGTAAAACTTTTTAGTGACACTCTGCAGATTTGTGTGTAATTCTCTCACAAAAGGAACTGTAAGATACACTTTTTATGTATGCAAAACCTTAAACATTTCTGAAAATAAAATACTTTTATCTGAATACAATTTCTTTAGAGGCACTTTTTGATTTTAACGCTATTTCAATGGAGATTTTGAGACTTTTTACAGACACTCTGCAGATTTATGTGTAATTCTCTCACAAAGGAAACAGTAAGTCTCTTACTTTTTATATATGTATGACAGCTTACAACTGGTAGAAAGTTAAGTACTTTTTCTGACCAGATTTTCTTTAAGACTGTGACTCTTAACACTGTTTCGATGGAACACAGCAGTCTTGATAACTTGACATGACTAACATTACTTTTCTAAAATATATGTTTTTTAGAAGCGTTACTTTGATTTCAAGGCTGTGATGGCGAGAGTTTAACAGTCAATGGCATCAAGCTGGTGCTCAAGAAGGACATTGTCATCCACCTTATTGATCAAGTGCTCATGCCAGACTCAGGTTAGACGTGCACATTTTCCCCTTATTAATGATAACCCGATTTACTACATATATTGTTTTTCTGTAATCCATATTTTTAATGGTGTTTAAATTCCCTTTGTGCCTCAAGCTAAACAGGTGATGGAACTGGTTGGAAGTTCCCAGTCAACCTTTGGAGACATGGTGTCTGAGCCAGGCCTTTCTGCTTCCATGCAATCTGCTGCTGAGTACACTTTGCTTGCCCCCTCAACACTGTCTTCAATGGTGAGTAACATACTGGTGATTCAATAAAGCACGCCCCTATTTAGTTGGTGGCTGAAGACAAAGCCTGGGTCCATTCTCTAGACTCTATTCTAGTCACATTCTGGAATAATTGTTGATATTTAGATTTGTTTTGTATTTACCCCTCATGTGCTGAGTCATTAGTCAATATGTGTAAATGTATGGAGCTTTAGGGAAACTATACATTTATTGGCACACTGCAGAAGCTTTATGCCATGTAACAGCAAGTGTCCACTCCCCCCGAGAACATTCCTGGACTTCACCCAAAGGGAGTAGAGATGATTTGTTTTTGCATTAAGAACGACAGAGAACATTTCTCTTTTAAATGGGTCCCAAAAAAGTTTCCCAATGACCGGAATAGTACTGCCAGAACGCACGATATCCAAAATGTCTAACTACTAATTATTGTCGTCTTTCTTGAAACTGACGTGCTTAAATTCTCTGAGAAAGTTACTGAAGGATACACTTTTGTGTATAAAAGCTGAAAAGTAGATAATGAAGTAGATTTCGTTAAGAATCTTTGACAGATTTATGCTTAAATTCTCTGAGAAAGTTACTGAAAGATACACTTTTGTGTGTATAAAAGCTGACAAAGTAGATAATGAAGTAGACTTTGTGTCCGTGTGAAACCCCATACAGAATGTCAGTCCCTGTGTTACAACTTTTTAGTGACACTCTGCAGATTTGTGTGTAATTCTCTCACAAAAGGAACTGTAAGATACACTTTTTTATGTATGCAAACGTCTTTCTTGAAACTGACGTGCTGACCGTTTTACAAAACAAGTTATGTTTTCTGCTTTTTCCTCCCCCGTCCCTCTTCCTTCACCCCTCACAACAACAAATCAAGGTGGATCTGTGAAATGAAACACCTCTTCCCAAAGCGTGACTTCCCTATTGAGGGCAGTAGGGTCTAAATCGATTGACCAAATATACTAACATGCAGAACGTACGGTATGTTTTGAAAAAAAACTAACCATTTATCCAGTTCAAGCTGTCTTTAAGATGTGACATTGCGCACTGACTATTTCCCGTAAAATCGTGACAAACTATTACTTATTCTTAAATTTGATCTCTTGCTGCATGGTTGAAAATGATAGATGAAAAATAACTTTTTTAAAAAGAGTCAAGTTTTTCATGATCAGATACAGGTCAAGAAAATGCATAGAGGAGGTATGGTGCTGGCTCCTTAGCCCTCTCACTCTTCTTAGAATGATCCTGTGCAATTATAGTTAATAAAAGTAATTACACATTAGTTCACAAATCCATATACTGAAAGAGAATACCCTTAGGTATCACTATTAAAACCTAAATAAGATCTTTTGAAAATAACCTCTTTTGCAAAACAAATACTTCTTTAGCAGTTTCACAAAAACTTGAAAAGAAACATCCTGAACGGAAGAGGGGTGAGTGGTGGGGGATGTGTGTGTGTGTGTGTGTGTGTGTGTGTGTGTGTGTGTGTGTGTGTGTGTGATCCCACCATTTGCCTGCAGAGGATGTCGGGGGTTTTATGACGTGTCCTAGCTTGTCTTCAGACTGTTCACCAAACTTTTCACGGCACTCTTCATAGCAGAGAGAGAGAGTTAGTGAGATTGACAGTACTTTTAAAATATATGGTTGCTATATTTCTTGTTATTTGCAAGTATTTGTAAGTTACAGTCAATACTGCTGTATACAGGGGCACAGGAAGTGGTTAGGTGGCGGGACCTTGCTCTTTAGAGCTGAGACATTACTTTTAAAATATATGGTTGTATATTTCATGTTATTTGCAAGTATTTGTAAGTTGCAGTCAATACTGCTGAATACAGGCGCACAGGAAGTGACTAGGTGGCAGGGACATTGATCCTATGCATATGTGATTCATTATAAAATTATTATTTTGTAAAACCGTAGGGGGCAGAATTTTATTTTCTCCTGGTTGTTACATGTCATGTTATTTTGCCGGAAGCGGGGGCGACCGGTAGGGGCAGCATTTTTTATTTTTATCATTTTCAAATTATTTTCAAATTTTATTTTGAAAACCGGCAGGGGCAGCATTTTATTTTTCTCATGGTTGTTAAATGTCATGTTATTTTATTTTGAAAACCGGAAGCGGGGGCGACCGGTAGGGGCAGCATTTTTATTTTTATCATTTTTAAAATATTTCTAAATTTTATTTTGAAAACCGGAAGTGTGGGCGGGACTTCCGGCGGAAGGGGCGGGGCTTATGGATGGACGTGACTTCCGGTGGAAGGGGGCGGGACTTAGAGGTGTGACCTGTCACTTTATATGCATACTAATGAGACGAAAGTGGTATGTGTATAACTACTTACACTGCAGGAAAGGGAAAACCCAAAAAACCTTAATCGGGCGTCTTTGACTATAAGGATAACTGAATATGATGATCTAGCAAGGACATTTGACACAGAAATACAATTAAATAACAAAATAACTGATAAAAGTAATGCCAAAATTATTCAATGTGGATTTGTGATATTTCTTGGCTTGAAATGAACAGTGAATAAAGTAAACAGGTGTATTCTCAGAAATGTTATAACTTCCAAAGTAAACATAAAGTAAGTATATGACAGTGTCACAAATTGTAGAATAAATGAAACACCTGAAAAAGTTATTAGTCTGACAGCTCGCTGGCACCGAACATAATAACACCTCTGCCAACAGATACTGGAAATAAAGTGAGTACCATAGCTCCAACAACCTCCAGGATTATGATTGTAACACACTGTGACACAGAATGAGACGGTGCTGCTAATCTGTTTAATAGCATTTTAATAAGCTCTTGTTTACAGCTGGTTGTCCTATTGCCAGCAGCAGGCAGTGGCAGTCACAGAAAGAGAACATTAATTACCTCAGTTCTCAGAAAACGCATTCAGAGTTGAAACCATTTGTTTTTACCTCAGTATCAACTCAGATTGGAAGCTTTTGATAACTATATTAAAGTCACAATTGATGCATTGAGCCTAAAATGAATCAATTTGGTTTGACACAGTGACTGCATGATAATATCATCAACTGTGATAAGATTTCACTCAACAGCAGTATGTATTGCTGGACGGAAAGGAGGCAATGACTCAGATTTGCAACCGATCATCTAAGCTCATGGACAACCAAGCATACTCTGAAAATGTCAGACATATTTACAGCTGCGTGCAAAGCTGTAAATCATAGTCAAGACCAACATGTTTTAAGAGAGTGTTGGCCTCTTCCAGTGTTGTCACAGATTGTGTTGTTCAACCACATGGTCAAGTCAAAAAGGAGAAACATCATAAACAATGTTATGTACACAGTTCTGAATGTACATTATGTCAAGGTCCCACCAGGAATAGCTTTAAAATATTTGATGGATGTTTTAAGGGCTCAGTTGCTTCTACTCTTTAACTATTGACTTTGGATAAGTGGTTAAGATAATGTTAAGAATGTTTTTGTTTAAAGCATGTCTTATCACTCAAGGGGTTGACCGGTGCATTACGACTTTATTAAGTGTACTTACTGAGGTACTGCAATGCTGACAGTGAGTAAACTATTATCCTAATAAGAAGCATGAACACAATGAGCCCCAGATCATGAAAATAACGTTTTTTGAACGAAACTGTGATCTGCAAAGAGTTTTCAAGGTTGCAATATCTGTCTTTCTTACGTGAGTAAGAAAGACAGATATTGCAACCTTGAAAACTGAGACACATACGACAAAACAGAGTTGTAAACACGTTGCTTCCTGTCCTCCCATCACTTGATTCCCACTGGGAGGAAGTCGTGAAGTGAGTTCAGAAACAAACAAACCGTTTTTTTCTATCACCCTTAGTCTCACAGACACTATGTTAGATACTGGTGGTGCTAACTTCAACTTAAAAACACTGAAACAAAGCAAGTAGGCTACATTGAGCCAAAACAAGTTATTGTTTTCTTTACATATAGATTATCACTCCTACATCTTCACACATATGCTGTCAATATGAAATGGGATCCTCTTACTCATCCTCTATTGGTATTAGTCATTTTACAAGAATAAATACACACGGATTGTAAAGCTATCTTTCATTGCATTCTGATTGTGTCTCTATAGTGCACACACACACATTTCACAGACCAGATACCACTCACTCTGGGTCATTATTTCAACTGTAGGTCCTTTTGACATGAAACATCACACACACGCAAACACAGATCACACAGAATCCCAGTCACAGCGGATAGAATAGTGCATGTGAGCTGGAGTGATAGAGAGGTGCTGTCAGACCGTATTTATTCACACATGAAGGGAGTCTTTCATCCTCGCTGCTGTGGCACTAGCTGTAAGGAAAATGAAGGTTCACAGAGTTCAAGCATAACACAGAGAGAGGCTGGTAGATGGAGAGAGCAATCAGAGAGAGAGGGAGGAATTATCCACTTGATCACAATGATTGCCTGTTAAAAAATCATTAAGTCACTCTCTTACATACCTCGTTGAAGCACCTTAAAAGCTACTCTGACATTTTTTTAAATTGTGCCAACAATTGTATTTGTATCTGGCTTGTTTGCTTGTTTTCCTAAGCAGAATTATGCCAACAGCTATTGTTCCTCTGTAATTCCAACACTTAGAGGCAGTACAAGTCAACACCAACTACTGCATGGCAACCCACACTTACATAACGACAATGAGAATAACATTAACACTACCGCAAACACAGATGTTTACTTTTATTAAATGTGAATTTTGATGTTAAAATATTTACTCCCTGCCATATTTCCTCTTCTTCCTGTGTCGCTCAGGGCACACACACACACACACACACACACACACACACACACACACACACACACACACACACACACACACCCACACACACACACACACACACACACACACACACACACACACACACACACACACACACACACACACACACACACACACACATTTATTCATAATAGCTTACATTTCAAATATGTTCAGTCCTCCACTTACTTTTAAAATAAATCCATGGCCTACACCTTGTCAATAATAATGCTGATTTCTCCTGGGAGGGCCACAACCCAGGATGGAAGAGTCTGCCTTTGGGTGGCCGGGTCTTGCCTTTGGGTTCGTTTTTGATTATTCTAAAACCAACAGTTATCTTTAAATATATGCTGCAGCTCTCTCAGAAGTACTCTCTCACAGTACAAGGTATTATGTCATGATAAGTCCGCTTTTATTTCAGTGAGGGTGACAAGGCAGAGGGCTCCCACAGAATAATAATGTCTAATGGACCAACCGAACATTCAATAGTAATTACTTTTTTGCAATAGCTTTACATTTTGAAAAATATGCTTATTTACTATTATGTTTATGTGTGAAGTATGCAGCTGGAGCCAAGGGAGAAATTAGTTTAGCTTAGCATTAACGTGGTAACTTTATTTACTTCCGAATGCTACAAAACAAACTACATAAACTTGATTATTAAGTAAAACGTTAACATGTTTATTGTGTTTGTTTTATCAAGGCACAAACAAACAATCAAAAAAACTGAGCTATATAAAGATTCTCAGCTGGGTTCAGTGATTATATGGAGGCCTATTGTGACTGCCTGCTTCAACTTGTGTTCATCCATTTGATGTAGCAGCCCCAACTCCACTTGGAGGAAGTGATTGGTGATGGTGAATGAAATACTTGTAAGTATCTAAGTGACAAGAAATTCTGATATAACGTAACTCCCCCTAAAACCAAAGAGTTATCGTTTTATATTTCTGTTTGTGTACTGATGAGTTTGTGACTTTTAGAGGTGTATGTTTAAGGTAAGATCAAATATACTTTATTGATCAAAATGTGGGAATTGTTTTCGTTGCAGCAGCATGTAAAACCAAGTATTGCACATCATTCAAAAATAAACAAGTATTCAATATAAACGTCTCAAGATATAAGATAAAACAAACTAACATTTTGAAAATATAAAAGTTGACCGTGAAGATAAAAATCTGAAAACTATCTGACAATAAAACACTATTAAAGGGCACAATTACAGCTAACACAATATGAAAGTAAGATATTATTTACATTTAGTATGAAAGAATAGCATATTAAATTAAATATAAATGTAAAATATACAGTGTGAGGAAACCTGTTCTACACCGCCCCCCCTGATACCGGGAAAACGTGTCATCTGCAGGAAACAGCGTCTGAGGCAGGGGCGGAGCCAGGGGGGAGCTAGGGGGTGCTGAAGCACCCCCAAGGATTGCCAAAGCACCCCCTAAGCACCCCCAAGAAATATGTGTTTTTTTTTTGTTTTTTTTATTATTATTATTATTTTTATTAAATTAAATTAGAAAAATTATTGATTACATCAATGCAAATGTGAAAGAAACACATTTTTGACCAAAAACATAAAGCCAACACAGGTGATATGATTAGGCCAATGGCCAGCACCCATTTGATTTTTGACCTACCCATAGGCTAAATAACTTTGTGACACTTGATCACAATTAAAACCGCCTGAAAGGGAGAGGGATTCTGCACATAATAGCATAGCCTCGTGAGTACAAGTAGCTTACTTCTGGGTCTCTGTGTTTAATTCAAGCTCTGCTCTGTGTGTGTGTGTGGCACGAGCCATTTTGTGTGCGTGCGTGAGTGAGAGAGCTCGCGCACCGGTGGGTATCTACTGGAGATCGTTGTGGTTAGCATCTGGTGCTAGCTAGCCAAGCTAACGGATATAAGGAGCTTTTTCAACAACAAGGTGGAGGAAGAACTATCTCCTGTCAGACTGAGAGTCTCAGATAACCTCAGCTCAGGTGAAGTAAAGGACTCTCAGTGTTTAGTTAACTTAAGTCTAATTATCTCAGTGGGTCTCAAACGGTTTGTTTTAAAAGGGGAGTGATTTGTAAAATATCTATAAAGAAATAGAAAATCTGTTTACAGTTCTGTTTCATATGGGTGTTGAGAGATGTATCCATAGATCTCTTAATGTTGCTCTCAAAGTGCACCAGATTGATGCTTTTAACTTCAATATTTAAAAAAAATCTTCCCGGGGGAGCATGCCCCCGAACCCCACTAGAGGAGGTGAGGTCCCTCCTAGAGGAGGTGAGGTCCACTCCCCACTTGTAAAAATAGCACTTTACCCCTGCTTACACCTATATGCCGTGAGCTGATTATCGAGCCTTCATTGTAACAGTCGCGGGTGCACTGTGTGTGTGTGTGGGGAGTGTTGCAGTAGAACATTCAACTGTAGCGCTGGTGCATTAATGGGAAACCCTTAATGTTTGAGCACCCTCTATGAAACGTCAAGCTACCCCACAGCACCCCCTAGAGAAAATCTCTGGCGCCGCCACTGGTCTGAGGGCATCTTAATATTCAATAAACTATGAATGTTTTATATCCATGTAACGGGAAGAAAGTCAGCTAACTGATAATTATTTTTATTTTTTTTCAAAAAAACCCACAAAGTTAACGCTCTGCCTCTGAATTAGCCATGAGCGAAAAAATAACAGGTTTATCATTACTTTGAGAAAAAAGATTATACATTTTTTCTCAAAGTAATGATAAACCTGTGAGTTGGATGTAGAAAAATCAGAATCAATATAGATGTTTTTTATTTTAAAGAAAATTCAGATTGAACATAGTAAAAAACTGTAAATTATAGTGTCCGTCAAAATAAATGTTGTACTTATAGTGAAAACTAACCTTGGATGATGGGTTAGTAGACTAAAAGCTTTAGGAATCCAAAGTACAACATATAATAAGTACCCTGTGTAAAGGAATATTTTGGTCTTGTTAAAGTATATAGAGTTTAGTGATTTGTCCTCGGGAATCTGTTTAATGGTTAAAGTGTATTCCTGCCTGTAATGTGATCCATAGCTTCTCAGGAAGACACAGGTCAAGAGGTCATCTGATGTCTTGTGGGGGAGAAGCTTGGCTCATGTGGGTTTACAATGCAACGAGTCTTTGTCTCGACATCTGGCATGCATTAAAGGAAAACCCGCGTGTTTTAGGGCCCTCCTCTTCTCCATGTATAGATGGGTGCTTGGCGCTTTTGGGGCAGAGTTTGCTGGGATCTTACATGAGAACTGTGATATGCTGTGAACTCTCCGGCCGTTCAGGCTCTCAATAAATATCAGTGTATTGACAGGCGAATCCAGTTTCACTCATTTCATGATTGGCTCAACATTGCTGCAAAGAAGTTTTAACTTCACATTTTGGCGTCACGAACAGTTACCAACAAATCGTCGAGCTGGTGAGTGTAATTTCAAATCTATATTTTGACATTGCCTCGCCAGACTCTGTGATTGACGGTATAAAATTACCTGTGGAACAGATAGATGCAATATTTTTGGTTTCCTCTGTGTGTGTGCACGGCAAATATTCGGAGAGACCTTAAAGAGGGCATCAGTAATGTGGAACTTCGGTTTAAAAGCAATGTAAAGATTTGTACTGAAACGAATCGCCGAATTCTGGAGATTTCAACGGTTTAACTAGTTAAATCAACTCGCCTCGAAATTTTCCTGTTGCTGCTGCGGGTGCAGGGTGTGGGTAATTCCCCTCCCCCCCCCTGTGGGGAACAGCACACACGGGGATAAACAAAGCACAGTGTCGTATCTTCTTAAATCGCACCATTATGAGTTTTGGAACTAAACAGAACTCTTATTAACGGGAAACGTGATACGAAATATTACGTCACGCTGTGTTTCATAAACTGAGGGGTTGTTGAATTTGGCTGTTGTTAAAATAAAGGGTACTGAATTCATTAAAAGTCTCTGCTCTCCGGATCGGGGAGGGCAGAGCACCACTAAATTAGCATAGTGGTTGTTGATTGAGAATAATGTGGTTATTACTCTTCAGCAGATTCCGTTCTTAGAATTAATTACATTAATTAATATCTCTGCTCTCGGTCGGTTGAGCAGTTTTACCACTACATTTGCATAGTGGTTTTGATTGAGAATAAGGTAGTTTATTGCTCATCAACAGAATTAATGTTTAACAACACAGACTTGTATTTTCTGTTAATCACACCATAAGCTCAATAACTAAATTGAGCTATTAAATGGGAAGGGTGGTGGCAGAATATTACATTCACACTGTGTTTAATAAACTTACGGATTATTGAATTGGATTTTGTTTAAAAAAATAAAAATAAAAATAAAAAACAATAAGTAAAAATAAGTACTGATATTTCCCTACCCCCGCTGAAGTTTCCCTAATTCGGATTAAAATTAAACTGGATGAGTTTAGCTGTCACCTGATATTTGTTGCGGGTTCATGTTTGTTTGTATAATTGTTTCGTGTTTGTTTGTATACCTGCCGTCTTGTGCATGTTTTTGTAACAACTAATAAATGAATCAGTCCACAGCCAAGGTAAAATGAATCTAAATTTCCGCAAAAGGAAAATAAATAGCAAAAAAGCCTCTGTTTTACACCCGGGAACCTCAGAGGCATAACTGCGGGTCATCTGTCTGCTCAAATAGGTCAATGTTGTATTATTTGTTTCATTTATTCTTAATCTATGTATTGTATGGTAATAATGAAAATAAAATAACCTAATGTATTTAACAGATTCCGAAACAAAGCAGATAAGACAAGACTTAGACACAATGGTGATTGAACCTTTTTGCACGATTGATGCAAAATGAAAACTTTGTCATTATCTGTTTCCAACTGGCCACTGGAATCAGATAATGGATATGAGTTGAAGTTCAATTACAGTTTTAAATATAGTTCAACATCCTTTTCTATACTCTGCTTGGTGCTGCAGAAGAAGAAAATAAAATAAAACGCAAGACATGGGGTCAGAGACAGGCGTGACCTCTGGAAGGAGAAGATAATCTGAAGCAGACCACGGCGCGACCCATTGGGGGTTTTATGACCTCAGCACAAAGAGGAACATCTAATTGCAGCAGTCAGTTTATAATTTTGCCAGTACTGTTGAGCATTTTCAAAATGTATTTTCATGCCTCTGTGCATGGCTTAGTCTTTCTATCTGCATAGCCACTGGTGTAACTAAGTTCATAAACTTAACAAGTACTATACTTGGGCACAATTTTGAGATACTGGTATTTTATTTGAGTATTTAAATGTTTTGCCATTTTAGCCATCCGCTCCACTACAGTTCAGTGGTACATGGTGTATTTCTACTCCACTACATGTATTAATACCTTTTAGTTACTTTCAGATCTGGATGAATGATGTGAAATCTAATCAAGTGTTGAATCAGACTTTAGTTCCACCTGGAGTAAATCCACCAGCTACCCTGCAGTATACAAAGTCATTCAAACTAGCTGCACCTTCACCAGCTTTGAGAACACTTTCATGATCAATCATTATAAAACATATCATATAGTATTCTGAAATAAACCAATCTGCACAGTGACTACTTTTACTGTCGCTATGTTCCCTATATTTTGATGACAATACCTTTATACTTTTACTTGAGTAACATTTTGAATGCAGTACTTTTACTGTAACATAGTATTCCTACACTCTGGTACTTCTACGTTTACTCAAGAACAAGATCTGAGTACCTAAGCTAACGTTAGCCAGAAACATTTTCAGTTCGCTTCAAGCTCTGCCGCTCAGGGAGCCGACAGGGAGCTCTGCTCTGAACACCCCGTTCTAACAGCTGTTCTCCAGCCGTCCAGTCTGTGCCACAGTCACTCCGGACCACACAGCTAATATTAACGAACACATCCGTAGGCAGTAATGCACATGAACGCGTTCATATTTTGGGCGAACGTGAACTGAACGTACTGTATTTCCGCTAGATGAACGTAATTGAGAACGCGTTCATTCTCAGCGCTGTACATAACGGCGTTCAAGAGTGCGTTCATTCTCAGCACTGTATTATAACGGCGTGGTGTTGTTGCAGGAAGTCCCGACGGGGAATACTTTTGCGGTAGTACATCTCTATATACATCGATACAACATTACGTGTTGATAGAAATCATCACATAATGAAATAAGACCCCACGGTTTGATGATTGACAGGTGTGTGGGCTATCTTCCATTTTGTCACACAGAACAAGGGGGGGCGATCCACCCGTATCCAAAAATGTAAAGTAATTCAAACAGACTCGTCCCTCTGTGAGGAGCAGCAGGTTCATTTAAATATGTCGTGCAGTAATAGATGGATTTATTTTTTTTTCATCTCAAGAGAGAATGTGTATTTTATGTTAGTATTTAAAAAATCTCCTGGGGGAGAATCCCCCCAGACCCCCTGCGGGGGTTGGGTTTTCAGCATGTCAACTCTTTCACTTGTGAGGAAATGGCAGGATTGGCTCCAGATCGCCTTTTTATTTACTACAAGACAAATGTTTTTATTTTATTTTAATTTCATACAGTTCAATTTGGATTGAGACAGGGAAATATTCTAAACCTCACGCGTGGCGTTTCACTGACAAGGGGGCGATATAGCGTGTATGTAATTACATTTCAAATACTGATTTGAGCCCCACCACTGTATGGGTTAGCCCTACCATAGAGTACCCAACGCAAATATCGCAAATACTCGGGAGCCGATAAGTCAATAAGTTGCTTATCGCGACAGGCACACAATAAAACAGTGGAAACAAACATGTGTTTGACTTTCATTAGTGAATGAAACTGTGTGCCCTTTATAGTCTGTGTCCAATATTGTGTATTTGTATATATATATTATATATATATATCCTAAATATATGCTAAGGTCCCGCTACGGACACGATAGCAGTCGCTTCGTGCGCATGTGTGTAATTAAACCCATGATATCAAAATCTCACTCCAGCCAGGTACCAAAAGTTAGCAACCCTGTCCATACCCCAATAATATTTTATTGATGACAAGTTTGCATCCCTGCCTGTTATTGTTTTCATCACGGAGCTGGAAAAATGGTGTATTGATTACTGATCTGTGCAAGTCCAATTTGTTAACTGACTTTGGTTCTAATGTTAATGTTAATTTGATTTCAACCCATAAGTAATTATTTAAATTAACTCAACATTCCACATGATTAGGCCAATGGTAAAGAGAGACATTGATGACCCTGTGTCCTTTTTGTTAGCACGTGGTTCCATTTTGTCTAATGGCGTTAGACAGCTTCACTAAGAGTCACCCAGTTCTACCCTGCTACAGTCCGGCTGAGTGCAGTCACAGAGATGCTATGGCTGCTCTACATGACATTAATGGTTTGGTCCGAGAATGGACACCATTTCCTGCTCCCAGAGAGAATGACGCTCCTCACACTGAACAATACAGCCATTGACACTGTCTCACGTGGGTCTGCTCCCCCCCACCGAGCCATGAACTGGAAGCATGAAGTCTGCTCTGAACACTTGGAACTGTCACACCAGCACCAACCCTTGGGTCAGTTAGATGAGACTAACGGCTTCACTTAGGGCATATGGGTCAGAAATATGACTCTCGTTACCACGGAGTGGGTTGTTTGTTTTTTTAAGGCTATTCATACTGCTATGCAGAGTGAAGAGTCCCTACTATTTTAACAAATACGCCTGATGTCAGGGGCCTCTTACTGTCTACTTCTGCATGTATTCACATTATATGGACCATGTTTACACCTGTTGAAACTAGGGCTGCACGGAACTCAGGCTACAATACAACCATTTTGTTCTGCTCTAACGATTCTACATCAAAATAGTTCGTTTTTATTGTTTCCAATGATAACGTCACCTTAAGTGGAGGAATGCAAACCTGTTTTAAAATGTAAGGTTTTGAATTTCTTTGACATTTCTCAGTAATGACACCCTCAGACACCCACTATCATTTATGCCAGTGGTTCCCAAACTTTGTTGTGCCCAAGGCACACCAAAGGACAAGTAAAAAATAAATCTCAAGGCACACCTATTGTGAAAAGATAGCCCTTATAACACGTGTTATCACTCATATTATGTAAAGTATCTGTAAATGTGCATAATTATTTACTAATGCCAAATCAAATGTGACAAAGACAACTATATTACGAAATATTTCCGAAATTAATTTGAAACTTTATCAAATTAGGCTTCATCAAAGCAGCAACACACTCATTTACACCAGACAGGTCACAAAATAGAAAATGAGGCAAAGGAAACTCAGCAGAAATTCAGCACAGACAACTGTCAATGCAAGGAAGCTGCATTGTCCATGGTCCGGAACTACAAATTATAAATGTATTACTTTAAAAAATGTAATATATTACACTACTTCGTTACTATCTACATAAAGTAACTCGGTACTTTACTCGTTACTTTCCTCGCCGAGCACGTACAAACTGCGCAGGCGTGAGTGGCAATAACTTTCCTTACCAGCAGGCGGCGGTAGTCAAGCCCCCAGGTAGTGCGCCGGACTCAGATGAAAATATTCGTGCTGGCCAAACGGCGGTACTACACTTCCGGTTTGGTTGCCAGGCCCGAAAACACTTTTCCCAATGATTTACATGGGGAAAGAGTGGTCTGTAACTCGTTGGATAATTTGTTTAACTAAATAAACTACCCAGTATGAACACTTGTATAGCCCTTATTAAAAAACATTCGTTCCTCAAGTTGTAAAACATTTGCTAATAACGTTATTTTGAGAGTTATTTCCCTCTGCATTATGAACGCGCATCTAATCCACGGGACCGCGCAGCCCGGCACGTTCATGTTACGTGTCCCGACCAATCAGAGCACACTGTGCTCACAGGGAGGGTGCTGGAGCCAGGCTCTGGCTGGAGTTTGTGGAGCTACAACGAGCGTTAAAGGCAGAGAGTGAAATTCAGTGAATACACGTAGTTTACAGAGATGCTGTATGAGGAACCAATGTGAGTTGCGTTTATCTTTACCCATGGATGCACAATGGGAACGGATCCATATCGTCTTACTGCCATCCCACGGAGCTGTAATAATGGATATATTGCACATGTTTGCTGTAATTCATTGTCATACTACATGGGCTGTATGATTGAATCTTGTACCGTAAATGTTGTATTAAATGGAGTTAATATTACCGATATCACTAGATCATTACTAGCTAGCCGCTAGCTGCTAACTGCCGCCTCGTTCATATCAAATCCATGGCGGTAGTGTGTATTTGTCATTTAATACAGGCAACAACCGGAAGACAGAGAAGAAGAATAGACTGCGTGATATAAAAATAATGGGCATACCTCCACCCCTCGATAGTTATCGCTGACTCAGCCATGTTTATGCAGCACTGCACGTGGAGATGTGGACGCGCAAGTCGCGCAGATTACGTACATAAACCTACAAAGTACTGATATAGTAAATAAAAAAATAAATGATTATTTTTGTGTAGTTGTATATTGAAAAAATAATGTATGGTTGTCACAAAATCCCACGGCACACCCGGACTTGCCTCACGGCACACCAGTGTGCCGCGGCACACCGTTTGGTAACGGTGGTAACTCAGATGCTTACATGGACTTGTATGTTTTTTCCTTCATATCTAACAGAAATAAGAGAGAAAGAGATGGGAAAGTGAGTAAAGAGGGATGGGAAGGAGGAGAGATATTTGCGAGTTGCATACTGACTCTGAGTTTTCTCGATTAATAGCTTATATAGACAATACCATGCTTAAATAGACTCCTAAGTTATTATTTCATATGTGACAATATGTAAGAAAAGGGAGGGAAGAGTCAAATTATATTGAGAAATTGAGCAATTGATTTCATATTGGAACATTCATTTCTCAAACCTATGTTTTATGGAAGAGGAAATGTACTTCTGATAAACTAATCCTTGATCAAACGGTAAATGGTGAATTAATATAACATTTATAATCATTGAGAAAGGGTTATTCCACAGGGACTAGCTCACATTTAACTTAAAATAACATTTCTCTGCTTTGGACTGATGAGTATATGATTCTTGCATGTTAAATGACTAACACAAACCTTACATTTATAATGTGCATGTCTCAGGAAGGCTCCCAAATAATTCTGAGGGGGCCTATCCTATTTTTGTAATTGAATGATAATGTGCTAATCCATTACCTTGAGTTGTCTGCACTCAGGAAAACATCCCTATCAAGTGTTAAACAGCTCTGAAGGCGAAGGGTCAGAGAGAGAAGCACACTCTGCAGCTGCAGAGAGCAACTTATCCACGGGCAAGGAGGTCGTTTGAGATGAGAGGATTCTAATCTTCAACTTTCTGATGAGATGGGATGCTTCTTCATTTTCGCTCGCAGGACGAGCGATGGCTTCAGAGGCTTCATACAAGGTTTCCATGTTTCATTGGAGGAGCAGATGTTTTCATAACCTCTCCCATCACGGGGGGGGCATCTGGATGTGCCACTTGGAATAGGCAGGTGCTCTCAAGCAGATAGCAGAAGGAATGCAGGCAGATGAGCCTCTGTTTCACTGGGAGATCATAAAGTGCTCACTGAATTGAGCCACAAAAGCAGAGCAATTGGGGGGGATTGAGATATGGCGCTCTGATGAAGAAGAGTTTTGAGCCAATCAGCACCTCAGTGCTAATCTACAGTATCAGGATGCCTTTACACACCAGACATTCTGTGTCATAAAGAGAGGAGGAAAATATGTCTTCTAGCTCTCGTACAAAGATAACATTTGAATTGAATGACCAGATGATTACAGATGTACAATTAATGATTGTTTTTGTATTCCCAATGAACAGATATGTGTTAAATAGTGGTGATAAATATATTTTATCAGATTACACTTTCACACTAAACTAATTAATTAATTGATATTTTCAGATTTATAAGGTATTGAACAATAAGATATTTCTAATATTATAACAGACAATGTTACTATCCTTAATCATTACCAGGTAAGAACAGATGTTTTGATATTGATTACAGTTGATGCTCTGAATAAAGAACAGATGTTTTGATTTTTTTCCCTTCTCAGGTCGTTATACAATAACATGTTTGATTCTTCAGATTGTTAAACATTTTGAGAATTGTTCAGTTTTCCCTTCAGATTTTGAGATGACATAATGATTGATAGTTGAAGTCTGATTTATACCTCAATTGGATTTATTATAAATCCTAAATTATAATTGTGTTTTAATAAGTAATCGCCTTGAAGTAAATCTTTGAGATGTAAGCTGATTTAGAATTTGTGTTTGATGAAGGAGATTAACTGAGTGATAAATGATAAAATATCTTATTCTTGAAACATATATTTTGCTATAATATTGTTGTATTTCACGTGTTTATTATTGTGCTTTTTGACAAATGATGCCAAACACTGAAGAGAGATGATTTTATTATGATTGATTGTATCTTGTCATGGTGATTGAAGTGTTTTCAATCTTGTTCTACTTTTGATGTTATTAACCTCTTAAGCCCCAAGCCTGTTTTTCAGGTTTCAGGCTCGAAAATGACATGCCCAAAACAAAGGACTATAACTTAACTTCTAAAAGGGTTATATGAATAATTTCTTTTATCAAAGCAAGGTCACATCTGTGAGTTGGATGTAGAAGTGTCAGAATCAATAAAGATGTTTCAGTGTCAGAGTAAATCCAGATGGAACATAGTCAAAAAGTGTACATTTTTGTCTCCGCCCAAATAAAACCCATTACTTATAGTGAAAACCACCCTTGAATGATGGGTTAGTAGCCTAAAAGCTTTAGGAATCCAAAGTATAACATATAAGTACCCTGTATCAAGATTGAGGCACAACAAGTGAGAATTGACATTTTTAGAGAGATTTAGCAAAAAAAAAGTCCAAGCGGACTAAGCTTTGGGTACATTTGGTTCCATCAGTGCCATTTAACCTTTTTCAGGTACCAGACTGTAAAAATCATTGTACAACATTTAATTATCACTATAGGTATTCATTCCATAAAAATAAAAATAAATGATTGTTAAAAAAAATAATATATGTATGTATGTATATGTATATATGTGTATGTATATATGTGTGTATGTATATATATATGTATATATATATATATATATATGTATATATATATATATATATGTGTGTATGTATATATATGTGTATGTATGTATATATATATATATGTCTCAGTAATCATTTTAAAGTGACAAGAGACATTGGATTAACCCTGAGCAGCGTTTTTATTCCTTTGAACACAACTTTTGATCACAAAACAGCCAAGGTAAGACCTAATTATTGTCAGGGATTTGAAAACTGATATTGTTTACTTGCTATGTTGTGGCTGCCAGCTCGGTTAATGTTGTGCCTGTAGTGATGGGGTGTATACCCATGGAATCTGTGGAATCTCAGCTTTCAGAAAATGTGTTGTTTGTGCGGAAAGGATGAATTATAAATGATCGTTTTTGTGAGTTATGAGCAGACATAGCAATTGTCCGTTTTTGACATGGGGTCATTTAGAGGCTTCTTGTGAGACTTCTTTTTCGAATTTTTTTTTTCTTTTTCGTATCGTCAGTTAGCCAAGTTTCCTCCGGTCAGATGGGTATGGAATAGTAATAGTTTCATGAATGACACTTCAGATATAGCACTGTTGCTACATATATAGCATTTTCGGACCCGAGTTCGGGTCCGTGGGGCTTAAGAGGTTAATGTGAGTGAGCCCACACAACTCTGAAGACGCTTATTGACTTAAGTATTGACTGAAATATTCTTTAGACTAATGTTAATTGATTATCATAAATTGATAAAAGGGTGGATCTGTAAAGGAATATTTTGGTCTTGTTAAAGTATATAGAGTTTAGTGATTTGTCCTCGGGAATCTGTTTAATGGTTAAAGTGTATTCCTGCCTGTAATGTGATCCATAGCTTCTCAGGAAGACACAGGTCAAGAGGTCATCTGATGTCTTGTGGGGGAGAAGCTTGGCTCATGTGGGTTTACAATGCAACGAGTCTTTGTCTCGACATCTGGCATGCATTAAAGGAAAACCCGCGTGTTTTAGGGCCCTCCTCTTCTCCATGTATAGATGGGTGCTTGGCGCTTTTGGGGCAGAGTTTGCTGGGATCTTACATGAGAACTGTGATATGCTGTGAACTCTCCGGCCGTTCAGGCTCTCAATAAATATCAGTGTATTGACAGGCGAATCCAGTTTCACTCATTTCATGATTGGCTCAACATTGCTGCAAAGAAGTTTTAACTTCACACCCTGTATCAAGATTGATGCAAAACAAGTGACATTTGACCTTTTTAGAGAGATTTAGCAAAAAAAAACACTTCTGGGGTCATTTGGGTGGATTTTCCATATCTCTGGCCCCCCTTGGTCGATTTTGATGATTGACATCTCTTTCTAACCGTCAGAGCCAATGGAATCGAGGGAAAGTTCCACATACACACACAGGTTACCAAATAAGGAGTGATAGTGACGAGTAGAAAACCCGGAAGCCGCGCTAGCCTCTGGTGGCTCATTTTGATTCTCCGTTTTTTGCATAAAAATTGAATTATGGATTATCAATAATTTGTTCAAAGTAACAGACACATTGGATTAACCTATGGATTAACCTTCAGCCGCGTTTGTTCTCGTTGTAATGCCATTGAACATAACTTTTGATCAGAATAAAAGCTAAGGTGGGTATGATGAATTGGAAATGGGGGACCCTGATGTAAACAAGACGAAAGTCTTTCTCTGGTCTGCATCCCCTTAACAATTGTATGTTTTGAGCTGTACTGTACTGTACCCAATATACAAGCTGTTAATAAACTTTTCAATCAATCAATCAAAGGTGAGCATATCTCCGTTTTTTGCTACCTAAAGCTACGTCGTGTGATGTCTGTATTTGCTTCCCCTGTCACGAGTTCAGATCGCTCAGTGATGATACTTATATTTCTATAATCTGTGGAATCTCAGGATGTTATCTAAGCTTGTTTGTGCAGATCCAATAAGTATATCCATCAGTATAGCTAGAGTTCTGTGCTAACGGCCTTAAAAAATGTTTGCCCGTGGCTAATTCAGAGGCTCAGCGTTAGCTTTGAGGTTTAAAAAAAAAAAGATTAGTTAGCTGAGTTTCTTCCCGTTACATAAATATGAAACATTCATAGTTTATTAAATCTTAAGAAGTCCTCAGACACTTTTGCTTGCAGATGTTGTGATTTCGGCCCCTTCAGCGGGTCCGTGGGGCTTAAGAGGATGGTCATTTGTTCTGGAAATGTCATTTTCGAGCCTGAGACCTGAAACACAGGCTCAGTGCTTAATAGGTTAAAGTTTAAATATGTTTAAATGTGTTCTCATGCTTTGCATTGGCTCTAGCTTCATGTTTAAGTCATAAACAAGAGTGGTATTGTCCTTTTCATCTAACTTACAAAAAGAAGGTGAATAACCATACAAGATGTGGAATAGTGAGTATTACTTTAAACAACCTATGATCCTGTCATAGAGACATAGAATAGAAGAGCAGATAATGAGTTGTGATTTTCACCGGGTGAAGACTGACAGGGGGAAATTGACTGATGCACAGAGTGAGTGACAGCTACAGTCCAGCGTGACCTCACACCCTCGCTGTCAGTGAGATATTTTTAAATCCTGCGGAAAACATCAGTGAATCATCATCAATCAATCAATGTTTATTTATATAGCCCAATATCACAAATGTTACATTTGTCTCAGTGGACTTTACAGTTTGTACAAAATATCAGTATGACAATACGACACCCTCTGTCCTTAGACCCTCACATCGTACAAGGAAAAACTTCCGAAGAAAACCCACAGTTTAAAGGGAAAAATGGGAGAAACCTCAGGGAGAGCAACAGAGGAGGGATCCCTCTCCCAGGACGGACAGACGTGCAATAGATGCCGTGTGTAAATTTAAAAGATAATACATTTGCAACATAGGTAGTCCAAATGTTTGAAAATGCATGTGTGTATAATAGGAAGATGAATCCACGAGGATATCCATCCAGGACCTATGATCCAGGACCACAGCCACGACTCAAGATCCAGGGCTCGCGATGCAGGACACAGGACCGCAGGATCATCCATGTCTCCGGATCCCGGCGTATATAGACACCAAAAAGAAAGAAATTTGAGGAAGCTGGGTTAATCGGAACATGAGAGTATACAGGTATAGACAGAGAGAAGGAAGAAGTAAGATGTCCCCCGACAAACTAAGCCTATATCAGCAAAACTAGGGGCTGAATCTAATCAGCCCTAACTATAAGCTTTATCAAAAAGGAAGGTCTTAAGCGCACTCTTAAAAACGGATAGGGTGTCTGCCGCCCCAACACAAACTAGAAGCTGATTCCACAAATGTGGAGCTTGATAAGAAAAGGCTCTGGCTCCCATTGTACTTTTAGAGACTCTAGGAACAACCAACAACCCTGCATTCTTGGAACGCAATGCCCTAGTAGGACAGAAGGGTATAATGAGTTCTTTAAGGTAAGATGGCGCCTGCCCATTAAGGGCTTTGTAGGCGAGAAGAAGAATTTTAAATTATATCCTGTGTTCTATAGGGAGCCAGTGTAAGGCAGCCAGAACAGGAGTAATGTGGTCCCTTTTCCTAACTCTGGTTAGTACACGAGCCGCAGCATTTTGAATCAGCTGAATAAGCTTGACTGACTTCTTCGTACACCCTGATAATAAAGAGTTACAATAATCCAGCCTTGAAGTAACAAATGCATGGACTAGTTTCTCTGCATCGTTTTGAGGCAAGATATGCCTGATTTTTGCAATGTTACGTAGATGGAAGTAGGCGTTCCTTGAAATTGATTTTATGTGGGCGTTAAAGGATACATCCTGATCAAATATAACACCAAGATTCCTTACAGTCTCACTGGAGGCCAAATTAATGCCATCCATAGTTAGTATATCCTTAGATAATTTGTTTCGTAGATTCTTCGGGCCAAGTACAATAACTTCAGTTTTGGTCGTGTTTAACATCAAAAAGTTTAAGGTCATCCACGTTTTTAAGTCCTTAAGGCAGTCTTGAATTTTATTTAGATGATTAATTTCATCAGGCTTGATTGATAAATATAGTTGAGTATCATCCGCATAACAATGAAAGTTTACAGAATGATTCCTTATAATATTGCCTAACGGAAGCATATATAATGTGAACAAAATAGGTCCGAGCACTGAGCCCTGTGGCACTCCATGGCTAACTTTGGTTTGCGTGGAAGATTCATCATTGACACGTACAAACTGAGAGCGTTCAGATAGATAGGACCTAAACCAGTCTAAAGCAGTTCCTTGTATGCCAACTAAGTGCTCTAGTATTTGCAATAAGATATCATGGTCGATAGTATCAAATGCAGCACTGAGATCGAGCAAAACAAGAATAGAGACACGTCCCTTGTCAGAGGCTATTAGAATGTCATTTGTGACTTTAACCAGAGCTGTCTCTGTGCTATGATGTGTTCTAAAGCCAGACTGAAAAGCTTCAAATAAATCATTGTTTTTTAAGTAATCACACAACTGTTTTGCGACCGCTTTCTCAAGAATTTTTGAGAGGAACGGAAGATTGGAAATAGGTCTATAATTGGCTAAAACCTCTGGATCGAGGTTGTGCTTTTTAAGAAGCGGTTTTATCACTGCTACTTTGAATGATTGTTGAACATAGCCTGATAATAAAGACATATTTATAATATTTAATAAATAAGTGCTAATTAATGGAAAAACTTCCTTCAACAGCTTAGTTGGAATTGGGTCTAACATGCACGTTGATGGTTTAGAAGAGAGAATCATTGAATTTAATTGTTCAATGTTTATGGCTGAAAAGCATTCTAGTTTACTATCTAGTGTAATATTAGAACTTACGTTTCCGGGAGCTGTTGATAACACTATACTGGTCAAAGGCAAGAGGTCATTAATTTTGTTTCTAAGAGTAACAATTGTATCGTTAAACAGAAGATAACAACAATATTATCAGTTTAACTGAAACAGACACAGTGCCGACTTCACACATAGAAGTCATATTGTGCAGGACTGCAAGATGCAAACACTTTCATCTTTCTTAACTGAATAATAAACCAGTCTGGGAATTAGTGGTGTGTTATTCATGGAAAATGCTGCAGAAAACAGGCTCTTCCTTACTAGAAAATAATATTTACACAATTACATTTTACCACACAGCGCTCTTTATTATATGATCCTGTGTCACGCCGCCTAACGTACTTTTGCATAACTCAGAGCAGTAAAACAGTTACTTAAGCTGTGGGCACAAAAGAAAATGATCCTACATGGAGAATGATGAGTTCCAATACACGTCTTTTTTTTCAAATTTGCAAGAAAGCAGGGAAATAAACGTTTAGTTCTGCTGCATAACTGTGTTCCTTTGCATGATTCAGTGCATAATATTTACTAGAGCAGACATTTGAATCAACAAGAATACAGCCTAATACCTGAAATATGATGTTTATTGCCAGCCTATAAGCTATAATGATCAATAAAGGAGGATGGGTTTATAAGAGAATGAACATTTCTGTCAGATTTAATTCAGTGTACAAACAGAGAAACACATCTAAAATGTAAATTAGCAAAAACTCCAGGAAGTCACTGTGAAGAAACAGCACACAACAATTCAAGTTATTAGATGGAACAAAGCTCTGTGGATAAAGCTGTGTGTGTGAAGTGATGAATAAATAAACTTCATATGAGTTGAATAGTGTTAAGATATTAAATGTTAATTGTGAAGCTTAGAGGTGCCTATATGGCAGATATTGACCTATTTTATACAGCCTGTGTTATCCACGGACTCCTGTTATCTGATGCTCTGCTCTGTACTGCAGACATCTCCGCCTCATGCTTCTTTTGTGGTTTTCACTCACACACACATGATCAAATAGGGCTCAGCGAAAGTTCAAGTAGGAAGATTGGTTATACATTTAGTCACTCTGCAACTACTAGGGGTGTAACGGTTCACAAACATTTAGGTTCGGTACGTACCTCGGTTTTTAGGTCACGGTTCGGTTCGGTATTTTTTCGGCACAGCAGAAAAAATTATCACAAAACATAACATTTAAAAAAAAAATGGTTTTATTATTATTAAACTGTGAATAATGTATTCACTCAAATAAATTAGGGCTGTCAGTCGATTAAAATATTTAATTAATCGCATGATTGTCCATAGATAATCGCAATTTAATCACACATTTTTTATCTGTTCTAAATGTTCCTTAGAGTGATATTTTTTCAAGTTTTTAATACTCTTATCCAGGGGTGGACTGGGACTACAAATCAGCCCGGGACTCTCGACCGGCCCACTTCGGTATTGTATTATCACTGGCCCCACCATTGTAACCACTGGCCCGGAGCATTCGTCCAAAAAAAATCGACTAATAATGAAGAAAATTAACACATTTGTTGCAATAGTAATTTATGCACTAACTACATTACTACTTCTACTACAACATTTTAATCATCAGGTCTTCCTCATTTTCCTCAATTGTTCATATTTGGTTTATTAAAATAATGATATTGTGGTCATTGTTAAAAAATGTCTGCTATTATTATGAGTAGCCTATTATTATTTGTATAATGCACTTTCTGCCTTCCTGTCATTAGGAGTTAGACTTGTAATGGCTATGTAATTGATTTGATTAGAACCTTCATTATCCTAAATTGCTGGGACATTTCGCCAATACCTTTATATTGTCTACTCTTCACTTACTTGTCAGCATAGGTCGGCATTGATGTACAGAGCCAACAGAAGGCCTTGTTTATATTGGCATCATATTGAGAGGTGCAGTGACGCATCCTAAAACCAGGAAGTAAGCTGCTGGTTCCCTCGACAAGGGTTTTGGAAAATAGCTGGAAATAAGGTCTGTGGAAAACAAACCTGTTTGATAAATGCACGTTTTGTTCAGCCGGATAATCTCCACATGTCTACCCTACTTTTATAATTTTCGAATCTTAAATCGAATCGATAGATTATAAAAGGGTTTTAGGACGCGTCATTGCAGCCAACTCCATCGATCAAGCTGGCTGAAACTTTCTCTCCCTCTTCTTCTCATACTCCCTGTCACTCTCCTTTAACTCCTCCGGTGACTTTCTTTTATTTGAAGATTGTTTTTTGCCCGGCGCTTGGCCGGTTACCGCTGGTATTAAAAACATTTGACGAATGGTTAGGTGGCGCGATAGGCTGTAATGAAGGAGCGCGCTCCCGCTCACGGGAGCCTGCTCCCGCTGCGCTCCGCAGCAAACAGCTGTTTGCTTTTCACCCAACGACAACCGACTCACGGAACGCTATGTTGTAGCGTTGATAAACGAAACAATTTAACTAAATTGCTAGTCAAAATACCAATACCACAGGACCATTTTTTTAAAGCAATATTTTTAGTGGCCCGAGCGGGCAAGTACGTTATGCTAGTCCGGGGAGTCTAAATAGTGTTTCCGGGCCAGCGGGCCATTTAATGTCGAGCCCTGCCGGTTACCGGCCGGCCCACATCTTCCGACCGGCCCACTTCAGTACCGATTCGTCCCAAATGTCCCGATGGCCAGTCCGCCCCTGCTCTTATCAACATATGAGTGGACAAATATGCTTTATTTCGTTGGAGCCATGTGCAACTCAAGGCATATGCTCGAACGGGAGCTGCCTGGACGCTGCAATCGTGTTGCGCGCACTAACTGTGCTGAGTGTGCTGACTTTTCGTACAATGTCCCACTGTCTGGCTACCTACATAAAGTCAAGTGCTCTGCGCAGTTGTCGGCGAAATGTCGCTCCTCTGTTTTCATTGAAACAGCTCCTTATATCCGTTAGCGCAGCTAGCTAGCACCAGATGCTAACAACAACACGTAAGGTGTGCCCGTTCTCTCTCTCTCTCTCGCGCGCCACACATACACACACCCTCCCGGTCCTGCCGATGGCCAGTCGGTGCCTGCCGGTGAGCGTGGAAGTGTGGTCTGCCGCAAGCGTACGGCAGGAGCGGGGCTGTCAGCATCAGCTTGTACATGGCCGTATCATATCCACCATTGAGGTCACCGAGGTCCGGACCTCGGTAATATTTGTCGAGCTGTGTATACAAACTTGTGAAATAATTGCACTAAACGGGGTTATTTGTAGTACTTCCATTTACTGACGATGGGGGCGCTGCATAACTACGTAGCCTCGGTTAAAGCAAACAGAAGAAGACGACAATTATCAACAAACCACAGCAGCTCAGACTTGTATTGGAGCAGCGGAGGAGTGATGAGGTATCTAGAGATCTGAGTCCAGCGGGCTTCTTGTGTTTCTGCTCCTCACAGAACATCATATGACCAGCAGATCCTGTGTGAACGCTCTACGTTAGTCAGTGGACGTCCGATAACATGCACACTAACTGATATTGCAGCTATAGGCAATACTTTGGTTTAAATTGCGTGAATAAACTAGCTAGAGAGCTAACGTGAATTACATTCATCCAATGTCAGAAGGATTACCTTTTAACAAATGTTGTAATGCTTTTCTTTCATTTAAATTTGAGTAAAACATTGAAGATATAACATTGTATTGTTTTCTTTTTACACTGAATCAGATATAATGAAAATACTACGTCAGTCAAAGCTCAGCTTTGGTAAGGAAGAGACAGGACAGGCAGAGAGAGAGAGAGAGAAAGTGATGGAAGTCAGGGAGGAACTAGGTACAGTTAAAATAAAATAATGTAGGCCATCTATTTATCTATCTATATATCTATAACAATAGTCTTCATTTACAATAGGCATCATTTTATAACAACATATATCTATTGCAGTTATGATGTTGTTACAGCCGCTGTTACCTTGTGCCCTTAACTCTGGTTGTGTGTGTGTATGTAAATGAGCTGTGCGGTTCCTATGCTGTCAGTGGCCGTACCGACCAACGTAGCATCCACGGTGATTGGACGGACGTCACCCAATCCCCGCCCGCTTCTGCCACGTCATCCGGGGGAGGAGCATAAAGGCCGGACACGGACATCATTCGGGAGGCTCTGTATTTTGGGACAGACGCCTCAAGCCTCGCATTGTGACATTGCCATATTCTGTGATTCCTTAGACTGCCTAACAGTGTGTATTCGGTGATTCGTTAGACTGCCTAGCAGTGTGTTCAGTAGGGTTCTGTGCGAGCACACTGATTAGCAGTGTGTCGTAGTACTCTGTGTTTAGTGTAGGGTTTGTGTGTGGGTATTGCGTAGATCCAGGTTGCTTAGCTCCTATAGAACCGCATTTAGATTATTGACATTGTGAAACAGCTTAGACCCAGGTTAGCTTAGCGCCTGTAGATCAGCCTTTGTGAAACTATTGCTTAGACCCCGGTGATTAGCACCGGTTGATCAGCAACAGCTGTGTTTCCACACAGCTTCCTTTTGTTTAGTGTTTTGTTCCACTTTAGAAGTGAGGTACGTTCTTTCTTTTATAGCATACTGTGCAACTCTCTTTTGGAGTCCTTTGTTGTTAAACCGTAACAGTTTGGTCCGTTGTTGGTCCAGGCTGTTCGTGTGGATATTATTGTGTTCAAAGTTTTGGTTACAAATAAACCACCGGTAACAATTACCAATTCCAAACTGGTCGTGTCGTGTCCCTTTGTACCCCTAGCCAAGAGGGAACGTAACACGTGGGGACTCGTCCGGGATATTTAAATCAATTCCGGGGGTTATAGGTGGTTTTATTGTGGCTGAAAACTTTGTAAAACGTATGGGTATGAGGAGCTGGACCGGTGTAAAAAGGACGACTTGATGGAAATAGCGCGGCACTTTGGTCTTGTGGTGAGCCGGCAAATGTTAAAACAAGAGTTAAAGGTAGTGGATGAGATGGTGAGAAAGGAATTACTAGTACTGGCTACCTGCTGAGCTCCCAGTGTCCAATGTTCTAACTGAAGACCCGTTAAGTCAGAGGCAAGCGGCGGAGTTTAAGTTTACCGAAGAAAAGAGTGGTGACAGCGAGGGGGGCGAGTCGTGTGAAGCACGGTTCATGTCGCCTCGCAGAGGTCCACCCTCTCCTGTGGGCAGTACAGATTCCCGGGAAGGGAATAAACTCAAAGTCCGTCTTGCCCGACTACAGTTGGAAGCTAAAGACAGGGAGCAAGACAGGCAGTTTCAGTTGGAAATAAGGAAAATCGAGGCAGATAAGGAAGTCCGGATCCGGATACGGCAGATGGAGCTAGACTCCGAACTGCGCGCATCCGGTGTTGTTGGCAATCCTGGAGAAAGATTTTCACTTCCTTCTCATTCACCTGCCTTCAATGTAGGGACAAATGTTGCATTAGTGCCGGTTTTCCGTGAGGCTGAAGTGGATGCATATTTTGGTGCGTTTGAACGCATTGCAGCGGCATTACAGTGGCCGGTTGAAGCCTGGGCTCTGTTAGTGCAGTGTAAACTTCACGGGAGGCGGTTGCTGCTCTTTCACTGGAGGACAGCCTAAGTTACGACCTGGTGAAGCGTGCCATACTTACACTGTAGGGTGTACGAGCTAGTTCCCGAAGCTTATCGGCAGAAGTTTAGGAATCACAGAAAGGGGGCTAATCAAACACATGTCGAGTTTGCCAGGGAGAAGGGGATGCTGCTCACTAAGTGGATTGACTCAGGTGACGCTGCAGAGTATTCTGCCTTGAAAGAATTAATCCTGATGGAGGAATTTAAAAGGGGATTACCTGACCGTATTGTGGGGCATATAAATGACCAGAAAGTGCAATCTCCCTCCGCAGCTGCTGTGCTGGCAGACGAATATGTGCTAACGCATAAAACGGTGTTTTCTCCGGCTATTGCTGAGAACTCTCGCCGCATGCCGGGTGCACCTGTTGGTCAGTCAGCTAAAGTATTCACAAGGAACAGAGAGGAGAGAGAATGTCATTATTGTCATCAGCCTGGACATGTTATTGCTAACTGTATGATCCTTAAGCGGAAGGAGCAGCCACCAAACATGACCAGGCCGAAAGGCATCGGCTTAATTAACACGAACTCACTCAGTATTTCCGCATCTGACAACGAGGAGGAAATAGATCCCTGTTTTAAGCCTTTTGTGTTCGAGGGGTTGATATCGTTAACAGGTGAGTCGGACGATCAGAGACCCATTCGCATTCTACGAGACACTGGAGGCTCACAGTCAGTGATTGTAGCATCGGCCCTGCCATTCTCAGACCAATCAGCGTGTGGGTATGGATCACTATTATGTGGCATTGAAATGGGTTATGTGCCCCGTCCCGTACACAATGTACACATACAGTCTAAGTTAATTACTGGATTTGTCCCTGTTGCTGTGTGCCCAGCATTACCCATACGGGGTATAGTTATTTTAATGGGAAATGACATCGCAGGAGGTAAGGTAACTCCTGCACTTGAAATATTGGATTCTCCTCAGACTGTGTTGTCTGAGGCAACAAATGCTCAAATTTTTCCCATTTGTGCTGTCACTCGCGCGTAAGAGTGACTCGAGGTGTCTCTAGATGATACTATGTTTGGGACCCTGTTTACAGATGATAAAATGCCGGAGGAAAAGCCAGCAGTGGCGATTTCCGTTTCCCCTGCTGAGACCGCTGCGCCAGCGCAATCTGCCAGCCCAGCCGTTGACGGTTCCACACTCCCGGTAACCCGAGAGCGGTTACTCGCCGCGCAGAGGGCGGATCCGACGCTTGTGAAGTGTTTCGAGCAGGTGGTGAGTAATAACAAAGCAAGGGGTGAGAAGGTAGCATATGTGTTGGATAAAGAGGTATTAGTGCGCAAATGGTCCCTCACTGCTACTGCTGAAGCTGACTGGAGTGTAGTGCATCAGGTAGTCGTGCCGGCACCATACCGCCAACATGTACTTTCTGTAGCGCATGAAAGCCAATGGTCAGGACACTTGGGCGTGATAAAAACCTATCAAATAGTTCTCAAGCATTTATTTTGGCCAGGTTTAAAGAAGGATGTTTCTAGCTTCTGCCGCTGCTGTCATGTGTGTCAGGTTGTCGGTAAGCCTAATCAAAAGATTCCGCAGGCTCCGTTACATCCCATACCGGCTATAGGTGAGCCCTTTGACCGGGTGTTGATAGATTGTGTTGGCCCTTTACCACGTACAAAAACGGGTCAACAGTATTTGCTCACCATTATGTGTACATCCACGCGTTTTCCGGAAGCTATTCCGCTGCGTAGCATTACTTCCGCATCTGTAGTTAAGGCCTTGACGAAGTTCTTTTCTACATTTGGAATTCCGCGAATAATTCAGAGTGACGTCTGTCCAATCCCCGTGGTGACCAAGGGACACATTTTAAATCGAAGTTGTTCAAACAGGTCCTCCAAACACTGCAGGTTAAACATGTCATATCCAGTGCGTATCATCCCGAGTCGCAGGGTGCGTTAGACCGGTGGCATCAGATGTTAAAAAGCATGCTGCGAAAATACTGTATGGAAACAGAAAAAAATTGGGATGAGGGAATTCCCTTCGTTTTGTTCGCAGCCCGTGAAGCTGTTCAGGAGTCATTAGGATTCAGTCCCGCGGAGCTCGTCTTCGGCCATACGCCCCGCGGGCCACTAAAAATCTTACATGATGAGTTTCTCTCGGCTGATAATCCTCCAGATAAGAACGTATTAGATTACGTTAGTCACTTTCGTGAGCGTTTGCACCGAGCAAATTCACTCGCTAGAGAGTCGCTATCCGCTTCACAAGCTGTCATGAAGCGTAATTATGACCGTGCCGCTGTCCCTAGGCACTTTGAAATAGGTGATAAGGTCCTCGCACTATTGCCTATCCCCGGCTCTGCGCTCTCAGCAAAATTCCTCGGCCCGTACGAAATCCGTGATTGTCTCAGTGACACAGATTACGTGATCGGTACTCCAGAGAGACGACGAAAAACGCCCGTCTGCCATGTAAACATGTTGAAGCGTTATTATTCACGCACTGCCACTGATAGTCCGCCGGCCGGTTTGGCTAATCAAAGAGTAGCTGTTTCGGCGTTAATCGTTACAGATAGTTCCGGCCCATCTGACGACGGTTTGGTGATGCGTTCACATCACCAGCCGGGTGCTCGGTTATGCAACTCGGAGATGGTAAAGACATTGCCAACTACGTTGGGTCACCTGCAGGAAGGGCAGCAGCACGACATAACGCAGTTGGTGGATCGTTTCCCGAGCCTTTTCCATGATGTCCCGACACAAACTAATGTGATAACGCATGACATCGATGTAAAAGGCGCGAGGCCGATTAAACAACATCCGTACCGTGCCAATCCGACCAAGCGCGAGCTCATGAAACAGGAGGCTGAATATATTATAGCAAATGGCCTGGCGACACAGAGCTCTAGCCCATGGTGTTCGCCGTGTCTTGTAGAAGCTAAATCTGATGGTTCTCCGCGCTTTATCACGGACTACCGTAAAGTGAACGCTGTGTTTAGAGTCGGCGAGGTCCTGATAATTTATTCCGGTAAATTACTCTGACCTACTAATTGACCTGACCGAAGTTATTGAGTCTAAGTTTACTGCTTGGCTCAGATCCACCAACGTCAGCAAGATCTCACCTCTACTAACCCCCCGAAGAACCAGGTTCAATTAACTGCTGTTTCAATTCAGACAACTCTTTTTTAATCTGTTTAAGGGATCCCGAAGGATTTTGATATCAGTAAATGGAGTGTGCTCCTACCTAAGTGTGTGTGGCAGGGTGCAGTCTTACCTTTTAAGCAGGAGAGGAGAGCACAGGTTGGCTTTTAAGTTATCCCAGTCCAAAAAGGTGGGATCAGTTTATTTGAAGAAAAATAGGTCCAAACTAATACAGGGTTTTTACCTTCTCTCTTTACAACATTATAATCATACTCAAAAAAAATTGTGCTGTGATCATGTTCAAATATGAAACTTTAATTCACAGTCTTACATTTATTACCAAAATGTTTAATTTCAACTGCCCAATTCAGTTGTGACATTTTAAAATTCTCCCGATAGAATTTAGAGGTATTTCCTCATAAAAAGACCGGTGACAATAAAAAGCGCATTCAACTTTTCATTCACCAAATCAATTCACATCAGTTTCATACCTTTTTTCCGACACAGACGGCGGGTATAACATTCAAAAACCTGTTCCTATCCGCAATTAATTCGGAGGAAGATTCCTCACAGGTGGCGGGTATAATATTCATACACTTTTTCCGACACAGACGGCGGATTAACATTCAAAAACCCATTCCTGTCCGCAGTAATTCGGAGGAAGATTCCTCACAGGTTGCGGGTATAATATTCACAAACACATCTCTCATCAAATCATTCCACTCAGCCAACAACCAAGAAATTCGAGAGATATTTTCCAAGTGTGAGAGGACCTTACCGAGAGCTATAACCCAGCTCTGAAGGACAAAGCCTACCGGGAGAGAGTCTACCAGGGGAAACCCCCCTCTCTCTCGCGCTCTCTCAAAAAACCAGTCTCTTTATGCTCAAAAAACCGGATCGAAACCCCAAAAAACAAACATCTCCTCTATTCCCAACCAACCTCTTCTATTGGCTATGGCCTAAGACACACCTTCCCATGTTTGTGTAGAAAACAGGACATGAACAGACATATTCTATGGCTCTCATAACCAACTTTTTGACGCCTCAATGTTTTTCTCCTTCAGTAAGGAGCCCCCCTCCCTGTGAACTGCTGTCAGAGGAGAGGGAAAAAACAGCCTACTCTCTTATCAGAGACACCCATAACTCTTATAGGCCTTACACTCAACTTAACAAACTACTTGGTTTTGTTTATACTGTAACTATAGAAAAACCTAAAATATGAAGCATTTTCATTGTGGGTTATACAAGAATATAATTGATTATATTTGATTATAACTAACTTTCGTTTTAAGTATTAAACATACTATGAAAACTCTCAACAGCTGTTACGGTGACAGATTGCTACCCATTGCCGAGAATGGAGGATTGCATCGACAATTTAGGTTCCGCGAAGTACATCAGTAAATTGGACCTACTTAAAGGTTACTGGCAGGTACCTTTAACGGACCGTGCCTCACACATTTCTGCTTTCGCTACACCTGACTGTTTTCTGCAGTACACACAGTCATGGCGTTTGGCATGTGTAATGCTCCGGCTACGTTTCAAAGATTGGTGAATACTGTCCTATCCGGAATAAGTAATTGTAACGCGTATTTGGATGATCTCATTGTGTACACGCCCACCTGGGAGATGCACATGAAGATCCTGGGGCAGGTATTCACCCGGCTCGCACAGGCGTCTCTTACTTTGAATCTGGCCAAATGTGAGTTTGGTAAAGCTACGGTCACATATTTAGGAAAGCAGGTTGGGCAAGGCCAAGTCCGACCAGTGGAAGCTAAGGTTGCTGCGGTGGCTGAATGTGCGGTGCCCGTCACCAGGAGTGATCTCCGCCGTTTCCTCGGTATGGCAGGCTACTACCGCAGTTTCTGCCGCAACTCTTCCACTGTAGCCCAACCCCTAACTAAGTTGATAAGTCCCAAGGTGGACTATGTTTGGACCCCTGAGTGCCAGCATGCATTTGAGTGTGTAAAGACACTCTTAAGTCACGCTCCTGTGCTCGCTGCTCCCGATCTTGCTAAGCCCTTTAAACTCGAGGTGGATGCTAGTGCAGTGGGGGCCGGTGCTGTTTTACTGCAGGAGGATGCGGATGGAGTTGATCATCCTGTCTGTTATTTCTCCCGCAAGTTCAACAAACACCAGGTCCACTACTCTACCATTGAAAAGGAGACCCTTGCTTTGTTGTTAGCTCTCCAGCACTTTGAGGTTTATGTCGGGTCCAGTTCTTTGCCAGTTGCAGTGTTTACCGATCATAACCCCATTGTATTTTTGTCCCGCATGTACAATCACAACCAGCGTCTCATGCGGTGGGCTCTGATCGTCCAGGACTACAACCTGCAAATCTGCCACAAGAAAGGTTCAGAAAATGTGTTCGCAGATACGTTGTTCCAGGCTGGAATGATGTGTTCTGTGGTCATGGTGTGGTATTGTTCGCAAAAACCCTGTGGGGTTTGTGTCTTAAGGGGAGGGGGGGTTACAGCCGCTGTTACCTTGTGCCCTTAACTCTGGTTGTGTGTGTGTGTATGTAAATGAGCTGTGCGGTTCCTATGCTGTCAGTGGCCGTACCGACCAACGTAACATCCGCGGTGATTGGACGGACGTCACCCAATCCCCGCCCGCTTCTGCCACGTCATCCGGGGGAGGAGCATAAAGGCCGGACACGGACACAATTCGGGAGGCTCTGTATTTTGGGACAGACGCCTCAAGCCTCGCATTGTGACATTGCCATATTCTGTGATTCCTTAGACTGCCTAGCAGTGTGTATTCGGTGATTCGTTAGACTGCCTAGCAGTGTGTTCAGTAGGGTTCTGTGCGAGCACACTGATTAGCAGTGTGTCGTAGTACTCTGTGTTTAGTGTAGGGTTTGTGTGTGGGTATTGCGTAGATACAGGTTGCTTAGCTCCTGTAGAACCGCATTTAGATTATTGACATTGTGAAACAGCTTAGACCCAGGTTAGCTTAGCGCCTGTAGATCAGCCTTTGTGAAACTATTGCTTAGACCCCGGTGATTAGCACCGGTTGATCAGCAACAGCTGTGTTTCCACACAGCTTTCTTTTGTTTAGTGTTTTGTTCCACTTTAGAAGTGAGGTACATTCTTTATTTTATAGCATACTGTGCAACTCTCTATTGGAGTCCTTTGTTGTTAAACCGTAACAGTTTGGTCCGTTGTTGGTCCAGGCTGTTCGTGTGGATATTATTGTGTTCAAAGTTTTGGTTACAAATAAACCACCGGTAACAATTACCAATTCCAAACTGGTCGTGTCGTGTCCCTTTGTACCCCTAGCCAAGAGGGAACGTAACAGATGTCATAATAACATACAATTGTATAAAACACCATTTGCTTACATCTTTGTTCTCTTTTGAGAATCAAACAAAACTGATTTAAATAAAAAATTAAAAAATGCAAACAAGTGAAATTAACTAAATGGCTGAATTGCTTTTAATTCACTGGCAGGAGCGACAAGTGAGGAGGAGCAAAAAGTGAACAACGAGGGAGAGATTGAACACAGAGAAAGCGTAGAGGACAGAGAGACTAAAGAAGATGGAAGAGAGGGCTATGGAAAGGAGAGAGAGACATGGAAAATGAATGTTGACAATTTTTTGTGATCATTTTAGCCTCTTCTGCATGTCCAGATCATTAATAGTAACAATCAACTGATTCTTATGCATTACACTTTCAAAAATAATTTAAGCTGACATTGTCAGCCCACTGACATGGTTTGAAATCAATATATTATCCAATTTGTGACCCCCCACAGGACTTCAAAAGCACCTAACTAGATCATGAAAATCCCAAAAATCTCGAGGGGTATCCCCCAAACCCCCCTAGCATGTTTGGACCTCAGTATTTCGGAAATCCTGGATACGGCCCTGAACTTGTAGATGGTATTTTAAACTTGATGCGCTCTGAAACTACGGAGCGGCCGAGGACAAAAAATACACATGCGTTAATCGCGTTAAAATAATTAGTGGCGTTGAATTTTTTTGTGCGTTAACGCGTTAACTTGACAGCCCTAAAATAAATACAAAATATAATAAAATAAACATTAAGGTGCAGCATTTCGATGAACTCAAATAATCTGTATTTTAATTGTACTGTACTAGTACCTAAGCAGCCAGTTTGACATTATGACTTGCTTGTCATTGTATTTTCATGTTTTTTTAATGAAAAATTAACTTGTCCACATTGCTTGCCGAAAGGGCAGATCTGCTGGCACTAACAATGTCTCCTGCTGTGGAGAACACCCTCTCGCTAGGGACAGAGGTAGCAGATACAGCCAGGTAGCGCTTTGCTAACATGGCAACATAAGGATATTTGGCGTTTGTAATAGCTTTGGCTCGGTCTGAACTTTTTGCGAGTTGAAGAATTGAAATAAAGTGTTATGGCAAAAAGTTTAATACAGTGTAATTCTGGTATATTCATTTATATATCACCTGATATATGGGATGTTAAGTGTTAGTTAATGAGAGAAATGTATGTGCGTTCATTTCAAGACTCCTAAAGAGCATGAGACGATTGGGTCACACACAATTAGAGAGACAATGGTCCTTCTGATTCTGGGTGAGCTGACTTCAGAGTGGAAGGGAAGTTCAGAGATGGCCTTAGGGTAGGGGAACAGTTAGGCTTTGTTGGTTAGCTGGTCCTGAGGAGGTCATGAGATGATGACTGTTAAACCCCAACAAGTATGGCTTTCATAAAGAAAAACATATAACTGTTGTGTAATAAGCTACATGATAAGATGAGTGTGCGTTCTGTTAAAGATATGTGGATACTGCTCAAACAATACCTGGGTTTGTGTTCTATTGACTTCTCTGCTTTATTCTTTCATAAAATGTGAGGACTAAATTGCTACAAATATTGTGAAATAATTGGCTTAAACATGTTTAATTACTCGGTCATGACAGAAGACTAGAGAGGGAGGGGAGGAAAACATTCTTCTTAAAATCTCCACCAAGGGAAGTCTACATATCTTGAATAGTAGATGTGTGTGTTTAATTACTTTGTATTAATAATAAGCCACTATGTAACCAGGAGCTGGAAATATGAGAAAATTAAACCTTTGTATATCTTTGTGAACAAGGGAATATTCTTTAGACACAACTGAAGTTTCTGAAATGCTGCAGGATGGGCTCTGTGGGAGGAGAATCTCCCCCGGGTCCTCCCCATGGTACCTCTGTATCTCCTGTCTGTGTTCGTGTGTTCGCTCCCTTCTTCCCTCCTGCTGCCAAGACGAGTAAGTAAGAGTTCCCAGCGGGAGGACAGGGCCGGAGTAATCCGGATTACTTCGTGAAATGGTGTTATTGTGTATTTTACCATTAAATCAGCATATTTGTTATAACCTTACCAATGGTTGCTGTGAATTATTTCTCTGTTAATCTGACCCATTCACAAAAGGACGCGCGGAGGCAGAGGGGGGCCTTAGAGCCCCCACCAAAGAATGACCCTGCCGCAACAGAGTGGTGGAGGCTTAAATGCTAGTGGGAGTTGGGTTTGCACTTCAGTCTTTTTTCTTTTGGTACTGGTGATATTCACGTTCGGGTGATGCCTTTTCAAATGAGTGTGCAAGTTTGATGTATTGCCAGCCGCGTAACCAATTTTAGTTGAACAATGCCGACAAACAGCTTTGGTTCGGTCCACCTGTCTTTGTCCGTCATCCTTGTACGTAACTGCGAAACCAAAATGTTCCCAAACCGGAGACTTCAATGATGCTGGAGGATTTTCGAGCTCAACTTTATCTGCGTTCACCATTTCGCCAGTTCTTCAAATTACTGACTACATTTACATTACGCTGTGTAAAGAGCACATATTTTTTATATAGTATGTCTATTTTATTTATATGTATAGTAAGTCTTTATATTTTAAATGCACATTTTATCTTTAATTGTATCTGCACCACGTCACTATTATTTATTTATATGTACAATTTTAGCAAGTTTTTATATTGTCCTGTTCCTGTAAGCCAGTACAACGAAATGTCGTTTTAATAGTACACTCTGTGTCTTGTTGAAATGATAATAAAGTATGTCTATGTCTATTTGAACGCATCCCTCTGACCAGCTCTCATAGTATGCTTCTCGTCCAATGAAATGACTTGCTCGCTCTATGACGCGTTGAACCCAATGTGAGCAAATTACTCTGAATGCTGCGACGCAGCACCTGAGATTACTTCCAAGAAGTTGTTCACGTTCTCAATTTTTTACGTTTAACGTTGTATTCGTTCGGTACACTTCGGTACACATGTGTACCGAACCGAAGGGCCCGTACCGAAATGATTACGTAATGTATACCGTTACACCCCTAGCAACTACATATAATCAGCTCATCACGGGTGTTGTCTTTCAACCAATTACATTTTACCACAATCCCCTGCAGCCAATCATCGTGCTGCAGTCAAACTTTAAAACCGTTCTCCTCTCTCCTGCAGTCAGCTGTGATTTCAGGTATTTATGCTGCATCCCACCTCCGCTTTATCCCATCTCTTCATCAAATCCAGATCGTTAACATCCTCTTCATCCCATCTCATCATCAAATCAGATCTTTAACATCCTCTTCATCCCATCTCATCATCAAATCAAATCTTTAACATCCTCTTCATCCCATCTCTTCATCAAATCCAGATCGTTAACATCCTCTTCATCCCATCTCATCATCAAATCAGATCTTTAACATCCTCTTCATCCCATCTCTTCATCAAATCCAGATCGTTAACATCCTCTTCATCCCATCTCATCATCAAATCAGATCTTTAACATCCTCTTCATCCCATCTCTTCATCAAATCCAGATCGTTAACATCCTCTTCATCCCATCTCATCATCAAATCAGATCTTTACCATCACCACCAGTGTCTGGACCAGGGGGGATTTTCCTATTATACTCACGGCTGTGTTTCCCCCTTAAGACATACGATATCAGGGGGGGTAATCTCCAAAGACTATTAACATTTATATCAAATAGTGCATCAATAAATGTTCTTTAAGCTACAAATGAAGTCTCTCCAGATTTAATTATAATGAGGTAATGTGACTGAGTTTGCAAGTGGAGTGTCTACCCTAACCTTGCAGTAAAAACTCCTTGGTGGAGTTATCTGTATAGTATGTTAGGCTTGTACACTTCTCATATGACAACTTTATGTTAGGACTGGGGCACAAGAAAATGACAAGACCCAAATGCACAACTCCAGACAAAAAAGACGGTTAAAAAAAAGGTATTTACTTTGGTGATTTGCAGGGCAATACAAACACACTACATGGACTCCAAAAAATACTTACTAATACTAACTAACTCTCTAGCACATAAATCAACTGGCTGTCTAATCTCTAATAATATGTGTAAGGCTCAACAAACGCTGGAAGGCTCGACTCTATGGCACGAAACGATCTGGCACTTGGCACAGAGAAAACACAGGGTGTTTCTCAATGTCGAGGACACTTGCTTGGTAGCACATGTATGCTGGGCATTTAAACAGTGATTCGGCGCCACTCGATGACGTAGTATGCTTGAAATAGTGGCTCTGGAGCAGCTTTACTCGACATTGAGAAACGGCCACTGATTAAATGCACACACCGGGGCTCTACAGGTGCAAACAATAATGGCGGGGCAGGTAATCAGGTCAGTGAAGAACACACATGGGGAGGAGTCAAACTACCTGAAATGAGAGGGGAGATTAGTACCCAAATAAAACTAACAAATCTGAAGAGACACAACAGTACCCCCCCTTATACGGCCGACTCCGGACGGCCCATAGTCCTGTGGATTCAGCCTGAAAAAGTAATCTATCAGCCTCTGATCAACAACGTAGCTTGCTGGTACCCACGACCGATGTTCTGGACCGTATCCTCTCCAGTCTACAAGGAACTGTCGCCCACGTCCTCTCTTCCTGACTGCTAGCAGTCTCTTGACTTTGTAAACCAGACCACCGTCTAACATCCGGGGGGAGGAGGGGGCTTGGATGGAGGGACCAAACAACTATCATGAACCGGTTTGATTTTGGCAACATGAAAGGTAGGATGAACTCTCAGGGACCTGGGCAGGCGCAGTCGAACAGCCACCGGGTTAATAACTTTAGTTATGGGAAACGGACCCACAAACCTCGGAGCCAGCTTCTTGGAGGCCACAAGTAGGGGTAGATCTCTTGTAGATAGCCAAACCTTCTGCCCGGGTCTGTAAACAGGTGCAGGACGACGATGTCGATCTGCTGCCTTCTTCATGCGAGCAGCACTCCTTAGGAGAACCTGGCGAGCTCCCGTCCAGACTCTGCGACACCGCCTCACCAGGGCATTTGCTGACGGTACAGTCACTTCCTACTTCTGGAAAAAGTGGAGGTTGGTAACCATAGGCGCAGTGAAAAGGGGAGAGACCCGTGGCAGATGTAGGTTGGGTGTTGTGAGCATACTCTACCCATGACGAGGCATGGGGATGAAGTGAGTCATTTTGGTGAATCTGTCAACAACAGTGCAGATGGTGGTGTTACCTGCAGAGGGCAGCAGTATAGTGATAAAATCCAGCGAGATGTCAGACCATCATGGGCAGCTTGGAATGGACAAGGGTTGCAGCAGACCCACAGGAGACTGGGTGGAGGTCTTGTTCTGAGCACAGGTAGCGCAGGCTGCCACATACTCAGTTACCGCCTTCTCCATTTTAGGCCACCAAAACCTTTGCTTAATCATGAACATAGTTCTTTTGATACCTGGATGACATGTTAGTACAGACGTGTGAGCCCAGTGAATTACGTCAGAGCGGGCGGATAGAGGAACAAAGAGACGGTTAGGGGGGCCACCGCTGGGTACAGTTTTTCCCTCTAACGCTCGATTTACCTTAGCCTCAATTGGCCATGTCACCTCTCCTATCACCCGAGTGGGTGGTAGAATAGACTCGGCCTCCTTGGGAAGGGCCTCTTGGTCAAAAAGTCTGGATAAGGCGTCTGGTTTGGTGTTCTGCGAGCCAGGACGGTAGGAGAGAGTGAAGTTAAACCTATTAAAAAACAAGGTCTATCGTGCTTGTCTGGCATTTAACCTCTTAGCCTTGAGTATATTACATTACATGCATTTGTTAGACGCTTTTATCCAAAGCGACTTATATACATTCAGTACTGTGGACAATCCCCACAGGAGCAATTTGGGGTGAAATGTCTTGCCCATGGACACGACATGCTGACTGCAGTGGGACTCAAACTTGCTACTCCCTGATTCGAAGTCCAGCACTCTATCCACTGAGCCAAAGACATAGCGCGTTTAAAATCTTCAAAGTAACTCATGTTTTCAAATCAATGAAGTTAAGAGTAAAATATGAGCCTCTGAAATGTAGAAGTTGAAGTATTAAGGCGCATACAAGTAAGTACATCATTGTACAGTATTCTATAGATGTACTTAATATAGAATAGTACTTAGAATATAAGTAATATGACAAATATGAGGATTATTGTTATTTTGTGCATTTATTATTATAATAAAAAAATGTAATAAATGTATTAAAACTTCATAACAAAGTATTAAGTAAATGTAACAATAATGAAAGTGAAATATGATGATGAAATATTCAAAACATCCATACTTGTTTTATATTTATGTATATATTTAAAAGAACAATAATAATAACAACAATTATTACAATATTTATAGTCAAGTGTAAAATAAATACAAATAACAAGACAATAAAAACAGAGCAAAATATAACAAAGTGAAAAAGTTGCAAAATAAATAACAAATATTTAAAAGAAATTGAAAACTCAGAAACATCTAAAACTGTTTTATACGTGCTATGAGGTCACAACAACATTGTAATACCAATATAAACAATAATAATAATAATAAAAGTGTACCATATATAACATAACTATTGAAACAGTGCCATAAAATGTAAAGAAATAAAGTGTCAAATAAATAACAAAATGACCGCATCCCCTCTCTTTTTTCCCCCATACTCTCTTTGCTCCAGCACAGCCCTCCCTCTCCTCTTTTTCTTTCCTGTGCTGCTGTGTGGTGTACGGCACGTTACTCTGACTGGATGTTAGCGCCTGAGTAGCTGATGGCAATGGCATGTTGAGAAGCATCATCTGAGAGCTTCCAGGCACAACCTGTGAGGGTCCAGGCACTTGAGGAAGCTGCACAGATGGTACCATATGGTGTTGAGAATTGTGGAGTCGGTGCAAGGAAGGGAAGAGCATAGTATGGAGATGGTGGTGGGACCTGTGAGATGGCCACTGGTTGGGATCTCTTCTGGAGCTTTGCCTCACCAGCAGTGTTTGGTGGCAGAACAAAGGTGTGAGGCTCAGCCAAACTGCCAGGAAACAGAGGTGTCCCTTTCTGCATTGCCACAAGAAGCTTCTCAGATTGAGATTTATTTGTACTTTCCTGTAATTTGACTTCCCTAAAGTTATGGGGGACACCCACAAAGTGTTGTTCTGCTTTATTCCATCTGACACACACACTTGCTTATTGTATGTCTCTTATGTAATTGTTTGTTTTGGACCCAAGAAAGGATAGGTGGTTTTGAAAGGATCCTTTAATAAACTTGACTACACTTAATAAGGTGGAGACAGTATTTCAGACAGATTTAGTCATTTTATAATGTTGTACATAATGTATCTGTGTTTACTTAATGTAACAAACCTTTTAGTGCTCTCCACACTTGGTGCCACAATCTGTTTTGCTGCCCTGAATCGCCCCTGCTTCAGTGTGTTTTTGTGACGGGGTGGATAGCTGGGCTTCCTCTTGTCGAAATCCCCCAGTGCCTGCCACAGAGTGATTATTTTGGCACACTCCTCTCCACTTAAGGCCAGTTGGTGGTCTCGGAGACCAAACAAAAACTCTGCCAGCTCCTGGACGGCTTCATACCCCTCGACATTGTCGGGGCCAACACAATCCTAAAATGAAAGATAATTAAAACATATTTGATAGCAACAACAAATGCTATTAATTGTTGCTGACATAACCCAGATTGTGTTACAAGCATGTAAATAAACATAAGAAAGGTAAATTGGTCCACACATACTGAAGTGGATCGTTGTGAGGACTGGGTGCTGGTAGATGGAGGTGACACTGTTGATGTAGGGACCACAGACAGGGAGGACAGGGTGCTGGAAGACCAAGGAAGGACCACAGACAGGGAGGACAGGGTGCTGGTGGATGGAGGAGGGACCACAGACCGTGAGGACAGGGTGCTGGTGGATGGAGGAGGGACCACAGACCGTGAGGACAGGGTGCTGGTGGATGGAGGAGGGACCACAGACCGTGAGGACTGGGTGCTGGTGGATGGAGGAGGGAATACACACAGTGAGGACTGGGTGCTGGTGGATGGAGGAGGGAATACACACAGTGAGGACTGGGTGTTGGTGGATGGAGGAGGGAAAACACACAGTGAGGACTGGGTGCTGGTGGATGGAGACGGAGATACAGAGGACGATGCTTTTGATGAGGCAGCAGGTACTATCGCCACCTTGCTGCTCTCTGACTCTTGTATGGCCAGCTTGTAGTCCTGCAGAACTTGACCAGTTTGCATCAGTTCCTCTTTAAAATCAAATAGATAATACACCATCATATATATAATATCATTTTAAATATAAATGACTTAATGTAATTACTCTTGGTATTTAGATGATATGTTATTTGCATATCAATCAGAAAACATAATGCAAGTGATAAAATGGTAGGCTATTAGTATACTACAAGCAAATAAAATATGTATCTACCAGTGTATTTTTGTGGCCCAACATAAGGGATGATCTTCTTGCCTAGAACCTCCTCTGCCAGAGTATTCACAGCATGGCGAAGAAGATTATTGTAGCATTGTGGTTCCTGCTGCTAATCCCTTGTTGCTGCAACAGCCCGGTCCTCATTCCAGCGTGCCAGTCCATCCAAAAGATAGGGTTGGAAAAAGGCGTCTGTTTTTATTTACGATCATTTCAACATTTGTATAGATAAAAATGTTATTTATTCCAATCCAATGGTGATTAATGAATTAATTAATAATGAAATCTAATCATAGGATGAGAAAAGGGAAACACATATTTACCTGGGATGAACCGGTTCAGGTGCAGGTGAAATGACTCCAGTGAAGTAGAGCCTCTGGCACAGCGGTATGTTGGCAGGCGGTGCCCTCCCTTCACACTGGAGCCAGTTTGTGTGTAGAGCTGCACACCTGGAGGATCCTGGATGCAGGCCACATGCTTCCACTGGGACTTGATGATTTCACTCATCCGGGCCGAGTTGATAAGTGGCACTCCCAGAGAGTCCCGACCAGCATCTCCATCAAAGGCCTGGATGAGCCTATGAATCTGAGCCTGGGTCTCCTCTGTGCCGTGGGTGATTCTCCGGCAATGCAGAGCTAGCTCACTTCTGCTGACAGAGCGAAGCACATCAGCCTCGGATGGATGTCTCCCTCCAGCTTCTAGCTCTGCACGCTTTGCATCATTCGCGGCCCTCAGGTCGTCCTGGTCCCACATGAAAATACAGTGGCTGAGGCGACTCATAAAAGTGGCATACAGCTGGTGGGAGTCAGTGCTGCAACCCACAGCAAATCTGTGCATGAAGTGCCAGATGTCTAACCGGATTGCCATGTTGTTCCACTCTTCAAACATCCTCCTTAGAAGAGTGTTTCCACAGCAGTCTCGGTCCACATATAGCACCTCAGGAGGAGCTACCCTAGCCATTCTGTATCTGTCCTTCAACCATAGGACCGAGACCATAGCCCTCGCTGGCTGTGAGCACGGACATGATGACCTGTCCATGCTCATTACCAACATTGGTTGCCCAGGTAGCGGTGCAGTAGCTTTTTCCCACTAGCTTACGGGCCACCTTTTTGGTTGAATCCATCTTCAGGATCCGACCATACTGGGAAGTGATGGTGGCCTTGATTTCATCCAGCCTTTGTAGGACATCCTGGGCATAAACTTGCATCAGCCAACGGTGCTTCGGGACAGGAGGCATGGCAGGTGCAGGATCAAAGGGCATGGGCAGAATCAGGCCTGATGTAACAGCACTGGCAATTCCTTTACAATCTTGCAAGTACTGTACTGTCTTCTGCATCCACACCTCAGCATGACGCTCCTGCAGCTTCCTCTGGATCTGGCTACTGCTGTTTCCCAGCCCTCGTTGACGCATCAAACTTGCAACCTCAAAGTCACATGCAAGTTTTGATGTCAGGATGCAAGGGAACTGCACCCTGTGTCCAATGTCCAGCTGAGAGAAGAGGCCGTGGCTCCAGCTGATGCCCTTCCTCTTGTACCTTCGGCAGGCCAGGTACTCAGATGCAACAAAGTACATCTTTCCAACAGCCACCACCTGCCTGATCTTCTGATGCAGGCCAGCTGAGGTCAAAAGTTCTTGGTTGCACTCTGGATGCAGACAGGTCAGCTTTACTTGCCACAGCTTTTGTGGCATCCACAGCAGCAGGGGATGACCAAAGTAATTTTCCTGAGCAGGAGATTTGCTGGTCCTCAGTGGCACCTGGGGGGATACCACCAAAGTTTGTCTACCCTGCTAAACTCCAGCTCAGGATGCCCCTTTGCGTTCCACTTGAACAGAGCCTTTGATATCCACCTCTGATCCACTTCAGGCAAGGTGTGGGTCCAGCCAGCTGGAAGGCAGATTCATCATGCTAGAAAAAAACAAAACAAAGAAATAAACAAGTGCAAATTCATTTTTGCTTTATTGTCCCTAGATATGAAACTTATTAAAAGTTCATTAGATAATGTTTTTATATAAAGTGTTATGCAAATGGTTAACCTTTTAATGTGATAACAGATACTTTGTTGTCTAAGGGAGGGTTTACGACCATACAGGAAATGGAGGGGGAAAAGGAAACAATGGGGGGTGTTTGCGACACCTAATTGATCTCTATAGGGGGTGGGCTTTCTTTGTTTTGTCTTTGATTTAAACTAAAGCCGAGTCTGATGTACTCTTGCAGACACTCTCAAGACGATGTGTCGTGTATGCACACATCAAAGACCTTCTTAGGCCCCAGCCACACAAGGACGATAACGGTCATATATACAGTTCTCTATCAGATAGACGGTTTGGCCACACAAGGCCGACATGGAAACGCATAAAACGATAACGGGTCCCAAGGTGGGTAGATCTGTGAACGAAACGCTCTCGGGGGGTCAAACGACTCTGTGTTCACGCCTATACGATCATTTCCTGATAACGTTGAAGCAATAGCCCCGCCTCTCCCCACCTCTCCTGCTCAGAGATCAGCTGCTGGGCTCTCAGGAGAGGGGGAGGAAAAGAGAGGCTCCGTTTTTAATTGTTATATTATTATATAGAGTCGTTATCAATTTGTTTTAAAGCTCAATAAATAACAAAGAAGACCTCTGACCGGCACTTTTCTAATTTTGTTTTAAAGATTTAAACTTTAACGGACATGTTGACCGGCGAAAAAAAATCAAACTGAAACTCTGCCGCACGGTCCCCTCGTCCCTTGGAAGAGGCGGAGAGGTGGGTGTTTTTCATCTGCTGGTGGAATACCGGAGAGATTTACAGCAGGAGCAAACGCTTGCCTCAGGGAGGGAGAAAAAGAGCCAGAGCGTCCACAGCGGAGAATAAACAGAAGGGCAACCATGGCAACCATGCGCGGGAAGTCTTCTTCGCTGCTTTTGTGGCAGGAGTACAGCGCCACTTATAGGCCCGGCATATGTACTACAGCGTCTCCAGCGCTTTCGAGCCGTCTCATGTGAACGGACACGTTTCTGGTGCGTATTGCGTGTAGTGTTGTCACGATACCAACATTTTGGTTTAGATACCGATACCAAGTCAAGAATTGCAATTCCGATTCTTTTTCGATACTTTTCTTAAAAAAAGGCAAACAGTCTTAAATGTAATTATTGTGCTTTCTTTCACACCAGAACCATAACCATAACACAAACTTTTAAACAATGACAACAATAAATAAAATAATTGACAAGAATTTGTATTAAATACAATTAAGCATCATCTATAAACAACTTTTTTGTTTTTCGCTTCTGACGTCTTTTTTGTCAACAAGCCGAGGCACAGCGGCAGTTACGGCCCCTCCACACGGCCGCGGGCGTTGACGCTTCAACGCTTCTGCCCATTCACTTTGAATGGGGTGACGTCACGATTTGCTGAACTGCATTGCGGGAGCAAAGCGTAGCTTCACTCGCGTTGCTCGCTTCAAAGTAGAGCAATGTTCTACTTTTGACGCCTTGGTGGAGCAAATCTGCCAGTACAAGCGCTAGCCAATCAAACCGCGTGTATGCTGGGAGTGACAGACTGCAGTTCATTTCCTCATCCAAAAAATGGAGGAGGAAATTATCGTGGCGGTAGGGAATCACCCGGTCCTATATGACCAGTCCCTATTCATTTACAGAGATCTAAACCGGAGGAGCCAGGCATGGAGGGAGGTGGCAGAGGCAGTCGGTGAAACTGGTAGGTTTTCGCCTGTTTGGAGAGTTTATATCCAGTTTACTTCGTTTGAATGGACAGCTAGCATAGACAGTATATTTAGCCAGCATGGAATGTTGCATTAAACAGCACCAGACATTAATGTCATTAATGTTCATCATATAAAGAGTGACATGTCAAATATTTTATGCAATTGACAGTGATAAAGGGATTTGGTTTTCATTAATGGAGGAACAATTTAGTAAATTCTTCAAGTAATTCAAGAAATTAACTTTATTATTTCATTTCATTTCATTAGAGGAAGTATGCAGGACAAAGTGGAAGTCGATGAGGGACAGGTTCCGAAAGGAGAAGGCAAGGGAGAAGGAGACAAAGAGAAGCGGGACAGGGTCATCTGGGGGATTTAAGCCCTGGCGTTTCACGGGGGTGATGGGTTTTTTAACCCCATTTCTCATTGACCGTGAGACGTCCAGTAATGTCCCCCGGCAAACCCTGCCCCCATCCAACCTGGTGCCAGAGGCAGAGAGCCAGCAAGAAAGTGAGCTAGACAGTCAGCCAACAGCCAGCCAGCCAGCCAACAGTCAGCCAGCCCAGGCAGGGGAGACAGGACAGGAGGAGGTGGCGATTGTTCAGGACCAGGACTGGGGAAAAAGGAGAAGGGGAAGGGAGATGTCCTCCTTTGAAAAGGGCTTGATGTCAGCCATCAGCCCTCTGCTCACGCCACCACCTCGTCCTCATCCTCCACCACCCCCACCAGTAGTGGTGGAGGATGAGGACGAGTTATTTTTAAGGAGCCTCTTGCCTGCCATCCGAAGAATGTCGCTGTCACAGAGGGCAAGAGTCCGTTTTCAGTTCCACAAAATAATTTCTGAGTCAGAACAGGAGGTGGAAGAGAACTATTTTTTTTTTTTTTTATTCACACACATACTACACTACACCACACTACATGTTTTACATTTATCCACTCATCACACACTGACATAAATAAAAGTTATTTTAAAAGTATGTTATGGATATACTGTGTCTTCACTTGTTCATGTGGTTTGTCATTTGCAACATACCAGAAGCTTCATGTATGTTGATATATAATGTGCTGTCTTCTGTATAATTGTTCATGTGAAAACCTGTTGAAGTTATGAGTGGTTTATCAGTAAAAAACAGGGCTGAAGGAAAAAGGTTGTTAGTCATATCATAATATCAATTCAAGAAACATGTTTATTAGGAATGTTTTATTTTTAAATGGCTCATTTGGAATATTTGCTTTTTAAAGAAAATATGGGTAGCTCTTAAAAGAGCTTTTGGTTTGGAGGCTCTTAAAAGAGCCATGGTGACCCTACACCACATTCTGCTGCCATGGCACTGCACCCTCCTCATTGAAATAGGAGCAGAAGTTCTCCCGCAGTTGGAGCGATCTGCGTGTGACATTGTTGGAGCCCATCCTTGGTGCATCACGCAGGGTTGGAGTATCTGGAGCTTCATCCGTGGACTCCTCGACAGGTGTGCGTGATTTCCTTCCTATCGTCTTCCTGCGGAGGAAGTTGTTCAACACACAGGCGGCCTTCACACACAACTCTGTTACCTCCGGGCTGGTGGTGATGGCACGCCTGAACATTCTCCACCCAGATGAGAGGATGCCAAACGCACATTCAACCACCAACCTGGCCCGGCTGAGGCGGTAATTGAAGATCCTCCTTTCACGCGTGATCTGGCGTCCAGGGAACGGACGCAGCAGGTTGTCCAGCAGCGGAAAAGCCTCATCCCCAACAAACACATGGGGAAGAAGGCCGAGCCGCTCTGCTCCTGGGATGACGGTGTCAGGTGGTAGCTGCAGACTGCCATCTCTGAGGCTCTCTCCAAAAGCGGAATCCTACCAAAGCCTCCAACATCCACTATCCTGAAGAGGTACTGGGCATCCACGACAGCCAGCAGTACCAAGGAGTGGCTGGACTTATAGTTGAAGTACAGGGACCCAGAATTTGCCGGAGCCTGGATCACCACGTGCTTCCCATCAATGACACCAACACAATTTGGAAAGTTCCAGCGCTCCTGAAACTCAGCAGCGATGGCTCTCCAGTCCTCCATCTGTGGTACCGGCATGGTCTCCTCAACCAGGGCGGTCCAGATGGCACCCGCAACCTCCCTGACGATGACAGCCACGGTTATATAACCAACCCTATAGCTGAATGATATGGTCCTGTAGGAGTCACCGGTTGCCAGGTACCTGAGAAAAAAGTAATATACATGAATACAAAAATAAAACAATTTCAGATCACACACACACACACAGACCCCCCCCCACACACACACACATACACACACACACCTGCTCTGTGTGCCACAGTACTGCTGCCGCACCCCTCTCTGCCTTTCTCACACACACAGACCCCACAGACACACACACAGACCCCACAGACACACACACAGACCCCACAGACACACACACACACACCCCACAGACAGACAGACACACAAAGACCCCCCCCACCCACACACACACACACACACACACAAACACCCCACACACACACACACACACAAAGACCCCACAGACACACACAGACCCCACACACGCACACAGACCCCCCCACACACAGGGGAGCAATACTGTGTTTACCTAGCTATCTTAATTAATGTTATCCATCTGAACTAAATCACAGACTTCATTCATCATTCATCCATGGCATGCATTCTCTCTCTTTCTATACAGAGTCATATTACAGAAGTAGAAATACACAAAACTTACCGTAGAAAGATGGCGAGTCGCTCGGCGGGTCCGATTGACAAACGCATGGTGGTGTCTGCCTTTGTAATCAGTGGACCCACTTTGCCGAGCAACTCGTCGAAATCGTCTTTGCTCATCCTGAAATACTGCTGAAACAGTTCATTATCCAGACGGAGCTCTTGGACCAAAACGTGGTATTCTCCCCATTGCAGACGTTTTCGGAGTATCGGATGTACCCAACAGCGACGCACACGACGTCGCCTCCCGAGATACAATGCATATACCAATGCCACCCTTGCTACCAAACCGGCATCCATTTTGGCTAGAGTGGATAGAAGACCCGGGATTTTTTTGTTTACTATGTCCGGGGCGGGACATTCATGTTGTTGGTCGCGTTGCTCGCATTGGTCGCGTTGCTCGCGTTCACTCCCCCAAGCTCCAGACACGCCCAACGCTAACGGAGCGTCCACACAGCAGCGTGCGTTGACGCTTGGAGGTGGGCGTGTCTGAAGCTTGGGGATATTTTGCGAGCAACGCAACCAACAACCAATCACATGAATCTCCCGCCCCCGACATACAAAGCAATAGCAATGTTAAAACGAAGTAAAGTGGATATAAAATCCCCAAACAGGCGAAAACCTACCAGTTTCACCCACTGTTTCTGCCACCTCCCTCCAAGCCTCGCTCCTCCAGTTTGTATCCCGGTAGATGAACAGAGACTGATCATACAGCACCGGGTGATTCACTACCGCTATAATGAATTTTCCCTCCATTTTTTGGAATATGAGGAAATGACCTGCATAGTCTCTCCCAGCATACACGCGGTTTGATTGGCTAGCGCTTGTACTGGCAGATTTGCATAAACGGAATTTCATTGGTTGACGCTTCTGCCGAGGCGCCAAAAGTTGAACATTGCTCAACTTTTGAAGCGAGCAACGCCAGCAACGCTCCACGTCGCTTCCCAAAATGCAATTCGGCTAAAAGTGACGTCACCCCATTCAAAGTGAATGGGCAGAAGCGTTGGAAGCTTCAACGCACGCCGCTGTGTGGACGGGCCTTAAGCGTTAACGCCCGCGGCCGTGTGTAGGGGCCGTTATTAAAACGGCACTTTGTCACCGGAGTACTTTTCAAGTATCGGTACACCGTGCAACACTAATTGCGTGTGGACGGAAGACTTTTTTGATATCGATTTCGGTCCGTTTGCATTATCGTCCTCGTGTGGCTCCAGCCTTAAGGACTTCATTACGAATATTGAGTTTATTTGCCTAAGCAGCAGCTGATTTTAAGTTGCGACAAAAAAAGGAAAAGGACATGAAAAATAAATGAGAAAAATGTATCACTAAATGTGTCCACTTAAAAATATTGTGTTTTAATGTTTGAGATATTGAAATGTTAACTTACCTGCAGGATTTGCCTCCTCAAATTGTACTGCCTCTGTCAGGAGTGTGCTGTCATCGACCTCACTGGACACAGCCGGGTGTGTGAGGGTGGAGGCATGCCCGGCGCCGTGGGAGGGGCAAGGAGGGCCAGGCCCTCCCATTTCACATTCCTGCCCTCCCCCAATAAACACGATTTTTATTATTTATAAAAAATGTAAATAAATTATAAATAAACTGTGAACTTTTATGCTACGATGTATATTATGTCAGATAGTAACTAAAACAAAAAATCGCAGGCTACGTCAAATAAATTCATGTTGTGATTTGTGATTCGTCCACATTTAGACCAATCACAGCGTCACACTCTGCCGCCTATTCTGGATTTGTTTATTGTGCATTCTGTAGACTCCCATTTCTGTTTGAATTACAAAATGGACATCAGAAATTGGCTTAAAAGGTCTAAGGATTTATTAAAACGAAATAGCGATGAAAGAACAGGAGCCGATGGTGCTGCTGGGGACCCTGCATCTGCCGTTGCAGCAGCACGCCTTAATGTCACAAGCTTGACCTCGGCAAACCCCGGGGCTGAGTTAGCGAGCCCAATCCATGACTCATCAAGGCGGCCGCCACCAACGCTGTCCTCCGAGGCACAGCTCCTTGTGCCCCTACCATCACCACCTGCGTTGCCACACCCTGTACCACACCCGCCAGCATCCTCCTCCTCCGTGCCAGTGCCTCCACTACAGACGCTACCTTGCAGCACATCAACAGGTACTGTTTGGCCAGCAACCGCTCAAAGACCAACAGCCCCAGGTGATCTTGGGGTTAATAAACCCAACCAGGTGAAACTGGATCGTTATCCAGGGAGATTGTTTTCAGGAAAGAAGCACACTTTTGCCGCTGCATGGTACAACAACAGACCATGGCTTGAATATTCGTTAAAAGCAGACGCAGCCTTTTGTTTCCCCTGTAGACAGTTTAAAGTAAATACGTCTTCATCTAATGCGGCTTTTACTGTCAAAGGTTTTTGCGACTGGAAACACGCATTACAGACTGGTAAAGGACTGCTAAGGCATTTTGTGGAGAGAGAGACAGATACGCGAGGAAACAAATAAGGAAATTAGTACTTTGTTGCAGATCAGCTCCACGGAACCGTTATTACGTGTCAGCTGTCGTTGATATTATAGCTTTTTAAGCTGTCAACCAACTCCCTCTCAGAGGTGACCACGATTCACTCCACAGCATGTCCGAGTCAGCCAGTGGGCTCTTCCTATCGCTGTTTGAGTATACGCTGCACAAAGATGCAGAGTTGGCCAAAATAATGGAAAGCATTCCCCACACAGCAACATACACCTCTCACGAGATGCACCATGCCATAATAGAACTAACAGCAGTTCATTGTCTCCGTCTCACTATTTCTCTCCGAGTGCAACGATGAGGAAACTGCCATCCTTAACCAGTGTGCCTTGCTCGTGATTTACCAGTGTTTGTGCTGCCACGCACACAATGTTTCAAAAGTGGTTTCTATGTTGCCCTTTATTTGTGTATGTATTTGCGCAATGCCGTTGGCCTTGCTGTTTGATATATATATTGTGCCGCAGGCCCGCAGCACATGACGGTTTTGTGTGCCCTCCCATGAAAATCATATGCCCTCCCTTTAGATTTGTTCTGGCGCCGGGTCTGGGTGGAGGGTGGAGGGTGGAGGGTGGAGACTGGAGGCGGGTGTGTGAGGGTGGAGGCCGGAGGCGGGTGTGTGAGGGTGGAGGCTGGAGGTGGGTGTGTGAGGGTGGAGGCTGGGACGTTTGCTGCCTCGAAGGACACAGGCAGTTGGATGAGGTGGGGTTTTGGCCGTGCACGTGCATGGACCAAAGCTAAAGGAAGACAAATTAAGGACAAACAGATAAACATCACACGTATTGAAGAGTACTAAACATTAAACAGAAGTGTTATCAAATAAATGTTTGCTTACAGGGTTTGGTTTTGCTGGGGGAAACCAGCCGTTTCACTGCGTTGGTCAGGCTCCTCTGATTTGGCATCTGTCCAGCCAAAAAGGAGCGGAGTGAAAAAGTTGAAGCATGCTGGCTGGTCCCAGCTTGCTGGGTGGGAGCAGCATGCTCTGTGGTGGCCAAGTGCTGGGCAGGGGGAGTGTGCTGGGGAGCGTTGGCAGAATATTGCTCTTGTTTCATGGCAATGGCAATTCTACCAGAAGGAAAGAGCTCAATATACTCTTTGCAACAGCCCTTGTTCAGGGAATGTTCCTTGGAGTCTTTGCTGCCTCCTGTCGGGTCTCTTCTCATAGCTGCCACCAGGTAAGCAGCATAGCCAAGAGAATTTTCCGCCACCCAACGGAAAGTCTGCTTGCGAAACAGACCAAACTGGATTTCGAAGAAACCCAGCAGGTGTCTTCTGTTGGATGGATCTCCACGGTGCTGGGTTATGGCTGTTCTGGCCTTGTCCATCACTTCCTCTGAGGAAAGAGGTCGAATCCACGGCCTAGCTTTGTTAGACTGCTTGACCTCTTTTGCTTCTAAAGTGTCTGCCAAGTTAAGACTACCGTCATTCCGTTTCCGAAAGGGTGGTTCCAGGGGCGGCGGGTACTGTAGGCTAGGGAAGGCTAAGCCTTCCCAAATATTTTGTTACTGCATCCTGTTAAAATAAAAATATAATGTTTGTGTCTTTGACATTAGCGCTGCTATGCAGCCACCTGTGCCTTGTAGGTCTACTATGAAGCCAGTTCAACATATCCTGGATATGTTTGAGTTATCTTAACTAACCCTAACAAACGAGATCTCGCTAAGCGGTCCTATGACGCTGGTTATCAACTCGGTAAATCAAGCCAGGGTTTCTCTCACCAGCTGAGAGCGCATTCATGTGAAAGGGGTGGGGTTAGCAACATTTGACCAATCACAAACAGGGACAAGTGTACTGACAATACAGCGTCATACTTCATTCATGAAAAGTAAACTAATATTAGACAAATATGAACTTTAAACATCCATGACTTAAACATATAATCCAGGATACAAACCACATAGTTGCACCTGCAAGGTGAATATAGAACAAATGGTTACAAAATAAATAAACTACTGAGTGTTTGAAAGCGTACAACAGTTTTATGATATCACTGCCCCGTCTAAGACACAAGTGGATCTGACTTTAATTAGGCCTACATTTGACTCGAGTGTTTCGTCAACTTAATGTGTTGCTTAAAAAAATACTTCTGCATACATGTGACACTGTAAATGTTGCACGGCCAGATACGGCTCAAGAAGCTGACTCAGATAAGGAAATATATGATACATTATGATGTGATATGATCGATGATCTGATTGATGATGTGATATGAATGATAAGTGTGACACGTCTGCGTCTTCTCTGCAACGGCAGTTTAAACTCTATTTCCTTTATCCTGTAATATGACTTGATATATTTAAACTCTGCACACTGAGCTCTGATTGGTCAGCAGGCGGTGCTTTCACTGAGTTGATCTCTTTTCTATAGACGCCGGGAGCAGGCAGCGTCAGGTAAAAAGAAGTTATTTAGCCTTCCCAAATCTGAGCCTCACGCGCCGCCTATGGGTGGTTCCATCTAGAGAATAAGAAAATAGTCATATTTAAAAAAAACTGAGAAATATGTCATTTATAATAAATATTTAATAAACAAGCTGTAAAAGATGACATATTGATTCAAAGAAAAACTGATGACTACATACAATACAAATTAAAGATGAATAAAAACAAGTACAAATGCAGATTATGCATTTAAATGTAATCAATCAATCAAAATGTATAAATAGCCTATATTTTGAATGAAAAACTCGACCTTCATAGTAACTAATTTCCTCTCAATTATAGTGAATTGAAGTATCTTACAATGGAAACAGGCCTGCCTAATCAAGTAGAGTACAAGCATTTCATTAAAAAAAAAAGGTGGTGTAAACTGCATTGTAACTTCCCTTCACTGTCCCCCCCGGACTTTCATTGTTTATGTGAATTTTATTAAATGTAGACAACAGTGTTTAATTTTGTATTTAACCCTTCACTCCGCTTTCAGAACCATGATCTGATTGGCCAGCTTGGATTGGGAAGGCGGGCAGTCTCCTATACATGTGGTTGGGAAGAGAGGGGAAGGGGACATTTGTGTTTGTTCCTTGCTGGTGAACACAGCACCAGGCATGACGATTTGTGTTCCTGTAAAAGAATATGGAAGGCTAAGAAATAAAACGCCTGTTTATTTTTTAAAGAAAACCCTCTCTCCACGTATTGTTTTTTCACCTGCACCTCACATTGTAACAATTGGTGGCAGTGGTGGGATATTTAACGCCTGTGAGGAGTCTTTGAGAGCAGACTGACTAAATGAAAGGTGTACGTGGAAGAGGTCGTTCGACAAGGTCCACAGCCTTGCCAGACGTGGAGGAAAAAAAAGACAAGGGACAATGGAAGAAGAGTCACCACTTGAGGGAACCATGGCAGATGAAAGTGAAGAAGATGAGGAAGAGCCGTTGGTTCGCCCCAAAGTGTTTACAGCCCATGCTGTAGGTGAGGAACTCTCTGCCCCAAGCTTCGTTGAAGAAATGAGAGAGAGTTTGTGCACAGGTCTAAAGAGTCTGAGGCAATACTTTTTGAACAGATTAAACAATTAAGAGGTGACATGGCTTCAAAGTCAATGTGGGACTCAGAAGTACATTCAATACGTGCTGATAATCCAAGGCTACAAGCTGAAACCTCAACACACCTGCTAAAAGCTGAGCCAAATGAAACATTCAATCCACTTCAAACTAGCAGGCCTGTCTCCTTATCAGATTGGCCTATCCAGCCTCTGCAGAATATTGATCCACCAATCCGGACAGCAAGGCCCTATGTAAGTGAGCCAAGAATACCTGACTTCAAAGAAGGTGAAGACCCAGAACGTTTTTTTGTTTGGTTTGAACGGATGGCCAGAACATGGGGGTGGCAGCCATTTGAGTGGGCAGCCAGGGTAGTGACCTTGTTGACAGGAAAAGCTTTTGAGGCCTATGCTGGAATGGATGAGGAACAGTCAGAATCATGTGAAGCCATTAAAGCAGCAGTGTTAATGAAGTTTAATGTTACTGAAGAGACTTACAGACAGCGGTTCCAGAGCACCATTTTGCCAGTGGGAGAGACTTAGAGAAACCAACAACCGTATTAAGGGGCTTTACAAAAGATGGATGAGACCGAACAGCCGTACTAAGGATGAAGTTTTGTGTTCCTGTAAAAGAATATGGAAGGCTAAGAAATAAAACGCCTGTTTATTTTTGAAAGAAAACCCTCTCTCCACGTATTGTTTTTTCACCTGCACCTCACATTGTAACAGTTTACAAGTGAGGTTTAGTATTTAAATGAATGGTAAAATAAAAACGGGTGTCCGGTTACAGTCAAGGGCAAGATTTGTTTTGCTCTTGTTTTATTTGTATATCATGCTGTTAAAGTTTATTTAAATACTAAATTAACTTTTAAAACACGTCGGTCGCTGCACCGGTGATGGAGATAAAAAGACAACAAGAGAAGCTCCGCTCGATCGCTCCCGTCCCGTCCGAGATTCTCTCTAGCTCACACCATAGTTATGTTAATCCTTAACTTAAACTGGGTAATGTCATAATCAGGCATGTTATTTAGCCAGATATGTCAACATTAAATTGACGATACATGTACATAATAATCCGCTACTGGCAAGAGAGAGAGCGAGAGAATAAGTGTGTGAGAGACAGTGGATCTTACCTTTTAGAAGTGTTTCTTCCTTGCCTTTCTCTTTGAAAAGTCTGTGATTAGGTCATCAAAATCCAAGGCTCAAGGCTAACATTGCTCGCTAGCTCAACAACATCCTCCGTGACCGCCGCCACCGTTCCTTGTGGTTGCTGGCCTATTTTGTCACTTTTAAGATAAAAAAATAAAAACTTTTTTTTATTTTTTTTTATCTTGTCACTGAGGGCCCTCTTTGCTCAAGGGCCCCTGGGAACTTGCCCAGGTTGCCCATATGGTTAATCCGGCCTTGGCTACTGGTATACATCACATACATGGAACGGTTACGGGACATGTCCGGTTCGCTAGTCATTAGTCTGTATATCAGCGTCTCATCCTTTTTCAACTGCAACCACAAAAGAACAAACTCATACTATACTATTTACTTTATCACAAGCTCTGCACACAGGTCGTAATGGTTTAAATAAATGATACAAAATAAAGGATTAATTCATGCATATCTGAGGCACACAGTTGCTGTTAGAACGGGGTACAAAAATACTGGACTCAAATGCGACGGCTCAGATTTTAATGAAAAAATAAAACAAAGTTTTAACAAAAAATCACTCATGCGAGGACAAAACAAAACTTCTCGATTTCAAACAAACAAAACTCTCCTCTCTGGTTTTAACGCTGGGTCTCTGGACATGGAAGCACACTGAAACAAGACGAACTGGCACAAGACAAAGGGAGACAAGGACTATTTATACATGAGGGAATAGGGACCAGGTGGAAACAATCAGGGGCGGGACAGACGCTGACGGAAAATCCCCCAAAGTGAGGAATTAACAGGACCTGAAAGGAAAGACCAGAGGTAAGTACAAAATAAAACAGGAAATGGGAAAACGAGACATGACATGAAATAGGCAGACAAGACATGAAGTAACAAGAAAACCTGACTCTACATAGAAACCTGACTAGACTTGGAATTACATACCTGACAAAACATGAAGTGACAGACATAAAACAAACACGACTAACACAATTGACGAGACACCACAGTACCCCCCCCTCTAGGGACTGCTCCGGAAGTCCCAGACCCTCCTGGATGATCCTGATAAAAGTCAGTGATCAAACTCCGATCTACAATGAAGCTTGCAGGGACCCATTGTCTTTCTTCGAGACCGTAACCAACCCAGTCCACGAGGAATTGTTTCCCTCGACCACGGTTACGGACTCCAAGCAGTTTCTTAACAGTGTAGACAGGACCACCATCAACCATCCGGGGAGGCGGTGGGGGCTTAGAGGCGGGCACCAGAGGACTCTCTCTTACAGGCTTGACCTTCCCCACATGAAATGTCGGATGGACCTTGAGCGACCTGGGTAGACGTAAGCGCACAGACACTGGGTTAATCACCTTAGACACCTGGAAAGGACCCACGAACCTTGGGGCTAGCTTTCTGGACATGACATGAAGGGGTAAGTCTTTGGTAGCCAGCCAAACACTTTGTCCAGGCCTATAGGATGGAGCAGGTCTGCGATGCCGATCCACCACCTTCTTCATCTGGCTGGCACTGCGCAGGAGAGCACGACGAGCACCTGCCCAGATCCGGCGGCACCGACGGACCATGGCGTGTGCTGACGGGACCGTGACCTCACCTTCATTGGCAGGGAACAAGGGTGGCTGATACCCATAAACACACTGGAAAGGAGTAAGTCTAGTAGCTGCGATGGGCAGTGTGTTGTGAGCATACTCGACCCACACCAGGTGCTTGCTCCATGATGCCTGGTTCTGGGAAACGAGACACCGCAAACAGGTCTCCAGCTCCTGGTTGATCCGCTCTGATTAGCCATTGGACTGCGGGTGGTAACCCGAAGACAAGCTGACGGTGGCACCCAGGAGATGGCAGAACTCCTTCCAAAGAGATGAACTGGGGGCCTCGGTCCGATACGATGTCCCTGGGAAAACCATGAAGGCGGAAAACTTCACGTAACATGACCTCTGCCATTTCTTTGGCAGAGGGGAGCTTGGGTAATGCAATGAAATGTGCCATCTTACTGAATCTGTCCACCACCGTCAGGACGGTGGTGTTTCCCTCGGAAACGGGTAATCCAGTGACGAAGTCCATGGAGAGGTGTGACCATGGACGATGTGGAACAGGAAGAGGCTGCAGCAGACCCATCTGAGCTTGTTTGGAGCTCTTGTTTCTGGCACAAACGGTGCAGGCTGCCACATACTCTGCCACCTGTTTCTCCATAGCCGGCCACCAGAAACGTTGCTTTATCATAAAGATTGTGCGTTTAACCCCCGGATGACAGATGAGCAAAGACGTGTGAGCCCAGTGAATTACCTGGGAGCGAACTGAAACAGGTACAAACAACCTATTTTGCGGGCAACCACTAGGAGCCGGGCTCTCACCATGTGCTTGCTTCACCACAGATTCTATTTGCCATGACACTGCCCCAACCACACAATGAAGTGGAAGGATGCTTTCAGGTTTTTTGGCAGCAGGTTCAGGCTCGTACATGCGTGACAAAGCATCTGGTTTCCCATTCTGAGAGCCTGGTCTGTATGACAAGGTGAAGTTAAAGCGACTAAAAAACAATGACCATCTAGCCTGGCGTGGGTTTAGTCTTTTGGATTTTCTAATGAATTCCAGGTTCTTGTGATCAGTCCATACTAGAAATGGTTGTTCCGCCCCCTCTAACCAATGACGCCAGTCTTCTAAGGCTATCTTTACTGCCAAAAGTTCCTTGTTCCCCAGATCGTAATTCCTCTCTGCGTCTGTCAACTTCCGTGACAAGAAAGCACAAGGATGGAGCTTGTTGTCCTGAGCAGACCTTTGGGAGAGCACCACTCCGACGCCTTCGTTCGAGGCATCCACCTCCACAATGAATTGTCTCTGCGGGTCAGGCACTGTGAGGATTGGAGCGGTTGTGAACAACGTCTTAAGTCTTTGAAAGGCTTTCTCCGCCTTAGTGTTCCACTTAAAAACAACATGAGAAGAGGTTAGTGCATGTAATGGCGCCGCAATGGTGCTAAAGTTTCTTATGAACCTTCTGTAGAAATTGGCAAAGCCTAAGAATTGTTGGATCTGTTTCCTGTTTGTGGGAGTTGGCCAATCTTCCACAGCACTAACCTTTACTGGATCCATCTGAACATGGTTAGCGGTGACGATATCACCCAGGAAGGAGACCGTCTTGACATGAAACTCACATTTCTCAGCTTTGCAGTACAGTTGATTCTCCAACAGTTTCTGGAGTACTTGGCGGACATGTTGAATGTGAGTTTCCTCATCCGGTGAGAAAATTAAGATGTCGTCAAGGTAGACGAAGACAAACTTGTTGAGAAAGTTCCTCAACACATCATTGATCATACCCTGAAAAACACCTGGAGCATTGCATAAAGCAAAAGGCATAACAAGATATTCGTAGTGGCCACTCAGAGTGTTGAACCCTGTTTTCCACTCATCCCCCTCCCGAATTCTGACGAGATGATAGGCGTTTCTGAGGTCCAGTTTGGTGAATACTTGGGCATCCTGCAACAGTTCAAATGCTGTAGACATTAGTGGAAGGGGGTATCTATTCTTGACTGTTATTGCATTGAGTGGACTATAGTCTATGCATTGACGGAGGGAACCATCTTTCTTGCCCACAAAGAAAAAGCCTGCAGCCGCAGTTGATGATGACGGTCTGATGAGTCCAGACTTAAGGGAAGAGTCAATATACGTCTTCATGGCCACTCTTTCTGGTGCAGAGATGGAGTAAAGCCGACCTCTATGGATCGGAGCTCCAGGCAAAAGGTCAATAGGGCAGTCATAAGGTCGATGAGGTGGTAGCGAAGTAGCCTTAGTCTTGTCAAAAACCTCTTTCAAGTCCAGATAACATGCAGGCACTCTGGACAGGTCAGCATACTCTGACTTGATGTCAGTGGTAACTCTATTGGGGATGTCTGTCTGATTAACAGACTGTCTGGAGTTCCCAGGGGAGGCTAAGCAGGTTACTTTACAATCAGAGCCCCAGTTCTTAATGTTTCCCGACCGCCAGTCAATATTCGGATTGTGCCTGAGGAGCCATGGAAGTCCCAAAACTATAGGGTGAAGTGCAGAGTCAAATAAGTGGAATCTTAATGTTTCTGTGTGAATGTCATCTATGGTTACTTGAACGGGTTCAGTTATATGGGTTACTCTGAATAACAGCTTGTCATCTAAGGCACTGGCATCTACAGGAGAAGTCAAAGGAACAGTAGTAATGCCCAGTCTTTTAACAAGACCCCAGTCCATCAGACTTTCGTCCGCTCCTGAATCCACTAGTACCCCCTGAGTCATGGTGTAGTCACGTAACTGTAATTTTACCTTGGTCAATGAACGTGGAGGAAAGTCAGCTGCAGAAAATCGGCTCACCAGCGCCCTTCGTCGCGCCGATGAGCCTGTCCTTTTAACGGGCAGGAAGATGCAGCATGGCCATGTTGTCTACAGTAGAAGCAGCATCCTTCACGGAAACGGCGCTATCGTTCCTCTGCCGTGATCCTGGCTCCGCCCAGCTGCATTGGTTCCTCGGATGATGTTGTCAGAGGTGTATTTTTTATCCATGGGCGTTGTGGGGCAGATGGGCGCACGCTGGTCCTTAACCTTTCACTGTTCCTTTCATTAAGTCTAATATCAATGCGGGTAGACATTGCAATGATAGAGTTAAGATCTGTTGGTAGCTCCAGGGGTGCTAATTGATCCTTAATAGAATCCTTTAATCCATTCATAAAGGCATCAATAAGGGCTGGGGTGTTCCACCCGCTATCTGCTGCTAAAGTGCGAAATTGTATCGCATAATCTGCCACTCTTGTGGATCCCTGTTTAATTTGCATTAACACTCGGCTGGCCTCTCTGGATGGTGAAGAGTGATCAAAAACACGCTTTCGAGTCTCTGAGAACATGTTCACTGACTGGCACACTGGAGAATTAGAGGACCATTCGGCCGTAGCCCAGGCGGCAGCTCGCCCGGTTAAATGGGACAGCATAAAGGCTACTCTAGCTTGGTCTGAGATAAAGGCTGAGGGGTTATGGGTGAAATGCAGTTCACACTGTACCAGAAAGGAACGACAGTCCCCAGAGTCCCCAGAAAACTTTTCTGGAGATGCAAGGCGAAGCGACGTTCCAGAAGAGGGAATGTGGTCTGCAGCAGCACCAGCGGATGCAACGGATGGGCTTGGCATAGTAGGAGACCGTGTAGATGATCCAGCTTCGAGCTGGGCAAGAGCTCCGTGCACTTGAACCGCCAGGTGATTAACTTGATTTGTTACAGCCTCCTGGAATTCTGCTTGGCGATCAGTGAGGTTAACAACTCCTCTGTTAATGGAGACCAGCCGTGCAGCATGGTGAGCAAGCTCTGCTCTCTGTCCTTCGACATTCGCTTTAATTCTTTCTGAGTCCATGTTGGCCAGTTCGTTCTGTTAGAACGGGGTACAAAAATACTGGACTCAAATGCGACAGCTCAGATTTTAATGAAAAAATAAAACAAAGTTTTAACAAAAAATCACTCATGCGAGGACAAAACAAAACTTCTCGATTTCAAACAAACAAAACTCTCCTCTCTGGTTTTAACGCTGGGTCTCTGGACATGGAAGTACACTGAAACAAGACGAACTGGCACAAGACAAAGGGAGACAAGGACTATTTATACATGAGGGTGTTTAGAGTTTTGAGAGGTCCTGATAATTTATTCCGGTAAATTACTCTGACCTCCTAATTGACCTTTCCGAAGATTATTGAGTCTATGTAAGTTTGCTGCGTGGCTCAGATCCACCAACGTCAGCAAGATCTCACCTCTTCCTAACCCCCCCGAAGAACCAGGTTCAATTAACTGCTGTTTCAATTCAGACAACTCTCTTTTAATCTGTTTAAGCGATCCCGAAGGATTTTGATATCAGTAAATGGAGTGTGCTCCTACCTAAGTGTGTGTGGCAGGGTGCAATCTTACCTTTGACGCAGGAGAGGAGAGCACAGGTGTCTTTTAAAGGATCCCAATCCAACAGGTGGGATTCAGTTTATTTGAAGAAAAATAGGTCCAAACTAATACAGGGTTTTTACCTTCTCTCTCACAACATTATAATCATACTAACAAAAAAACCGTGCTGTGATCATGTTCAAATGAAACTTTAATTCACAGTCTTACATTTATTACCAAAATGTTTTAATTTCAACTGCCCATTTCAGTTGTGACATTTTAAAATTCTCCCGATAGAATTTAGAGGTATTTCCTCGTAAAAAGACCGGTGACAATAAAAAGCGCATTCAACTTTCCATTCACCCATTTATTCACATCAGTTTCATACCGTTTTTTCCGACACAGACGGCGGATTAACACTCAAAAACCCATACCTGTCCGCAAATTTCGGGGGACCAGATTTTCCCCACAGGTCGCGGTATTTATAAAGGTTCATACACTTTTTCCGACACAGACGGCGGATTAACACTCAAAAACCCATACCTGTCCGCAAATTTCGGGGGACCAGATTTTCCCCACAGGTCGCGGTATTTATAAAGGTTCATACACTTTCTCTCATCAAATCATTCCACTCAGCCAACAACCAATACATTCGAGAGATATTTACCCCGTCTAGAAGGACCTTACCGAGAGCTATTAACCCAGCTCTGAAGCACACAGCCTACCGGGAGAGAGTCTACCAGGGGTCACCCCCCCTCTCTCGCGCTCTCTCAAAAAACCAGTCTCTTTATGCTAAAAAAACTGGATCCTAAACCCAAAAAAAACAAAACTCCTCCTCTTCACCCAATTCAGTTGAAAACTGCGCATGCGCACTAATGTACAAGGCTAAACATGTCTCAACATGTTCCACAGCTGTTATGGGATAAGACACCCTTTCATATGAGGTAAAAAGGACATGAACTCTCTTTGGCCTCTTAATGTTTCTCCCCTTAGTGTGAAGCCCCCCCCCCTTCCCTGTGGACTGCTGCCAGAGGAGAGGAAGAAAACTCAACCTAAACACCACTTTGTTTTGTTTATACTGTAACTATAGAAAACCTAAAATATGAAGCATTTTCCTTGTGGGTTATACAAGAATATAATTGATTATATTTGATTATAACTAACTTTCGTTTTTAAGTATTAAACATACTATGAAAACTCACAACACCCTCTTTTCAAAACGCAAAGTTATCAAAATAGCAACAGAAAAAATTGTAAGCATAGATACATATTCAAAAACCGTCAAGAAGCATTCTCATTATGGGTTTATACAAGAATATGATTGATCATGTATGATTTATAATTAACTTTCGTTTTTTAAGTATTCACTTCATACCATGATCTCAATTAACTTTCGTTTTAAGTATTCACTTCATATGAAGATCTCAACAGGGAATAGGGACCAGGTGGAAACAAACAGGGGCAGGACAGACGCTGACGATGACAGAAAATCACCCAAAGTGAGGAATTAACAGGACCTGAAAGGAAAGACCAGAGGTAAGTACAAAATAAAACAGGAAATGGGAAAACAAGACATGACATGAAATAGGCAGACAAGACATGAAGTAACAAGAAAACCTGACTCTACATAGAAACCTGACTAGACTTGGAATTACATACCTGACTAAACATGAAGTGACAGACATAAAACAAACACGACTAACACAATTGACGAGACACCACAGTTGGTGCTTCCTACCCCGTCTAAGTAGATGTTGATGTATCCTTCGTCCAGATCCACACGCTTCACTGAGCGGTCGCTTTTCAGCTAAAAATAAGCACAGAACACACAGCCATCAGTATACACCAAAATAAAAATATATTATGTAGTATGTATTTGCTACAGTCTGATAGTACTGCACAGACTACATGTACATCTAAATATGTGCCATTCAGTGGAAGAACTGACCAGCTCCAGGGAGCTCTTATCCAGAATGTATCCAGACAGCAGCTTGATGTTGATGATCACCATGTAGGTTTCCTCTCTCCTGCCCTGATACCTGTGCGCGCGCACACACACACACACACACGCACGCACGCACGTAAAGCTCATCTGATTCAACTACGATCTCCGCTGAATTGTTTGGAAACAAAGAGAGGCGCGTCAAAACCCACAACCCCGATAGAGGTGGCTATTAAATGGTAGACAAGGATTAAAACGCCACCACATTAGTCAAAAGACTCCGTAAACTGTGGATAAAGATTTCGAAGAACAAGCACAGGATTCGTGTGGATTTCAGCTCTGCTTTGGAAACAGCGAACGGACGTTCTAAAGTGCCGAGGAGGAGGCCGTGAGTAAACCATGCCGGCCCGGAATTTATGAATGAAACGCTGTTTACAACGAGATCGCTTCGTCAAACAATGCAAGTACTGATGTGTGCATAGTTACGGATGTTTGACAAAACGAAACGGGAAATCCATCCAGTGAAATCCTGATGCTTACTGAAGATAATCCGCAATTGCTGTTGGAATGCTTAAACAATGAAATGCATTAACGAACTATCACGCAGTTAAGGAAGCGGATGTTAAAGGAATATTTGGCACAAAAACAGGACTCGCGAAGAGCTGTTCTTGGAAATATTAATGACTTTATTTCATGTGGATTAAGTGAAGAAAAAATTAAATAAACAATGGATCCTGATATACCTCCAGCTGATGTTGCCGCCGCAGAGGAGAGATATAAAACTCTCAGCCAATCGCGAAGAGGAAAACTTGGAGCATGCACCCGCAGAATGAATGAAATTAACCCATTACTGGTGCGAGGTGGAAATATGGAAAAGGTGGATGAAGCTGTTGCAACATTCAAGATGTTACTCAATGAATTTATGAAATGTCATGGAATTGTTCAAATGCTTTTATCTGAGGAAATAAGGGAAACTGAGAGAATAGATTGGTATGAACAAAAAATGTCTGCATTCACGAATTTCATTAAGGATGTGGAAATGTGGAAAAGCTCTCAAATGGATCCTCAGATACTGATTGAACCCCATGACAGTGTTTCCAATGCATCAACCAGGAGGAGCTCAAAAGCAGGATCAGCAACTTCTTCTGCTTCCTCAATCCACCTCAAAATGGCCACAGAAAGAGCTGCCCTCCTTGCCCGGGCAGCAGGATTAAAGGAAAAGCATGCACTTGAAATGGAAAAGGCTCAACTGCAAGCTAGATCCGAACGGATAGAAATGGAAGCCAGCCTAGCTGAATCTGATGCAAAAATGAAAGTCCTGGAGCACTTGGGACTGGTTCACAAAATCCAACACAAGGAAAATATGATGGCATGAATGACTATTTAAAGGACTACAGATTAAAAACACATATGTCAATGGATGCAGAGCCGTCTCCAATTTCCTTTGCTGAGTTCGGAGCCATTCCCAAGACACCACTTCAAAGGCTTCTACACCAACAACCAAGACCACCAGAAAATATTGATAATGCAAACCAAAGCTCTCAAAACACAGCTAGAGATGCAGGAATTACAGGGACAAATAATAATGACAATTTCCTGACTGTGATGCAAAGACAAAATGACATTGTTAATTTACTTGTACTTCAACAAAAACAAGCATCACTGCCCACTAGGGAAATCCCAGTCTTTGATGGCAATCCCCTGAATTATCAAATATTTGTGAGGGCATTTCAACATGGCATTGAGGAGAAAACCACCAGTAACCAGGATCGATTATATTACCTGGAACAATATACTTCGGGATCCTGCAGGGAACTGGTGAGAAGCTGCCTTCACATGGATGCTAATAGTGGCTTTGCTGAAGCTAAGAGACTGCTAAAAGTGCATTTTGGAGATGAGCTCAAGATAGCAAGCGCATATATGGGAAAAGCTCTCAACTGGAACACTATAAAGGCAGAGGATGGAAAGTCACTGCACTGTTATGCACTTTTTCTGAGAGGCTGCTGTAATGCAATGAGGGATCTGCAGAACATGGAGGAGCTGGACCTGCCATCCAACCTACGGCTCATTCTTTCAAAGCTACCTTACTAAACTAAGGGAGAAGTGGAGAACAGCAGCTTGTGATATTCTGGAGCGGAGCCATGAAAGAGCAAGATTACCTGACCTTGTTGTATTTATTGAAAGACAAGCTAGAATACTTCAAGACCCTCTCTTTGGTGACATTCCCGATCAACTTAACAGTACAAAGGCGGCTTTTAAGACCAAGACTCTTGTTGATTCATATCGAAATAAGAGCAAAGGGAGCAGTTTTGCAACCACAGTGGCTATAGTGTCAGACAGCCGTGCAGAGAAACTCAAAGAAGACAAATATCCTGTTAAAAGCTACATTTCCTCCACTAACAATGACACCTCATGTACTTTTTGTACAAGTAAACATCCTTTAGCTGAATGCCATAAAATACATTCAGTATCTCATGAAGCTAAAATTGAGTTTCTGAAAGAGAAAGGACTATGCTTTGGCTGCCTGAAGGTGGGGCACTTGAGCAGGAACTGTAACAGGAGAATGACCTGTCAAATCTGTCATGCTAAGCACCCAACTATTCTGCACATTAAAATATTTTCAAAGCCTGAAACTGATAACTTTAAACATGGTAAGGCAGAGCAGCAGAGTGGGGGAGCAAGGCCTGATGAGACATCCATCAGCAGTGCTCTTGTTTCAGTAGGAGAAGGTGAAGGAATCAGGGCTGGTAAAGACAGCTTTACTTGCCATAGTGCCAGTGAAGGTGAAACTCTGCCAAGGAAATAAAAGCATACTGACCTATGCATTCCTGGACCCTGGTAGCACCGACACATTTTGCACAGAAGGGCTCATGAGGCAGCTTGGTGCTAGAGGACGGAGAACTGAAGTCCTTCTTCAAACGATGGGAACAGAGAAAACAGTCAGGAGTTTTGAGGTAACAGGTCTAGAAGTGGGACATATGGAAGATGGCACATATATAAACTTGCCCAAGGTTTACACTCAGAACAAAATCCCTGTTACCAAAAGAAACATTCTTACCCAGGCGGACCTCAAGAAATGGCCTTATCTGCAGGACATCCAAATAAAAGAAATAGATGCTGACGTGGGACTTCTTATTAGAGTAAATACTCCAAAGGCTATGGAACCATGGAGAGTTATAAATAGCCAAGGAAATGGCCCATATGCAGTGAAAACACTGTTAGGATGGGTCGTTAATGGTCCACTTAATGCTTCCACAGATCTGGATGATGAAACCCCCGTGGCATTAGTGAACAGGATCTCAATTGTTCACCTTGAGAAGCTAATTGAAAGACAATATATTAACGACTTTCCAGAGAAAGAGTATGACGAGGAAAGACAAATGTCAGCTGATGACCGAAAGTTCATGCAGATTGTATCAAGCTCGGTTTCTCTTAAAGATGGCCACTACAGTTTACCTCTTCCTCTAGATCAGTGGTCCCCAAACTAAGGCCCGCGGGCCGGGTACGGCCCGCCTCCACATTTGGCCCGGCCCCCTGAACAATACCAGAGACGCATTATGATTTTTTTTTTTTTTCAGTCTGGCCACGCGAATCCTAGACTAGCCCCTGTCAAAATGTTGTGCTCTATCGAAATCAGTCGCATTGACCCGAAGACACCTTTTGAGTTGTATACACTGTTGGAAAGAGGATATTCCTAGCTTTCTAATGATATCAGGATTGTTTTTGTACTTCAAATATTAAGCGAAATATGTCACATTATATAATGACTGTCACCGAGTCATCATTTTGAGAAAAAGGCCTTCAAAGTTGTCTCTTCTCTGGAATCCATCGATCTGATTGATTATTAGCGGAGCAAATGATCAAAATACTACCGAGGGAAGATATCTTCGTTTGGAGGGGAAGCTCGCGAGTGTGTGTGTGTGCGTGTGAGTGTGTGTGCTTGTGTAATTTTGCGTTTGTGTGTATTGTGTTTGTTTCCCAGGGAAAACACTCACGAGAAACACCGGCTGTTGTTATGCCTGCCGTTCTCCGCTTGTAATTATGCCGAAGCTTCAAAGTTGTATTTATCATCTGAATTTGCCGAAACAAGTTTAATATTCTGAAAGCCAAGACTTTGTTTAATTGAAATCAGATGAAAACAAACTGTAACGGACCCTGCAGTGTTATCTATGATTACTATACTCTTACATTCATAATTTCAGCGGAGTGAGGGGGGGGCGGCGCTGCGGAAGAGCAGATTGCGAGTGAGAAATAAATAAATTGGAAATAAAAGTTTCATATTCTGAAAGCCAAGACTTTGTTTAATTGAAATCAGATGAAAACAAACTGTAACTGACCCTGCAGTGTTATCTATGATTACTATACTCTTACATTCATAATTTCAGCGGAGTGAGGAGGGGGCGGCGCTGCGGAAGAGCAGATTGCGAGTGAGAAATAAATAGGAAATAAAAGTTTCATATTCTGAAAGCCAAGACTTTGTTTGTTTAAAATCAAACAAAACACCCGAACCCCGAAAAAATAGTTTTTTTTACGTAAATCCACGTTTATTTTGAGAGATTCTGCTCTGACAACTAAGCTAAACTTTTACCTGTTAAGATTGTGCACGGCACAACAGAAAGTTACAGTAATTTTCAATGGACTTTTTTTCTGTGAAGAACCCAGAGAGGGTTATTTGGTTATTATTTATTTCATAAATAGTGTTATTTATTTCATTAATAGTGTTATTATTTATTTCCTGACTTTTTTTCTGTGAAGATCTCGGAAAGGGTTATTAATATTTGGTTATGTGTGGCTTTCTAGAAAACAATAAATGTTTACGTTTAAACACCCATGCGATCGTCACACTTTTTCTGTTACAAACTGACCCGGCCCCCATCAGAGAAGGGAAAAGTTATGTGGCCCTCACAGGAAAAAGTTTGCGGACCCCTGCTCTAGATAATCCAAACATTATCATGCCAAACAACCGCCAAATGGCAGAGCAACGAGCAATGTCACTAAAAAGGAAATTCCAGAAGGATCAGACCTATGCAGCTGAGTATAAAGGCTTTATGAGTGACATTATCAAAAAAGGATATGCAGAGAAAGTACCATCGGACGATCTACATGTGGAAAACGGCAAAGTGTGGTATATACCCCATCATGGTGTCTATCATAAACGTAAAAAAACGATCCGTGTGGTCCTTGATTGTGCATCATCCTATAAAGGCAAATCCCTCAACAGTGTACTCCTTCAGGGCCCTGACTTGGCAAACTCATTGATTGGTGTTCTACTCAGGTTCCGTCAAGAGCCCATCGCCATTATGGCAGATATTGAGGGGATGTTTCACCAAGTGCGTGTAAATGAGGAGAACATAAACTTGCTGAGATTCCTGTGGTGGCCTGAAGGAGAAACCAGCACAAATCTGGAGGAATACCGGATGAGGGTCCATCTCTTCGGAGCTGTTTCCTCTCCAAGCTGCGCAAACTTTGCATTGCGGAGAACAGCTGAGGACAACTGTGGCAAATTTGATGCAGAAGTGGCAGAAACAATCAAATCAAATTTCTATGTGGATGATTGCCTCAAGTCGCTAGCAAGAGAAAATCAAGCTATAAGCCTTATTAGGTCTCTCAGAGAAATGTGTTCCCTTGGTGGATTCAAACTGACAAAATGGATAAGTAATAGTCGAGTGGTGCTAGAATCCATCCCTGATGAAGACAAGGCTAAACAGGTGAAAAACTTGGATCTGGACAGGGATAAGCTGCCACATGAAAGAGCACTAGGGATGTACTGGGACATTGAAAAGGATATATTCAGTTTCCGTGTGACTGTGAACAACAAAACCCTTACAAGAAGGAGTATACTTTCCACTGTCAGCTCTGTGTACGATCCTCTTGGTCTTCTCGCCCCTTTCATATTGAAGGCAAAGCAAATACTTCGATTACTCTGTAAAGCCCAATATGGATGGGATGAAGAAATTCAGGTGGAACTCTCAAAGCCATGGCAGAAGTGGCTCATGGATTTAGACCAGCTGGCCAGATTCCAAATTGACATGTGTATAAAACCCAAGAACTTTGGAAGAGTGAAAACTGCACAGCTACACACCTTTTGTGATGCAAGTGAAGAAGGATACGGTACCGCAAGTTACCTGAGATTCACCAATGACATGGAGGAGGTACACGTAGCCTTTGTGATGGGAAAATCAAGAGTTACCCCACTAAAAGTCATGACAATTCCAAGGTTGGAACTCACTGCTGCTACATTGGCTGCACGAATGGACAAAATGCTCCGATCAGAGCTACAAGGAGAGCTTCTGGAATCAGTATTGTGGACTGACAGCCAGTCAGTACTGAAATATATTCGAAACAGGACTAAGAGGTTCCACACTTTCGTGGCAAACCGGATTGCTGTTATTCATAACCTCACAAAAGTGAACCAGTGGCGGTTTGTAGACACCAAAAACAACCCCGCTGATGACGCTTCAAGAGGACTGAGCATTGAATCCTTTTACAGTTCAAAAGGATGGCTTCAGGGTCCAGAATTCTTGAAGAAATCTGAAGCACAGTGGCCAAGTATTCCAAAAGAACTTGGTTCTCTCCTTCCAGATGACCCTGAAGTACGCAAAGAAGCGATTGTCACCAGCATTGTCACATGTAAGATGGAAAAAACTCCAACAAGCAAGCTCTTGGACTATTACTCTTCATGGAATGACCTAAAAAGAGCTGTTGCATGGATAATGAAATTAAAGACAATCCTCCTGCAGATGAGAGAAAAAAGAAAAGATGGCTCCAATGATCTTGGAGCAAGGCAGGATAAAGGAAATAGACTGAAGGATCAGATGCTTCTGCTCAATATGCCTACAGCTAATGCACTAAGACTTTCAGTAGAGGACACAGAAAATGCTGAAAAAGCCATTATTTGCCACGAGCAGAGACAGCATTTCAAAGAGGAAATTGCCTTGCTGGAAAAAGGAAAACAGTGCAATAGAGGAAGCTCCCTATACGTATAAGCTGGACCCTATCATTGATGCCGGGCTTCTGAGAGTTGGAGGAAGAACTAGAAAGATGGCTATGCCAACTGAGGTCAAACATCCAATGATTCTACCGAAACATTCTAATATCTCCAAGTTGATATTAAGCCACATCCATAATCAAGTTGGTCACTCAGGAAGAGGTCACATGCTCTCCAAACTCCATCAACGTTACTGGCTATCCGCTGCTAACTCTTCAGCAAGGAGGATCATAAAGAACTGTGTGTTTTGCAGACAGGCTAGAGCTGGAGAGCAGAAAATGGCCAATCTCCCACTTGATCGAATAACACCGGATCCTCCACCTTTCACTCATGTCGGCATAGACTATTTTGGACCCATGGAGGTGAAACGTGGCCGAGCTCATGTCAAAAGATGGGGAGTAATCTTTACCTGCCTGGTAAGCCGTGCTGTCCACCTGGAAGTTGCCAGTCATTTGGATACAGCTGCATGCATAAACGCTCTTCGTCGATTCATCTGTCGTCGTGGCACAATAAAGAGCATCAGAACAGATCGAGGCACCAACTTCATCGGCACACAAAAGGAACTGGAGGAGTCTGTAAAACAACTGGATAACAACAAAATCAAGCAAACACTACTCAAAGAAGGAATTGATTGGACATTCAATCCCCCCTCTGGAGCTCACCATGGCGGAGTGTGGGAGAGGCTAATACGACTGGTTAAAAAGACCCTCCATTCTGTCCTGAAGGAACAAACATTGGATGATGACGCTCTGCACACAGCCTTGTGTGAGGTTGAGGCAATAATCAACGATAGGCCAATCACAACAGTGACAAACGACCCAAACGACCTTGAACCCCTCACACCTAATCACCTACTTCAGTTAAGAACAAATCCAATCTTGCCCCCCGGACTCTTTCAGAGAGAGGATCTGTACTCACAGAGAAGATGGAAACAGGTGCAGTACATTGCTGACCTGTTTTGGAAGCGCTGGACCAGGGAATATCTTCCTTTGATGCAAGAACGGCACAAATGGAATACTATCAAAAGAAACTTCACCCCCGGAGACCTGGTCGTCATCGTTGATGAGAACGCAACGAGGAACACTTGGCTCCTGGGACGCGTAGTTAAGACCCTTCCTGGTTCAAAAGGACTTGTTAGGAGTGTCCTGGTTAAAACCAAGACAAGTACGATCGAAAGACCCATAACTAAGTTATGTCTGCTCCTGGAGGCGACAGACTGAGCCTACTAAGCCTTAGCCTTTCAGTCACATGCACCTCTGACTGTTAGACCAAAGGACTAGACTCTTGGTCTCCTACCCCCTCCCCATCAAAGGCTGCCTTTTGAACGCAGACCATTACAGACAATTAGTACTAGACCTACACACTCCAGTACTGGTCTTACATGGACTTGAAAGTATACAATATACTATGGACTTAAGTATACAAATATGCTACGGATGGACGTTATGTTTTGTTAAAATGACTGTTGATGTATTATTATTGGTAATTGCTATGTAATAAGCAATTAGGGGCTGGTATGTTAGAGCCATTTTACCTTTTGTTATTATTGTCTGAATGTTCGGCTTAATAATAATATAAATTAGATTATACTGTAAATTATTGGCTATTTTTGTGAGTCACATTATGGTTTAAAATGCATTAATTTAAGGCTCACTTATTATTTGTGATATGTGCGTCAGTATCACGTGCAGGGCTATGCCTATATATGGTAGATTGATAGGACACAGCTGAGGGTGATAGACGGGGAAACGGAAAAGTCTTTTGACCGTGTTCTTTTTGTTACTTTGGAAAATGATACACTTTTGAGTTACTATGAAGCGAAGAAATGTGTCCTCCTGTATGTGCCGTGTGGATCAATGAATAAAGCTCATCTGATTCAACTACGATCTCCGCTGAATTGTTTGGAAACAAAGAGAGGCGCGTCAAAACCCACAACCCCGATAGAGGTGGCTATTAAATGGTAGACAAGGATTAAAACGCCACCACAGTATGATTGAATATTTGCGACAATATTTGTACCAAAATATACAGTGGAAGAAATAATTATTTGATCCCCTGCAAATGATTTAAGTTTGTCCACTTTTTGACACACAATATCAAAAAGAAAATCCAAAAATGTACATTAAATAAAAGATAAACATTTATTTGCTTTTAAAAGTGTGAAATAAGTATTTGATCCCCTTGCAAAACATGTCCCATGGTGGAGAGGTTTGAATCTGATTGATTGATTCTGTGGACAGGAGTCCTTTATACAGGAAACAAGTTGATATTAGGAGTCTTTTTTAAAGGAAAATGACTTCTGTAAGCGGTCTGTGGGAGCCAGAATCCTTGTTTGTTGCAAGGGGATCAAATACTTATTTCCCACAGCAAATACATTTATATCTCTTATATGATGTACATTTCTGGATTTTCTTTTTGATATTCTGTCTCTCATTAGTAAAATAAACCTACCATTAAAATGATAGACTGTTCATTTACTTGTAAGTGGGTGAATTTACAAAATCGGCAAGGGATCAAATTATTATTTCCTTCACTGTATTACTGAAACTAAACGTTTCCAATCTCTATTACAGCTAACACACACACTGTACCTGACATGCACAAAGAGGATGAGCTGGGGCCTGTTGATGTTGCACTTGGTCTTGGTGTTGGTGGTGATGCTGAAGGCAGAGAAGTCGGGGGGGAGGGGGGATGTTGTAGTGCATGGAAATCTGAGAGAGACAGGTCATCACAGTCAATACACAGTACAAAGGAACAATACGCTTTGATCAAATATTTCAGTAACTTAAAAAAACACACATCTGTAGCATTACAATATCATATACTGCTTTTACTTCTTAGTTTACGTCAATTTGAGCCCTTTGTGTTGCGAGCCTCTTCTTTTTCTCGTCCTTCGAGGCCCCCTTACCAAGACCCCAGTACCCAAGTGTGCCGGACGCTCATGCAAATATTCGTAGTGGCCAAACTGTGGTTCTACAACTTCTGCATCATTGGGCCCAATATTACTTTTCCCCCATTGACTTACATTGGGAAAGAGATGTCTGTAAATCAGCGGATCATTTAAAAATAAATAAACAAACCAGTATGAACACTTGTATTGCCCATATTTGAATCATTAGGGTTTTAAAATGTGTAAAATGCGCTAAAACCTGAATTCAGTTTGATTTTCTCTCTCCATTCTACTGAGCAGAGAGAGGGAGATCGGGGGCGGGGCTTAAGGAGAACTCAAGTGCGCATGCTCTATGAGCGTACATACGGGCACTTTGCTCTCGACAGGCGGGCATGATGGGTCATTGGTGACATTTTGCTCTCGAGAGCATCAGACCATTTGGGCTCCATGCGCCACTGAGCAACTCTCATAAGAATGAAAGAGGCCCCTCCTCCTCCGCAGTATACAGTTCTCTTTATACACCCATGCCCCGTACCTGTGCCAGGACGCAGCTCTGGCCCTGGGCCCTGATGGTGTATTCTCCGGGGACCTCGCTCAGCTTCTGCTCCTGGTACAGCAGCCTGTTGCTCTGATTCACCCTGAACTCTGTGTTCAGGCCTCCCAGCGAGGTCACCGTCACCGTCGTGCTGCCCTCCGTCCCTCTGGAGGGCCACCACTGTGTCCTGAGAGACGGAGGGGTTACAGGAGGAACATAAATGTTGGTTTGAAGGTGTTTTAAATGTGACCTTAAAATATATTTTTATCGAGATCTACACTACATCAGGATTACATGATAAAAACAAACAAGTTATAGGATGAAGTGTTTTTCTGGAGTCTGTGGGAAGAGAAACAAACTGACCTGGGGTTGTCAGGAAGAAATGGAAGAGGTACTCAGAATTTATACTTTTTGTTGTTGTTTATACTATAAGTAAAAGCAGTGATACTCAATTGTAAAAATACTCTGTTACAAGCAAAAGTCCTGCATCCAAAATCTTACTTAAGTATATTTTGATCCCAATATTTTTGTATCCAAGTTGTTAAATGGTGACTGATAGTAATCATTTTGTATACTGCTGCTGATTATCTTAACCTATATTAGCTTATAATGTGTGTGTGTTCAAAGTAACTAGTAACTTAAACTGTCAGATAAATAGAGAGGAGTAAAAAGTACCACGTCTGCTTCGAGTAGAAAACTCAGGTAAAGTAAAAGTACCTGTCATCAGGTCAACAATTTGAGAAACCCCTCAGAGTATATGTCTAGGGTTTTATAACGGGTACCTGGCTTGTGGGTGTTTTACCTTACGTATGTGTTTTATAGTTGAGTGGTGCTCACTCATTAGGAGGGTGCCATCATTGCAAGCATTAACAGATTTTAGCAAGATTAATATACTAATTAGGGCTGGGACTCGATTAAAAAAATTAATCTAATTAATTAGAGGCTTTGTAATTAATTAATCGAAATTAATCGCATTTTTAATAACATATAAATATTTGACCTAAGAACAGTGAGATTTTAGACATGGATTTTAGTATACCATTAGGCGCATTCACACCGCAGTACTTTTCCCACAAAGGTTCATGAGAACTTAGTTCATGAGAACTCTTTGAACCTGGGGGAGGATTAGGCAAATGAAGCCGCTGACGTCACTTCTTCTTCTTCTGCTTTGGGTTTACTGGCAGGCCGCAAACCACTTCACGGCGTATACTGCCGCCCAAAGTCCCCGGCCGGAAGTCCCCGGAGTTGGGGACTGGCTTCAGTAGAAGCTGCTGGGAGTCCCAGCAGCCTTCCGAGTAAATCGCCAGAACGCCGACACCTCCTCATCTCCACCGCTCCCATGTTTTATTTTGTGTTGCCATAAGTTAGTCTCTCTGCGTTTCTGCGCTGGGATAATGCTAATGCTAATAATGCTAATGCCAGGATAATAAAATGGCGGCTTCACAAAACTTTTTGGGAGTTTTACGGGGCGTGGTTTGCAATCCGCCCAGCCAATCAGACATATAGCTCTTTTCTCACAAGAGAGCCGTACGAAAGTCCCTGCTCTCTAGCAGCTCTCTGCTCTCTAGCAGGGACTTTCGTGGGGGTAAAAAGGTTCTCATGAACTAATTTTAGTACCTGCTCTTTTTGGTGTGAACGCGATAAAAGAGGCTAACGTCCACGCTAGCTGCTATATGTTTTGCATTGAGGTGATACTTGAGGCTTGATGTGCTGCGGTGATATGCGAATTCCTTTTTGCATAATTTGCACACAACCGTGCTCTTATCGACGCTTCCATCCGTCCGTTTTTTAAAACAACATTTCCCACTGTTGTTCACTGTGGTTTGTTGTTGTCTGAAGTCATGAACGTTAGTTGGTGCTCCAGTATAATCGGTACGCCTGAAACTCATCCAGTGAGAAACGTTCCGCGGTGCAAAAATAAGTGCGATTAAAATGCGTTAATTTTTTTAACGCGTTAATTTTTGTGTAATTAATTAATCTTAATTAACGCGTTAAAGTCCCGGCCCTAATACTAATTACTATTTTTGTATGCAATTGTTGCCTCACTTATCTCTCTCTAGACAGCAGCTGATTTTTACGTTGCTACGCCAGGTGTCACTAAGAAGAGTTTTCCCATAAGCCACCTGTGTGTGATGTGTTACCTGTGTGGAAGAGAAGCCCCCGTACGGGTTCTGCTGCTGGACCAGCCAGCGCACGATGCTGGAGGAGTAACCCAGGCCAAAGTCTGGCAGGGCCGGACCGGAGAGCAGAGCCAGCAGGACGTAGGAGGTCATCTCCACCTCCAGAGAGTCCAGGCCTTTCCCAGAAGCCCCGGCTCTGTCCCAGTGACGGGAGCCGCCTGTCAATCAGAACAGTGGATTCATCCTTTAGAAGGTAAGCAATGACCGACCCTGTGCACTAGCTCGCTGTGCTAGGCTTTGTAAGATAACTTTTAATCGTCATTTGGCAATGTTTTTTAAATTAAGGTGGATAATCCTTAATGGAGGCTGAACTGCATATTCTAAAAACTAAAAGCATTCATGTTTTCTTCAAGGTGAGTTCTGATTTCTCGTTGCACTTCAAACAGAAGCTATATTGTCTATTCTATGTCTTTCTTGTGACTAAAAAATGCATTTTAATCTGCGTTTATCTGTTCAGTCTTATTGCCTCTTATGGCTAGAATCTGTATTAAAATAACAACAATATCCTGACAAAAAAATAAATCTATTATTCCAACATTTAATTTTTAACAGTTTATTTCTTAAAGATAAATGTTATTTTTGGCATGAACTGCCTTCATTGCTTGAAAAAACTGCTTTCAGTGCACAGACTTCAGGCTTTCCACTTTAACTAAAATGTCACTTACGTTTAACAATTACTTGCAATCTGACGTAAAGGAATATTAAAGTAGTTAAAGAGAAATATGAATGTGTTCAAGGCTTACACTACAACATCTGCTTCCTTTCAGCACTTCCATTTGAACAGTTATGCTGATTTCTTTCAATATTTAATTGCTATTTGAACTTCGCAGTTTTTGTAATACTATGTCATGCTACAAATTCAGCTTTAGTAAAACATTTATCAATGAGACAGTGTTGTCAGAGGTCTAGCATTAACTTATATTAAGGAGAAAAACCGAGGTTCAGATGTTTGCTGATTCCACCGTCTTACCCTGCGTGTTGGACTTCTGGTTCAGGTAAGTGATGAGTTTGACCCTCATCTCCTCGTCTCCAGCCAGAGTGAAGGTGTAGGACAGCAGCGCGGTGGTGTACAGGTTTTCTTCTAGCTGGGAGTCCACTGATGCCTTCAGACAGCTCAGGCACCTCTGCACCACGGGGTCCTGTCACACACCCAGCACCCACACAGAGGAAACAATGAGCAGCAGCATATAAAGGAGGGAGAGAACTGTATCAACCACAATAATTAACCATATTCATTTTGTATACGAATTTGAAGTCATTTGAACTGAAAAGATGAAAAATATAATAGAAAGATAATAGTGAAAAATAAAAAGCAATGACATCCACTCAATATTGATGATAGAGCATTTTTTTTAGGGTAACACTTCAAGTAATAGATCAACCTTTACTTTTTCCCCTGTTAATTATTTACAATAAGATATTCCTTTTTAAATGACAAGTTGCCACATTTGTGTTGAATTAAAGAGAAATCCACACTAATAAATATACAAAGTTAGACACAAATAAACACCTGTGTATTTTTGGATGTGTTGCTCTCAAAATTGTCTGAAAGAGGAGAAGTTATGGGAGCAAATAGCCCAAAGTTTTAATATTTACCAGGGCATGAAAACAATGTTTTTATGTTTGACTTAATAATTAATCTAAAGGATCCAGGTTGCAAAAATATTTACAGTAAATGTATCATTGTTGCAGTACAAGCACTTATCAAATGAACATCATATGATAACATTTAAAATCAGGAATGCGACAGGTGGATATCAACAATGAAAGTTCATCAGAATTCGAGTTGTGACCGAGACTCACTGAGGTGCTTGTGTCGAGCTCCAGCATGGCAGCTGTGATGTAGGCCATCAGAGACACATCGTGACTCACTCCTCCCTGTTAGAAACATCACAGGAGGAACAGTCAGAAAACACACTTTTATTCATGTCACTGTCAATACTGGCAACTTAAAGAACTAAAAAATGCATGTAAAAAAATGTCCAAGTTTCAGACTGATGTCGTCACCTTCATGCCGTTGTGGAAGAGTTTCCCCACAGATTGGATGCAGCCGTCAGGCCGCTGGAGTTAGGAGAGCCAGCTCCGGGCTTCTTGAATGTGCTTGTCTTCCACAAAGATGTACGGTTTCGCCCCGCCAAAGGACTTCATCACGAAAGAGGTCAGCCTGGAAGGATACAAACACAAAGTCTTTATAAACAAATCCAACCAAGTGGGCCTGTGTTCAGTTACCCCAAAATGAACCCTGCTATTCCTCGGAGCCCAGAATAAGGATGGGAAGTAAAATATCCACATATTATATTCTGATTAGTGCTGTACATAGATTAAAAAATGTAATTGTGGTGATCACAATAATAATCTGTGATTAATCACATTCATTTAAATATTAGTATTTACTTTGAGTGTTTGGGGGAGATATAACAAATACATGTGCGATTATAATAAGCAAGAAATGCAAGTGGTAAGAGGGTTTGTCACTTTAATACAACATGATTTCTGAATTGTTGCCAGGAAGTTCGACAACTTCCAGACACTCTAAAACATCGGGAGCATTAATGTGGTAATGTGACATCCCTAATTTTAATATTGTATTTCAGATGTAATGCGTCAAGAAATGTTCACAATAATAGATATATTACATTACTAAGCATTTTGTCTTTTTGTCTAAACAGTATTGGTCAACCCTGCTAATCTTTGTATTGACCATTTAAAGTGCACAAGTTGCACACTTGGGGGCAACAAAGCAAGCTTCACACACAACATTGACCAAATTGTCTGTTAAAGGCAATTATTGCCATGTTGTTATATACTCAAAAAACTTTCCCGCAGCTGTATTTCCAAGACTAATAAAAAAAATCTACACATAACCAAATGTGCAAATGTTCATATAAGATGCTGATAATAGTAGCTTGGAAAGAAATCTATAATAAAATTGATTTGAAGCCCTTTTTTTTCAAGTTTATTAGACCATTCCACCCAATCTCTGTTTGGAATTCTAATTCAATTAAACACTTGAGAGCCCTACTTCCTGCTCACCACAAACACACACCCACACCTCACTGACAAAAATGGGGAAATCCACATTTAAAAAATAAATGTGGAAAATTGCAAGGTCTAGTTTTCTTTCGTGTATATGCTCTGCCCAAAAAAAGGCCTCTTTACTGGGGACCCCCACAAACTCACACTGTCCCAACATTTCCTATTCCCCCTTTTCAAATGTGCTTTCTGTATCGGTGAAATTAAAAACACATCATTTGTATTATTATTTTTGTATTATATAAATTATATTTATTATTTGTATTAATGTTACTATTTTGCCTTATTCCTAAATATTTCATCTAATTTACTTTGCACCTTTCAAATGTATTTTCTTTCAATTTGGTTGTTATTTCTTTGTACAGCCGTCTTGGTTTTTTAATAATTTAAAATGTATAAATGACACATCACAGAACAGAATATGTATTTTAAAATAATAATGATAAAAATGCCTCTTCTAATTAAAACATTTGTGTTGTGCTATATCCCAACAAAAAATAAATGACAAAATAAGGCACAAAAGATCTTCTCATCTAAAATATATGACACTGGTTTTGCCATCAGCTGTTAATAAATATAGAAAATGTTAGGGCTATTACAAGTCATTAGCTTTATCCTAATCATCATGTCGTTACAGATGTTGAGGAGGGTTACTGACCAGGTGTTTCCAGACTCATCGCTCTTCCCGAAGGCGCTGTAGGAGCCGTCGTCGTGCTTGTAGGTAAGCTCCCTCTGATATCCTGCAACAATCACACACACATTTACGAAAAAGTCAGCTTTGCAGACAGACAACAACAAAAGAAGAAGAGTGCTGGGGGGCTACACTGGTGAGGCCCAGTTGTTTCACATGCTGGTGAGACGATGATACAATCCCAGCAGGCTGCTTTAAATAATACATCAAGAGTCTGACGGCCTATCAGATGTCAGAATACTGCACAGCATTTATAATACGAGATTTAAACTAACTTTTTTTTTTTTTTCAAGATGAATGAGGTGACATTCATGTGACATAGGGATCTACTGTCTGATGCAACACCTTGTGAACTATTTTCCACTTTCACTGTCTGTCAAAGATGGCACTCACCGCTCTCTAGGAAGCGTGTTGCTTTCTCCTGAATATCCTTGGTCAGCTGTTCTGTGCTTTTCAGGTAGTTGAGGATGAAGATGTTGGGCGCAAACAGCACCATGTTCTGCTCCCCTCAGCCGTACGGCATGGCCAGGAGTTTGTCCAGGTTCTTCATGGCCCGGCCCATCAGGTCCCCTGCAGGAGCAACAGGTCAAATATAACACCCGCACATTTCATTCTTCGCAGGTTGGAGGGTGAAAAGTTGGAGCTGTCAACGTTAACACCATGATTAATCTGAAAACCGTAACGCGTTTAAAAAAACAAGTTTGACCCAAACTTCGTCCTGTATTTTCAGCACAGATGTTTACCATGAATCTGGAGAGCTCTCCATGACAAGGTCAGTAATTCAGAAATCTTGTTACAACATCCGATTTATTTTACCAGTTTGTCATGCCACATCTCTATTTGTTTTATCTCCCGCCAAAATACAAGTAGAAACTATTATTTTAAACTTTTAAGATTATTATTGTGATAAACACGATAAAATGTTGTTATTGATTGACAGCACTATTAAAAATACAGGATAAACTATTTGCTGGTCAATCACAAGTATTGATAACTAGAGTTAAAAAAAGACAAGAGAGACTGTGTGACTGACCAGTACAGAGACAGAGGCCCTGGCGGATCCAGCCACAAACATCTCGGGCAACAGAAGGGAAATCGTCTTCTCCACAGGCCCCTCTGGAAACAAAGAACAGAAAAAAAGGTTAAAAAAACAGCTTTCCCAGCTTGAAAAAAAATGCCTGTATAGAGAGGCGTGTGGCGCAGTGGATAGAGCCTTGGTGTTGGGATAAGGGGAGCACAGGTTCAAACCCCACTGCAGTCAGCATGTCGTTGTGTCCCTGAGACACTTCACCCCAAATTGCTCCTGTGGGGATTGGCCACAGTATTGAGTATGTAAGTCGCTTTGGACAAAAGCGTCTAACAAGTAACATGTAATGTCAATTAAAGCAGCAGCTAATTAGCTTAGCATTTAACCACACATAAAGCAATAGCTTGGCATTCTTTTTGAATGTATTAACAAAGAAAAAAAGATTAAAAGCAACATGTAAAATGTTAATTAGTGAGTTTTAGAGAGTCTCTCCGCTAAGCTAAGCTAATCGTCTCATGGTTTCTTAGTGATGAATGTTTTTAACACTAACAACGTAGGGTTGTATTGATTCTGTGTATTTAGTTTAGCAACCGTATACAGCTGTTATGCTTTTGTTCTAACATGGTCAACTATTTCACACATACTCATCTGCGATCCGACAAACACAAAAGGCTTCTGAACAATGAATGAGGTGCAGATAACTAATTTTATCATCCCTCACACTCAACCCCTGACCCTGACTCTGGTCTCCATGACAGAATGAGAGATAATCAAGATGGCCGTTAACCCAGAGGCTTCAGATTACAGATGCTGATACACAGGTTGTGTGTGTGCTCACCTGCAGGACAGAGGAGAGTGTTATGACTGACCATCTGTGGTGTTCCTTCAGTCTGGTGGAGACAGAGACAAAGAGAATGAGATTGGGTTGAAGATATACCTCAGGAAAACTGGAAAGCATTGTAACAAGTGCAATCTTTGTGTGTATCCAGCTTCTAATACAAGTTATTCCTCGGGGTGCAAAAACTATTAAAATTAATCAATTTGAAATTATGTTGCCTTGGGCACCAAGTTCCTTCATCAACACAAACAGTTAATTTGGACTAATTCCCCACACTAAATAACATTCATCGTCCAGCTGACCCAAACTAGTAAACCAAACGCGGATAATCCGCCGTTGGAAATAGTCCCAACATTATTGACCATGTCTTTCTGTCTGAGTTATGTTAAACTACAGCAACAAGCTGATTTGGAAAGAGTCTTTTTGCTGGTTTCAGACAGAGGGTGAAAAGAGGTGCAGCAGCACAGGCAGTATGAGAAAAATATATACCTTTTTGAACATTAAACACAGTGTAGAGGCACAACATACAAATATGAAAATGAGCATAATAGGGACCCTTTAAATAAAGTACATTTACGATTTTTGTCTTCAGTAGAAAGAAATGGCCAACGTGCCATAAACAGGGAATATACATAACTGCCACTATCATTCATCAAAAAGACTGGACTCAACAAAGCCAATTAACAAATATAACAAGGTAATACATTTGTGTTGTCTAATGATAAAACAAATTCTACTAAGTATTTTAAATGTATGCATGTGTTCTCTTTAGAGAAGGCTCTTCAGATGCAACCACACTACCAAACATGGTCTGCAGCTTCAGATGGTTAATTCTTCTCAAATCCCTAAAATAGGTCATTTCCCCAAATATTAAGGAAAATATTGTCCATATCAGTAGTCAAACTCTTCTGCTCATGCCACCTTGTTTCTCCGGTGTGTTGTGTTTGACAGAGACTCACCTCTGTTGGTAATGCCTCGGGGTTCCGGTGGGCATGTAAACAAATGCATAGCGCTATACTTTGCGGCTTCATATAGCGACACTTATTGTTTAGGTGTCTTTTAATAAGCAGGTAGTCATATCATTAGCTAGAACTAGCTAGATCTGATCGATATGGACATAAACGCGAGTAAAGTCTAATTTGACGGGAGAGAGAGATCAGCTGCTGCTGACGAGTCGACACGCAGCTCTGCATAATCACATGCAGCGGTGAGCGAAACAAAACACACTCTTCAGGTTAGAATATCACACGTAGCTATTTTAATACCTCTCACTACCTAAACTAGTCATAGATATGTTTAGTTTTACTGTCGGGTCACTCATTACTGGATCCGCGAGCTGCATGATACTGATAGGCTGTCAGGAAAGGGAGAGAGCGCTCTGTTTATTATTCCCGTGTTATTGTAAATTACTGTACACTTTTGAATAGTTAATCTACTATTATTAGTTTGTTTAATATTGAATCATATCAATTTGTTTTAAAGCTCAATAAATAACAAAGAGGCCTTTCTAACGGGTACTCTGCTGCGTTCTTCCAATTAGTGTCCACAGTGTGCCAGTGTACAAGCCCCGATCTAGCCCCTCTCTCTGCTGTCAAAATGAATGGGTGCTGTAAAAACTACACTGCGCTTGCTCAGAATATGTTTCTATTCAATGTGTGCGGCAAACAAATAATCACCATTGGGGCAATGTGCTGACATACCTACCAAACGTCATCTCATAATTCAGAGAGCTGATTGGCTGTAAGTACGTGTGCCGCGAAAATAGTAGTTGTGAAGAGGAGACGAGAGAGAGCAGCGTATTGCGATTAAAATCAGTAAAACGGAAAGAAAATGAATGAAGTTGACCATCAGCTTTGGTAAGTTATTTTATGTCATATATTTTGTTGACCTTCTGTGTGTTGCCTATGGGCTTCTGCTGGATCGATTGATATTGTGACCTCGGTGATGAGTGTCTGCGTTTTCCTTATACCACCCCCCCCCCCCCCCACCCCTCTCTATCGGAACCATGGATAGCCTACAGCAATTCCGTTACGTGTTTAAAAAAGCACCAGAAGTGTATATATACACATCTAAGTGGTTCGTGCCCCATCACTTTAGTACATATAAAAAAACGCCACTGCTGGCACATCCCCTTCCTCTTCTGCGTCTGCTGTGGCGCAAAAACACCTGATTGAGATAAGGTACAAAACAGTTTATCTGTTTCATTGGAATTGTTATCAAATTGCTAGACTCTGTACCCAAAAACACATGCGTGACATGTCGTCATCAAAAGGTAGCTCCATGTCAGCCTAGAAAAAGTGTTTATTAATGCTATAAATGCATAATGAAAGTAATAGTTAAATCACATTTGACACTTCATAAAAAATAAATGTGAATTTGTGTTTTTATAATATTTTTAATTAATAATACTAATAGCAAGTGTTCATCAGAATCAGTAATTTGTCAAGACCGTCAGAAGAAGGTTTTTGTAATTTTGTTAAATAACTGCTACTCTTTGTTAAATGTATTGTGTTTATATATAATAACATCAGCCAAATGTCATGCAATGATATTTTGTGTAGGGCTGTCAAACGATTACAATTTTTAATCAGATTAATCACAGTTTAAAAATTAATTAATCATGATTAATCACCATTCGAACTATGTCCAAAATATGCCATGTATTTACGTATATTGTTGTGGGAATGGAAAGATAAATTAAAGAAGGCGGATATATCCATTTAACATACAGTATCTATGTTTATTATAGAAAATGTCTGCCTGTCAAAATGAAAGACAACCCACACACCTATCAATCATCAAACCGTGGGGTCTTAATTCATTACGTGTTGATTTCTATCAACGGGGGAGTACTTCAGGAAAGTCGACAGAGGGGGGGGGCGGCGGCGGCGGCTAGTGGAGTACTTCGTGACCACAGGTGAACGTTGTGATCAGCTGTTTTAGCGCAGTTCTCCAGTGAAGGGGGGGGGGGAGGGAAGTCTCCCGCCGCAGCCGGTTGGCGTAGTTTTGGCACAATTCCGTTGTACAGACCGACGTTAACAGCAGCCCTGTCTGTGCACACGGAGACCGACTCTGTCATCCCGTGATCTAACCGCCTTCTGGAAAACCTTCACAAGTACGTCGGTACGCAAATGCGCTTTGTGACACAAGTGACGGTACGCATTTCAGATTACGCACATAACCTGCGTACCAGTTCCGTCTGGACTTCCTGCAACAACACCACGCCATTATCAAAGATGTTCTATTGAGAAGACGATCACTACGTGACAAAAGTTTTCAAAACCGTGGCTACCGAAATCAATCTTACTAACTGCTGTCTCTGCAATTTACTCCGCGCGAGTTGGCAGACTTTATTTTGCTTACTTTAACATCATTTTTCATGGTGGGGCTAAGCCATTTCTTGGTATGGGTGTAGCCTACCCCAGCCATACCTTGGCGCTGCCACTGGTGGCACGTATGGGGCGGGCCATTCTGCACATGCGTTAAATGCGTTAAATATTTTAACGCAATTAATTCAAAAAATTAATTACCGCCGTTAACGTGATAATTTTGACAGCACTAATTTTTTGCCTTAGATTATGGATTATATAAACACCATAATCAGATATTTAAGAACTCTTGTTGAATTAATTTAATAAAAATGGCATGTCAGGTGTATCTGACAGAGTTGACAAAATCAAGTTAGGAAATTAATAAATGTCAATTGTACTAAAAAGTGTTTTTATAAAAAAGCTTTTCCCTTACCTGATTAGTTGGCTCATTCCTTTGTCTAATAAATATACCACATTCAAATAAGGGTTGTATTTAAAACTTGTTTTGTAACTTACCTCAAGAATCAGTGCTGTAATAGTGTACAGTATATTATATTTCTTGCCCTACTGTCAATAAGAATGGACAATATCAGTAGCAAACTATAAAACATACTCTCGTTATAGGCCCATGGATAGCAGTCATAAGGTTTTCTAACATCGGAGTTGGTCACAATTTTTTTCCCGATTCCCTAGAAGGGGAAAGAGAGAGATTATTAGTTAACATACAAAATATGAAGTCATATTTTGTATATGATTGGTCACACATTTCTAACGCAGTCACACAGTTTTAAATGACCCTGACAGAAATGACAAAAGGATACATTTTCTCCTTAAAAATTAATATTATATCTATCAATCTCAATATCAGCCCATTATTTAAAACCAATAAAAAAATGACATGTTTCACTGTAAAAATGTTGTAGACGTCATTCTTCTGATCGTTCTCTGGAAAGTAGAATGGGCGACTATCAAAGGGCCTGATTCCAGGCCCTGGCATTGGCAGAAGCATGCAGGGATTGGACTCAGCGTCTGCAACCTCATAGCTGTATCCTGAGAGCTTTTGCACAGGCAACCGGCTGTACACCTGCATAAAAACACACATGAGTCAGTCCAAGTAGAGGCCAACATCATCATCATGTTCCTAATACAACATTTATTTTCCTTTTAAATCATCTTAAAAAAAAATTAAAGGTCCCATGACATGCTTTTCTGGTTATTACCCGTCCCCTTGTGTGTTATGTAGCTTTCTCTGCATGTAAACGGTCTGCAGAGTCACAAACCCTCAAAGTACACCCTGGAGCGAGTAAAACTCTAACACAGAAAATACCTGTCTATGCTGCCCCAGAACGCCTCGTTGGAGATTTTTCTTTTTCCATGTTTTTCTTCCTGGTCAGTGTGACGCAACGACGACCAAATGGACCAATCCGTGGAGCTCCTCACACACACACATACACACACACTCCCCCTTATATTTTCTCAGTCGCGCTACTCTGCGGAGTTTTGCCGGCACACACTCACTCAGCCTTATCTTTTCTCAGGCTGTGAGTGTGTGGCGAACAGCCTGGCTGTGAGTGTATGTGTGTGTGCTCAGGCTGAGTTCCGCGGTGTCTCGCAGACCCCACGCAGTAACCAGGAAACTAAACCAGTAATCCAGCTCACACTGTCCGCACCTCGAGCCTCAAAGGGCGGAGCAGCAAGCCCCACAACGTCCCGCCAACATGGCTGCTTTTTTTGGTTGCTAACAAACGCCATTGTAACACATAATCACTGATGTTCAGCTGTAACGGTGGTGGACTCATCTGAACAGAGTGGGCGAGCTGACCAATCAGAGCACATAGGGAGGGGGGGGGGGGGGGGGGCAGGAGCTCCAACAAGCCATTTAGGACTTTTTCCTGCTTATCTTTCTTACAGTGCAGACGCTTTTCTGCTTGCTCTTGCCTCTGCTTACTTTTTATGCTGATTTTCCTATTCTTATTCTCTGAAAACTTCGAGCAGCGGCTCCTGGACATTAACTTATCACTGGGACAGTTCATCTTCGTAAATAGACGGAGGGTTTCAGCCATATTTCAACATTTTTACGACGACGTCAGTCTTACAATAGCGTGGCCTAGCAACAGCTAAAGCCTGGTAGGCTACTGCTATTTAGCTAGTTGGTAGCAAAATGCCTCCGTTCTCTACAGATGACTTCCAGAAACTTATACAGAAGATGGCTGTGTTGGAAATGAAAATGCAACGGTTGGAAGTTAACGTGGAAGTGAATGGACTATGTCGTGGGAATGACACCACTTTACCAGTGTTGCAAAATAATGGAGAAGGGTATGCTAACTCACAGCTAGTTAGCAGCTACAAGGATTCCAAGGAACAGGAGGGCTGTGTACCTGGGTAATAAATCTACAAGTGGTAGTCCTCCCTGGAACTCTCTGGGTGCAAAGCCTAAGAGTAAATCATTTCCATGGGATTTGGGAGGACGGATAACAGGCAGAGCCCAGAGCTCCGAAATCTGTGATGCGACCGGCTGGCCTGCATTGTTATCACCCAGGAAGAGCGCCTCTTCAACCCCTATTCATACTAGGAAACAGCAGTGGACAGCTGCTAAAGGGAGAATTACAAACAATCCTCCTAAACCACCAAGTGTGCCAATCCAGAACAGATACGCTCCGCTGACCGAGAACCGGAGATCTGATGACCTGGATAACCTGTCCTCTTCACACAGCAGGGTAAGGACCAATAGCTACTCTAAAAGTAAAAGGCTAGAGGGAAAGCTAACGACTGGGCCTGAAACTCTGATTGTGGGTGACTCTGCTGTAAGAGATGTAAAAGGTCTGTGTAATAATAACAACACCAAAGTACTCTGTTTTCCCAAGGATGTGGTCTCTAACTTGGCTGAGAAGATCCTGCATATTGGGGCTGAACATCCGACTGTGAAGAATGTGGTACTGCACATTGGAACAAATGATGTTGTGAAACAAGAGTCAGAAGTGCTGAAAGAAGACTTTAAATGTTTGTTGGAAACTGCCAGCTCTCTAAATGCAGAGGTGTTCATCAGTGGCCCTCTACCGCCAGTCAGAAGAGGAGTGGAGAGATTCAGCAGATTGTTTGCACTGAACACCTGGCTTTCAACGGCCTGTACTGACCATTCTGTTCATTTTATTGACAATTTTAACTTTTTCTGTGATCGCAGACATCTTTTCAAGGCAAATGGAGTTTGCCTGAACAAGTCAGGAGTGAAATTGTTTATCTCTAACATATTCAACTGCCTGCGTCATCAATCTGTTCCCAAGGACAAGCGGCAAGAGGAATCAAAACAGGAGAAAGACACAACACATCACGCAGAAAACCCTGAAGAATTATCACTGCACCCGCCTGAGGAATGTTCTGATTATGGGAGACCTATGAGACAAATGGAGGAGTCTCCACTGCCCGTCACCCCCCCCCCCCCCTGTCAACGCCTTTGAGGATACTCCGTTCACCCTTTCACCCTCGCCCACCCTCCTGGAGATCGTTGAACACACAAAGGAGATACAGAGGGTTGGCACCGATTCCTTCCTGGAGTTCAAAGACCAAACGAAGGCGATACGCAGGGCTGGCACCATGTCCTTTACCCCCGCTCCTCAACGACGCCCACCAAAATCACCGCGGAGACGCGCACCATCTCCCCCGTCCTCATCACCGCGCCTACGTCAACCACCTCCCCCCCTGGCAGCATATCCTCTACCCCCGCACCATCTCGCCCGTCTCCATCACCGTGCCTACGTCGACCATCTCCCCTCCCTTCGAGGGGGCATCTGCAGTCTCCGAAGCCTGATAAGGATGTGTGTGTACAAAACACAACAAACTCTTACTGATATGTGATGGGTCCAGGCTCAAGGGCGTATGGCACTCTCAACTCTTTCCAGGACATGTCGGGGCCCTGCCTGCCAGTAGCTTTGCCGATATCTGTGTTGATAGGTAATAGATTAAGAGCGGTGAATCATAGAAACAGGAAGCGCTCAAACGTTTGTGTGAGTGTATCTCATTTAGCAGTGATTCCATGTCAGCCACAGCTTGTTTAACAAACTTAAACTAGCTTTATTAAATGTCAGGTCTTTGGCAGGAAAAACATTTTTAATCAATGATTTTATCACTGAGCACAATCTCGATTTTATGTTTTTAACAGAAACTTGGATTGAACAAAATAACAGTGCAGCTGTTCTTATCAACACATCCTCACTCCCAGGTCGGCCTATGTTGACGTTATGTCAAGTCCTGTGTCGGCTTTTTCCAACGCAAGAGGGGGGCCCTTAGCGTCCATTTTCAGCTTTCCGGGACGTCCATATGCTTCTATGGACGCTCATGGAAGCACGGCATTCGTTTGTGTCGGCTGCCCTTAACCCTTAAAGGCCGAGCGTGCCGCCCGCGGCTTCATAGAGGTAGCGTTCTAAAATGCTTAATAACTTTGTAACCGCTAATCCTATCCATCTGATTTAAAAAGTGAGGTAAAGCGGCTATTCTAGGCTTTTTGCTGGTATCACTATGTCCTTTTCCGGGATTCAGAGGCTCCGACGTGATCGGGGCAACGTTATCACATTTTACAGCCTTGATTCGTCAAGGAGACCCACGCGGCCCCTCTGTCTGAGCCAAACAGCAAAGGTTTTAGACTAAGTCCCACCCCCCTGTGTCCGGATAGGTTTAAAATGTAAAGGTCCAGGCAAACCTCTGCCCATGCTACCATCTTCTCGACCAATCAACATAGGTTGCTGTGTATGTTTTGGCGGCTGGAGATAAACAAAGAGAAACAGAGAGACGAGAGAGTAATACTAAAGAAGAGTAATTCTGCCAGCGTAAGAGAAATAAATACAACACGAGATATCTAGATACAGTCACACACACACACAAATACACATACATACACACACACACATATCCCAAGACAAATTCAAACCAACATGTCAAAACGGCGTTACACTACGGAAGAAGCCGTAGAATGTATTTTGTCTGGCGGACCGCTTAGCGATGCAGCGGTGGATTCCTCAGATTCTGAAGCTGACAACTGGCAAGGAAGAGGAGTATGATCACGGGATTGATCCCTTCGAAGATAAAAAAGTGAGTAACTTTGCTTATTTCTTATTGTTTGTGTTGCATTTATCGGTTGTTGTTTCTGTATAACGCCGAAAATAATTAGTCCTAAGAGTTTTTATAATGGATGGCCATTTGCCGTAATTGTGTCATAAAGTGAAGTCCTGAGCTCAAGATTCACTATCAATAGAGGCTACTATTTATTTCAGTAAAAAAACGTCAAGCAATACCTTTCATTTATTGCCTCATTCCGCTTGCCCTCTTTGGTTGTTTGTTATGAGGTCTAATGTTATTATATTCATTGCATTACAATTCAGTTACTGATTCCATCAACTAGTAATGTTAGCAGAGGGATAAAGTGTGAATCAAATCAAAAGTTGAGACTGTGTTTAGAAAACAGATAGGATGACACTGGAGAAATAAAAGCAATAAAGGAAATAAAATAAATTCAGACATTTATATCTGTATATTTTCCTCCCTTTTATTTTAGTCCAGAGGATGAGAGAGGGGATGCACAAGCCCCTGTCCCCATCAGTAGGCCTCCTTCAAACCGAGAGGGAAAAGAATGTGGCCAGGAGGGTGCAGCATCCAGACAAAAGGCCAAACCAATGCCAGCCCCCCTGACAGTGAAAGGGAGAGGAAGAGGGAAAGGGAAAAAAACATCTCTGACCCCAGAAGAGCCAGGAGCTGTTTGGAACGGACCTGAGGTGCCAGATACTGCCCAACAACTACCACACTTTTGCCCGAAAAGAGCCCCTGGAGTCCAAGGTTTTGTTGGTGTGGAGTATACTCCTGCACAAATATTTAGAAATTGTTTTAACAACCAAGCTGTAAATATCATCTGCAAGAACACAAACAAAAATGCTGAAAAGGAGCAGGCTAAGGGGGAAAAGTTTGTTTGGGAAAGCCGGTAAAATTCCTCATGTATGTCGGCCTTATGGCACTTCTAAAACTGCTAAAAGTAAGTGACTACTGGAGGAAGGGATCACACCTGAGTGTTCTCTTTCCTGCTCCTGTCATGACAAGAGACAGGTTCATGGCAATCAGCAGAGCTGTACATCTGAGCGACCCAGACCATGATGAATGTGGATACATTTCCTTTGCTCTTTATATATTTTTCTAATATTTTGGTTATAGTTTGAAGATCATTTGCTCTTTGTACTTTTGCACTTTCTATATATTCCTAATACTTTGTTTATAGTTTTAATATAATTTGCACTTTGTTAATTTGCACTTTGAATTTGTTTCACTGTTTGTGTTTGTATTTCAATGTTCAAATGATAATATATATCTCTGAAACAAGTTATTTTTGTTGCAATGTCATCTGTTATGGTTTAATTGTTTACTCTCAACCTTTTTTTGACAGAAGAAACATGATCAGTCATTTAAATATGGAAATACATTTCGTTTTAATTATTCCATATGATCCTAGGCGTTTTTCACTGAAAAACGCCTAGGATAATATTGTAATAAATAGCTGTAACTTGCTCAGGGAACATAATATGCAGATGAAATTTAATTTGAAAGCCTAAAACATCTAAATGCAGCTTTGTAAATAATAAAAAAGAAAATCCCTATGTTCCTGGCGGAGTAAACAGTAAAAAAACACAACATTTGTACTGGCGTTTTTGAAAAGTGCTGGTAAATTCAGCCATTATCACACAAAGTTATGGTAAAATTTGGACTTCAAATTAGCCAGACTTGAACTAGAGGTTCTCCTGAATCAAATGAGGTAAGGCACTTGATGCTGACTGCAAGAAAAGGTTAGAACAGGTTAGGAGAAACAAATAAATACAGGAGAGTCAGGCAGGCGAAAATTCCGTCTAGGTCTTTAAGGGTTAAAGGCAATGTGAGCGTCCATTCTCATTGGATAACGGAGAATTGTACACCCGGAAGTAAGTATTCCCCTTACTGTCGATTGATTTTACAGTGATATCTGCACTACTCATCGACTAAAAAACACCAGATTATCCTTGTTAATTACACAACATTGATTGGTTTAAATTGTGTGCAATGCTTTTGTATTTTTCCCCTTCGATTCGGAGAAACAAATATTTTTTCGGAGTAAAGGATGGCAGAAGACACTACACTACCCAGAATCCCCAGCTATCGTTTGGACTACACCATGTGCTCTGTTTGACGTCACGTGATCTTCAAATTTCTCCCTGCAGAAAAAAAAAACATGGCCGAACTTCGTTTTATTCTCGGTGTAAAATGCCTATTTTAAAGTTAGTTTGGCCATTAAAATGCGTTTTGATGTCATTTGATGCGAGAAATATGAGTTGTTATTTCAGATTATGTGTGCAGTGGATGTACATGATCTTTAGTTTGCTAGTTATTATGAAGATTACTTCAGGAAATCGCGACGTTTTCATTGTTACCAAGGTGGTTGCTAGGGACGCTGCTATCGATATTAATTCTGTTGTGTTGTGTAACTGTTTAATGGTGTTATCTTTATTGCTACCCCCTTCCCCGTCAATGTATAGTGTTGGTCCACAGCGCAAACGTATTAGTTTAACAAACTCCGCATCTAAAGATACGTTATTTTCCCCTGTGCAATTCCAGTCTCACATCTCACAGCACATCGTCATTAACAAATACCGGAAACAGACCGAAAACATAAAAAAAAAAAAAAATAATACTTTATTCCGAGTGTGCTTGCTTTTCTCTTTGAAAGTCATCACATAACGGCATTGTAATACACGGTTCGGCTGCATTACATATTACATATCTGCCGTAGTTCTGTATTTATAGAGCCCTGATGAGAAGACTTCTAGACAAACATGAGGAACTGAAAACGTGATGTGGATCATAAATATATCAGCCATTAAACAACATCTTACATTTCTTTTCACACAATACGTCTCGTTGCAGTATCAACACTAATTCGGCTGCCTTTTATATTTGATCCAATTGGTAGATATGCTGTATTTACACCATAAAGGTGCACAGCTGATATAAATGGACACCTAGTGGTTAAAGCATGTTATTGAATTTCATTATTTTTATTATTAGATATTAATAGGATCCCTATAAAGTATATTCATTACTCGTTATTCTCTACTAATAGTTAATTAAAGACTGTATATAATGACTATTTTGCACATCCCTTTCAAGATTTCAAGATTTTCTAAGGTTTATTGACATATCATATAGACCTACACAACTATGGTGTAGTTCTGCATTGAATGAAAAACTTGGGTCGCAGGTTCCTCAATAGTGCATTACAAGACATCTATCAATATTTGTGCGTACCTCCAGCAATGTTAACTATGTTGAAGCACTTATTTTAACTGATATTATACATAATGTATTATACTCTTATAAGATGTATGTAGATATTTGATCTCCGGCCTTGTCAGGTATTGAACAATCAATAAATAAAGAACACAGAATTGTTGAATATAAAACACAGAATTTGTGTGATTATACTAAATGATTTACAAATGAACACCACTGCATATTTAACTGTTACACATGCTGATGTAACGCAAATGTTCCAACTTGGGATCAATAAAGTATATCTTATCTTAAGCTGATCGATGGCTACTGCCATATTTGCAAAATGTGCCTCTGAACCTTGACAAGTGCATATTTCAGGCTTATCAATTAATGCAATGTAATGTTATCAATTAACAACAGGGGTCACAAACATAAGACCAGCTGTTAAATAAAGCTCTTCTGACCTTAGCTGGCATGTGTGTATATATATTAATGCTGCCCATTATGGGCACAAGCAATTTTCACCCATTTATTAATTATATGTTTTAAATGTGAGTGTTTCCTATCCCCTAAACCTCCAGGGATGTACACAGTTTAATACTGGCAACTTCTTATTATGGGAAATACGAAAACGTCTTTTAAAACTACAACTCCCAGTAGAGACGTGCCATAGATAGAGAACATGTTGCGAAACAGAATAGCCAGCATGTGTAGTTCTGGGGATGGGGTGGGGGAGGGGGGGGGGACGCGGTGGTCCCGTTCAAATCCAGTTTTGGACATTCTGCCGTTCGAGGCTCTGCGTAACCCTCGGAGCACACTCTCCAATCACAGAGCTTGAGGACTATCACGGGGTTTGTCAAACAGAGCACATGGTGTAGTCCAAACGATAGCTGGGGATTCTGGGTAGTGTAGTGTCTTCTGCCATCCTTTACTCCGAAAAAATATTTGTTTCTCCGAATCGAAGGGGAAAAATACAAAAGCATTGCACACAATTTAAACCAATCAATGTTGTGTAATTAACAAGGATAATCTGGTGTTTTTTAGTCGATGAGTAGTGCAGATATCACTGTAAAATCAATCGACAGTAAGGGGAATACTTACTTCCGGGTGTACAATTCTCCGTTATCCAATGAGAATGGACGCTCACATTGCCTTTAAGGGCAGCCGACACAAACGAATGCCGTGCTTCCATGAGAAGCATATGGACATCCCGGAAAGCTAAAAATGGACGCTAAGGGCCCCCCCCTTGCGTTGAAAATGGACGCTAAGGCCCCCCACCTTGCGTTGGAAAAAGCCGACACAGGACTTGACATAACGTCAACATAGGCCGACCTGGGAGTGAGGATGTGTTGTTCTTATCGAATCAACCCCTCCCAACTTTAGTTTTATGAGTCAGGAAAGAATGCATAAGAAAGGGTTGCTATTCTGTTCAATGATTCCCTTCAATGCAGGAAGACATCTTATGGGAACTTTGCTTCTTTTGAATATGTGGCCCTTCAGCTGAAATGCTCCTCTCGAGCTCTGTTCCTAAATATCTATAGACCACCCAAATACTGTGCAAGCTTTTTTGATGACTTTACTGAACTGCTGTCTATAGTGTGTATTGACTTTGACCGTCTAGTCATTGTTGGTGATTTTAACATCCATGTTGACAACCCCCAGGACAGAGGGGCTAAAGAACTATTTTGTGTTCTTGATAGCTATGGACTGACTCAGCATGTGACGGAGTCCACGCACAATAAGGGGCACACTCTGGACTTAATTATCTCAAAGGGTCTGAATATCTCTAAGGTTGTGGTGACTGATGTTGCACTCTCTGACCATTCCTGTGTTTTCTTTGAGAGCTCTATTTCTGTTCACAAAAATGTTCAAAAAGAGGTAACCACAAAGCGATATTTAACTGAAAATACTAGGGAAATGTTTACTCAGAATTTCTCTTCCACACTTGCCCCTGCCAACATCTCAGTAAATGAGCTAGTAGATCATTTTAATTAAAAAATTCAAAATGTTATAGATGCCATTGCTCCAACTAAGGTAAAGGAAGTGACTGGCAAGAAAATATCTCCATGGAGAAAGGCCAAAAAGAGAATGTCGAAAAGCTGAACGCAGGTGGCAAAAAACAAATCTCCAGGTTCACTTTGAAATCTATAAAGAGAGACTTGGCCTTTATAATTTGGAATTGAAAAACGCACGACAATCGTTCTTCTCTGACATCATTACCAAAAACAAAAACAACGCACGTGCCTTGTTTGCTACCGTCGACAGACTAACTAACCCCCCAGTGTCAGTAGCCTCTGAATTTCTATCCACCAGGGCGTGCAATGATTTTGCCTCCTTTTTCACTGACAAAATTCAGAAAATCAGACAAGCAGTCAGTGCCTCTGCATCAGGAACAGCAAATGTGTTGTCCCTATCTCCACTTAACATCAATTCAGACATCATGACACAATTCCATCAGATTAATGATAAAAACCTAGAGGACATTATTCAACTTCTGAAATCCTCCTCTTGCTGCCTTGATATTATTCCAACAGGATTTTTCAAAGATGTTTTGCCTTGTATGGCCTCAGATCTACTTCATATAGTAAACAAATCTCTTCACTCTGGTATTTTTCCACAGGCCCTGAAAACTGCAGTCATTAAACCGCTCTTAAAAAAGAATAATCTAGATGCTTCAGTAATGAACAATTACAGGCCCATATCAAACCTGCCATTTCTAGGTAAAATCATTGAAAAAGTTGTTTTTCAACAGTTGAGTAATTTCTAATTAAGTAATTAAATTGCATTTAAATAACTGTTTTGATGTGTTCCAGTCAGGCTTTCGTCCAAACCACAGCACTGAGACTGCTCTTGTAAAGGTCTTTAATGACATCCACTTAAACACAGACAGTGGCAGAACTTCAGTGTTAGTATTATTAGTAGGGCCGGGACTTTAACGCGTTAATTAAGATTAATTAATTACACAAAAATTAACGCGTTCAAAAATTAACGCATTTTAATCGCACTTATTTTTGCACCGCGGAACGTTTCTCACTGGATGAGTTTCAGGCGTACCGATTATACTGGAGCACCAACTCATGTTCATGACTTCAGACAACAAAAAACCACAGTGAACAACAGTGGGATATGTTGTTTTAAAAAACGGACGGATGGAAGCGTCGATAAGAGCACGGTTGTGTGCAAATTATGCAAAAAGGAATTTGCATATCACCGCAGCACATCAAGCCTCAAGTATCACCTCAATGCAAAACATATAGCAGCTAGCGTGGAAGCTAGCGTGGACGTTAGCCTCTTTTATCGCGTTCACACCAAAAAGAGCCGGTACTAAAATTAGTTCATGAGAACCTTTTTACCCCCACGAAAGTCCCTGCTAGAGAGCAGAGAGCTGCTAGAGAGCAGGGACTTTCGTACGGCTCTCTTGTGAGAAAATAGCTATATTTCTGATTGGCTGGGCGGATTGCAAACCACGCCCCATAAAACTCCCAAAAAGTTTTGTGAATTTTATTATCCTCGCATTAGCATTATTAGCATTAGCCCAGCGCAGAAACACAGAGAGACTAATTTATGGCAACACAAAATAAAACATGGGAGCGGTGGAGATGAGGAGGTGTCGGCGTTCTGGCGATTTACTCGGAAGGCTGCTGGGACTCCCAGCAGCTTCTACTGAAGCCAGTCCCCAACTCCGGGGACTTTGGGCGGCAGTATACGCCGTGAAGTGGTTTGCGGCCTGCCAGTAAACCCAAAGCAGAAGAAGAAGAAGTGACGTCAGCGGCTTCATTTGCCTAATCCACCCCCAGGTTCAAAGAGTTCTCATGAACTAAGTTCTCATGAACCTTTGTGGGAAAAGTACTGCGGTGGGAATGCGCCTAATGGTATACTAAAATCCATGTGAAAAAAATTGCTTCTCACTGTTCTCAGGTCAAATATTTATATGTGATTAAAAATGCGATTAATTTCGATTAATTAATTACAAAGCCTCTAATTAATTAGATTAATTTTTTTAATCGAGTCCCGGCCCTAATTATTAGATCTCAGTGCTGCGTTTGACACTGTTGACCACAGCATATTACTAGACGGACTGGAAAACTGGGTGGGACTTTCGGAAACAGTTCTGAATTGGTTTGAATCCTACTTAAAGGACAGAAACAACTTTGTTTCTATAGGTAAATACACATCTGAGTTGACAAATATGACATGTGGGGTTCCTCAAGGCTCCATCTTGGGGCCTCTTCTCTTTAACATCTACATGCTACCACTGGCTCAGATAATGAAAAACAACAAAATAAGTTACCATAGCTATGCAGATGACACACACATTTACGTAACAATTTCACCAGGAGACTATGCTCCAATTCAAACACTGAGTAAGTGCATTGAACAAATCAATGACTGGATGTGTCAGAACTTTCTCCAATTAAACAAAGATAAAACTGAGGTAATGGTTTTTGGAGCCAAGTCAGAACGTATAAAAGTTAGCGCTGAGCTTCAGTGTGCAATGTTCAAAACAACAGATAAAGCCAGAAATCTAGGTGTAGTCATGGACTCTGACCTGAGTTTCAACAGTCACATTAAAACTGTTACTAAATCAGCCTACTATCGCCTAAAGAATATATCTAGGATTAAAAGACTAATGTCACAGCAGGATTTGGAAAAACTTGTCCATGCTTTTATCTTCAGTAGACTCGACTACTGCAATGGTGTCTTCACAGGTCTCACTAAAAAATCTATTAGAAAGCTGCAGCTAATTCAGAACGCCGCTGCTCGAGTCCTCACTAACACTAAGAAAGTGGATCACATCACTCCTGTTCTGAAGTCTTTACACTGGCTTCCTGTGTGTCAAAGAATAGATTTCAAAATACTGCTGCTGGTTTATAAAGCACTGAATGGTTTAGGCCCAAAATACATTTCTGACCTCCTGCTAAATTATGAACCATCCAGATCTCTCAGGTCTTCAGGGACTGGTCAGCTTTCTGTCCCCAGAGTCAGAACTAAACATGGTAAAGCAGCGTTCAGTTATTATGCTCCAAATATCTGGAACAAACTCCCAGAAACCTGCAGGTCCGCTACAACTCTGACTACTTTTAAATCCAGGCTGAAGACTTTTCTTTTTGTCGCTGCTTTTAATTGAACTATTCATATCTTAGACTGCAGTGTAACTTTTATCCATGTACTTTTTTCTTTTAATGTTTAATTGACTGCACTGTAACTTTTATCCATGTATTTTTTCTTTTAATGTTTATTTTATTAGCTTTTCTTTTTAATGACTGATTTTAAATGCCATTTTCTTAATCTCTTTCATTTTTTGTAAAGCACTTTGAATTGCCTTGTGTTGAAAAGTGCTATATAAATAAACTTGCCTTGCCTTGCCTTGCCTTGCCTTGCCTTGCCTTGCCTTGCCTTGCCTTGCCTTGCCTTGCCTTGCCTTGCCTTGCCTTGCCTTGCCTTGCCTTGCCTTGCCTTGCCTTGCCTTGCCTTGCCTTGCCTTGCCTTGCCTTGGACAGAGAGTGAATACACACAATATACACAGATGCTGTATGAGAAACCAATGTGATTTTGGAACATTGAACAAAGTAAATCTATTCTAGTAGACCTCAACAATGGAATTATGATTAGTAGAAATTGCCATGTCATGGCACCTTTAAGTTCAAATAAAAAAAGACCTGCAGAATGCAGGCAAAGAACAGCTGTACTGCTGGGCTAATTTCAAATTCAGTGTGGATCTGGCAGCTGACAGTGGAAAAAAGGTATTTGTAATGCCTTTATCTGGAGATCACAACTTGATTTTTTTGTTTCTATAACTGGTCAATTTATGTTAGTTTGCGGGAAAACAAAAGACTGATTTCTCAAGATAAGTAGTGTGAATAGTCAGTAGCTACACAGCACCACAGGTCAGCTCTGCTGAATCTTTCTGTGAAAACTGTAGACTATAAAAAGTGTCAAAAATGTAAGCTCTATGTTAAAAAACTGTTAACTGACAAATGAAAAGGACTGATCTGAATGTTATCTTTAGCAGAAAGTCATTGCATTTACCGATTCTGTATAGTGTATTAGAATGATTTACAGTCAGATCAAGGACAATCATTACTGATCAATTAAAAAGATATTTCAGGGGCTATACTGTAGTATCATCCAATATCATACTATCATCCAATATAATGCTATTGCACTTGACTCCAGTATTAAGAGGAAGCAAAATAAATGTTAACTAGGTCGATTTGTAAAGTTTTCTTTCTCTCTGTTCCATCGGGTTTCCATGTCTAGCATAATGGACTAGGCTACAACGACATTTGGTTGTGCAACCGTATGTTGCGTAATGAGAATCCTTGTTTTATATCTATACTATTTTAACTTCTAGCTCCTTTTAAATCCATGCCTTGTTTTAAGCATTAAAAACATCATGCTCAGATGTGCGTAAAGTTATGATATGGTTTCATACCGAGTCAACAGTTCTGGTCGATGGCTCTGACGGAGCACATGGAGCCTGGGTGAGCCTGCAGGGTGAGCGTGGTCTTCTCTGCTGGAAGCTCCTGGAGAGAGGAGAACCTCAGAGACACCTGCAGAGAAGACACCAAGGTGGGGAAGCATTAGTTTGACAGCCCAAAAGAAGTAAAGACCTACTGTACAGTATGGTAAAGACTTAAAACCATGAAGTTGAATACCTTGTTATTGAGGCAGAGACTGATTGGGAAGTCCATGCTATCGGCCACAAGCTCCCCTTTGGGCATCACAGTATAAACGACCACCTGGGCAAAAGGTGCCAGGTTTGTAACCTGACGTAGTGGCACAGACAACTCTCCTTTGTTGACTGAACCATGACACACAGAGAGAAAAGGAAATTACATATGAAATTATCACAATAAGTAAACACAAATAATGTACTCTTCTCATTCAACTAACATAATATAATAACCTGCGAAAGTAGCCTGATGCTAATGTAGGTACCAATAGGCACATACATATTTCTTTTTATAAATGCCCAGCAGGTGGAGACTCCACTGGTTGCAAAAACTCTAAATGCATAGAAGTCTATGAAAAAAAAGTCTCTGATATAATCATTTGGTAAATATATTCTTTATGAGTTTATGGTTTCATTGAGTAGTTTTAATTATCTTTAATACATCATGATGTTAATTTTGTACATTATGATTTATGATCCCATTTAGAGTCAAATAGACAATGAAGTAGGTTGTGCATTTGGGCGTGGCTACCTTGTGATCTGCTGACAATAATAGAAATACAATCATGACCAGACTAATCAATTTTGATGCCCATCTTAGTTTAAGTAGCAGTTGTTATTACCAATTTCCGGTTGAACAGCAACTGGGAGACTGCCATGCTGAACAATTCCACCCCTGGACATTACCTACGAAGAAACATGACGCAGGCAGATCAATTAAATAATTACATTAGATATAGTTTTGCAATGCATCCTACAGTCTTTCAAGTTCAGTCAGATATTAGATTAGAAAAACAAAAGACTGTCCAACTAGACAACAGCGCAAACAAACCCATGACATTTTGCAACTAACTTTCCCAGTCTGTAAGTGTGCTTCAGCTACAAGCAAAAAGCTAGCAACATGTGGATGATCTTTGCAAAACTGGTAATTACAATGAGCTAATACTGACAGTACCTCATAACTTATTACACGAGTCTTACCAGGTAAAAGATTTGGAGGATCTCCTGGCCGTTCTTCAGCTCCGTCCCCTCGATGATGTACTGAGCACGCACCGTTGCGTCTTTGTCACAAGCCAGCTCCCCGTTCACCTGCATGAGTTTCAGGAAACTACTGCTCTTGGAGTAAAATGCTATGACGTTGTGGTATGCAGTCCTGTACTCTGGTCTGCGCACGTCTGGCACATACAGCTCATTCACTTCCGTCTTTCTGGATCGCGCCTGTAGACCAAACAATCACATCTCAGGTTTTAAAACAACCGCCTTCACTTCACAAAAAGGTGCAGTATTGACGTATTTTTGAAGTCTAGCATCTCAAGGGTTCTCTCGTCAAAAAGCAACAGGATTTCCCTTATTAGATTTCTGTCTAATGCAGAAAATAAGCTTTGTGGCCAACACAAGTTTTTTTTACGCAGGATAATCTCCACATATTAACACCACTTTATGATTTTTGAAGAGTAAACACAATAATCCGAAGTAAAAAGCTATAAACAAAACTACATGATGGAAGCAACCGCCATTTTTCTGACTCATAGAAGCTTTGGACATTACTGACACATTTTATATCGTAGAACCAAATATGACAATCTCGTAAATGTGTGTAAGCCACAGACTTTTTTTCAGGCTGCTAACCACAAACACATTGGAAAAAACGTTGAGACAATGTAACCGGAAGGGGTAAATTACCAAGTATTTTCCAGATTGTAGGCCTTATCCCTGCACTCTATATACCTTTAACTATTACATAATGAACCTTAATGATCTCAAAATGGGATTAATTAAAAAATAATCTTGTTCACCTCCAACATGATCAAAAGGGTGGAAAGTTTCTTTAACTAGATATGGATTATATAATTGATCAATAGAGAATTGGTTATAAATAGGAAGCTCTTCAACTGAATTCATTATGCTGCAGTAACCAACCTGTAGATTCACATTGTCCTTCCAGAGGGCGGTGTCAAAAGAAAACGAAGCCTTGCCATTCGTGCCTGTAGTCAGCTTGACTGCTTGAGAGTTGCCAGCAGACACATACACGGCCTCATTGGTGACAGCTTTGTTGTCTGGACCGATCACTTTGACCTGTAAATAAGTGAGAATTGGACACATTTTTAAATATCTTGTTCTTCTCTTTTCTAAGGTTACATTAAAATAAAAAACATCTTATTGATATTTTGTATCTCTTTTATTTATTTGAAATTGAGGTTATCCAAAAGTAACAAATCTGGTTACATTTCCTTTATATTTAGATACTCAGATTAGGTTACTAATTACATTCTTTTTCTTTACAGGTCAATGTAACGCAATGCATTTTTTCAAAGATACCCTCCTAACTGTTTGTGGATAATTTCCCAAACTGTAGTATCGCTAACTATCCACTAGTCTAGCATGGATATGAATAAATATGTATCATGTGGTGTGGTAACGGCATCTATATGGTAGCTCCCAGTGGTCTCTCTCTCTCTCACTAAATACCTTTCCCTCGAACAAGATGCCAGGCATGTATGCTTCAGGTACGTCCTCGAAGGTGACAGTTCTGACAATAGTGCTGAAGCTGGTGCGCCCAGTGCCTGTAAGAATGACTCCTAAATGGTAGAAAACATACAGATCACAGCTCATCAGGAAACAATGGTGATTACTCAATGAACAGTCAATGCTCCTATGTAAACAGCCAAGCTACCTGTGCCGTACTCCTCCAATTCTGCATTCAACTCAAAACTGACATCGTTCATGCTCCATGTTGAGTTGAAACACTGCCAGGTTCACAGTTTGTGTAGCACAGCCAGCTTTGTCAGTCTGGAAGATAATAGCACAAGTCCATTTCAAACCAAAAATAGAATTTAAAGAGAGAAATAACAGCATGTATTTTATTAATCTGGGGTACTCACCGTCAGTTCATACGTTTTGCAGATATCTTTTTCCTGGTTCCTTGAAAACCAGAACCTTTGGGTAGCAATTTTGCAAAAAACTGCCTTGACTGAACCGACAACTGGTTTCCCATAGGTGTATCTGCAGGAGAGAGCACACAGATTGAGGAATGCTCTTCAGGAATGGATATTTAAAATGTGTATTTATTGCAGTACAATACGTTAATGTTCATTAAGGTCTGAAAGCTCTTATTTCTTAAGAATCGCACTTAACACTACAGTACACAAACTGCTCATTTATTTACCAAAGAAAAACGACCATTGCTCCAAAAATACGTACGCTTTTATTTTCCTTCCATCCATGATTAAGACATGAAAGTCCCTACTCAGTCTCCGATTGACTCACCTTAATATTTTCACCCCAACCGTGATATTTGTAACCATCCATCCATCCATCTTCTTCCGCTTATCCGTGGTCGGGTCGCGGGGGTAGCAGTTCCAGCAGAGAGCCCCAAACTTTCTTTTCCCTGGCGACATCAACCAGCTCTGACTGGGGGATCCCAAGGCGCTCCCAGGCCAGCGAAGAGATATAATCCCTCCACCTGGTCCTAGGTCTACCCCTTGGTCTCTTCCCAGCTGGACGTGCCTGGAACACCTCCCTAGGGAGGCGCCCAGGTGGCATCCTAACTAGGTGCCCGAACCACCTCAACTGGCTCCTTTCGACGCGAAGGAGGAGCGGCTCAACTCCGAGTCCCTCCCTGATGACCGAACTTCTCACCTTATCCCTAAGGGAGACACCAGCCACCCTGCGGAGAAAACCCATCTCGGCCGCTTGTATCCGCGATCTCGTTCTTTCGGTCATGACCCATCCTTCATGACCATAGGTGAGGGTAGGAACGAAAATGGCCCGGTAGACAGAGAGCTTTGCCTTCTGGCTCAGCTCCCTTTTCGTCACAACGGTGCGGTAAAGCGACTGCAGTACCGCTCCCGCTGCTCCGATTCTCCGGCCCATCTCACGCTCCATTGTTCCCTCACTCGAGAACAAGACCCCGAGATACTTGAACTCCTTCACTTGGGGTAAGGACTCATTCCCTACTTGAAGTGGACAGTCCATCGGTTTCCTGCTGAGAACCATGGCCTCAGATTTGGAGGTGCTGATCCTCATCCCAGCCGCTTCACACTCGGTTGCGAACCGATCCAGTGAGTGCTGAAGGTCGCAGACCGATGAAGCCATTAGAACCACATCATCTGCAAAAAGCAGTGGTGCAATCCTTAGTCCACCGAACTGCAGACCCCCTCCCCCATGACTACGCCTTGAAATCCGATCCATGTATATTACAAACAGGATTGGTGACAAAGCGCAGCCCTGGCGGAGGCCAACCCTCACCGGAAATGGGTCCGACTTACTGCCGAGGACCCGGACACAGCTCTCGCTTTGGGAGTACAGAGATTGGATGGCCCTGAGTAGAGACCCCCCTCACCCCATACTCCCGCAGCACCTCCCACAGTAACTCCCTGGGAACTCGGTCATACGCCTTCTCCAAGTCTACAAAACACATGTAGACCGGATAAGCGTATTCCCAGGCCCCCTCCAGGATCCTTGTGAGAGTAAAAAGCTGATCCGTCGTTCCACGACCAGGACGGAATCCGCATTGTTCCTCCTCAATCTGAGGTTCGACAATCGGCCTGACCCTCCTTTCGAGTACCTTAGAGTAAACTTTCCCGGGGAGGCTGAGTAGTGTGATGCCTCTGTAATTGGCACACACCCTCTGATCCCCCTTTTTAAAAAGGGGGACCACCACCCCGGTCTGCCACTCCTTCGGCACTGTTTCCGACTTCCACGCAACGTTGATGAGACGTGTCAACCATGACAGTCCCTCAACACCCAGAGCCTTCAGCATTTCCGGGCGGATCTCATCCACCCCCGGGGCTTTGCCACTGTGGAGTTGTTTGACGACCTCAGTGACCTCCCCCCCGGGAGATTGGTGTTGATCCCCCGTCATACTCCAGCTCTGCCTCTAACATAGAGGGCGGAGTTGTCGGGTTCAGGAGTTCCTCAAAGTGTTCCTTCCAACGCCCTAACACTCCATCAGTTGAGGTCAACAACGTCCCATCCTTACTGTACACAGCTTGGATGGTTCCCTGCTTCCCCCTCCTGAGGTGTCGGACAGTTTTCCAGAACAACTTTGGTGCCGCCCGAAAGTCCTTCTCCATGTCTTCTCCGAACTTCTCCCACACCCGCTGCTTTGCCTCGGCCACGGATGAGGCTGCTGCCCTTCGGGCCTGTCGGTACCTTGCAACTGCCTCGGGAGTCCCCCGGGATAACAAATCCCTGAAGGCCTCCTTCTTCAGTCGGACGGCTTCCCTGACCACCGGTGTCCACCAGGAGGTTCGAGGGTTACCGCCCCTTGAGGCACCTAGGACCTTGAGACCACAGCTCCCCGCCGCGGCTTCGGCAATAGAGGCTTTGAACACCGACCACTCTGGTTCAATGTCCCCAACCTCCACAGGAATGCCCGAAAAGCTCCGCCGGAGGTGTGAGTTGAAGGCCTCCTGAACTTGGGCCTCCTCCAGACGTTCCCAGTTCACCCCGAACTACACGTTTGGGCTTACCAGGTCTATCCAGAGGCTTCCTCCCCGCCACTCGACCCAACTCACCACCAGATGGTGATCAGTTGACAACTCCGCCCCTCTCTTTACCCGAGTGTCCAAAACATACGGCCTCAGGTCCGATGATACGATAACGAAATCGATCATGGACCTTCTGCCTAGGGTGCTCTGGTACCACGTACACTTATGAGCATCCTTATGTTCGAACATGGTGTTTGTTATGGGCCAATCCATGACTAGCACAGAAGTCCAGTAACAAACCACCACTCCGGTTCAGATCAGGGGGGCCGTTCCTCCCAATCACGCCCCTCCAAGTGTCTCCATCATTGCCCACATGTGCGTTGAAGTCTCCCAGCAAGATTAAAGAGTCCCCTTCAGGAGCCCCATACAGGACTCTTTCCAGGGTCTCCAAGAAGGCCGTATACTCTGAACTGCTGTTGGGTGCATAAGCACACACAACAGTCAGAGTTTTCCCCCCCATAACCCGCAGGCGTAGGGAGGCGACCCTCTCGTCCACTGGGGTAAACTCCAACAACGAAGCACCTAACCGGGGACTTGTGAGTATCCCCACACCCGCCCGGCGCCTCACACCTTGAGCAACTCCGGAGAAGAATAGAGTCCAACCCCTATCCAGAAGTAAGGTTCCAGAGCCGACGCTGTGCGTAGAGGTGAGCCCAACCAGATCCAACTGGTAACGCTCCACCTCCCGCACAAGCTCCGGCTCCTTCCCCCCCAGAGAGGTGACGTTCCACGTCCCCAAAGCCAGCTTCTGTCGCCCGGGTCTGGTCCGTCGAGACCCTCCGCTTTCACTGCCACCCTTCTGGCAGCGCACCCGACCCCATCGATGTTTCCCGTAGGTGGTGGGCCCGCGGGACGGAGAAGCGGAGGTGTTGCCCACGTTGCCTTTTCGGGCTGGGCCCGGCCGGGCTCCGTGGCAAGCCCGGCCACCAGACGCTCGCCGACGAGTCCTCCTTCTGGGCCTGGCTCCAGAAGGGGACCCCGGGCTTCCTCCGGGCCGGGTATCCTCACTTCTTAGTTTTTCTTTCATGAGGTCTTTTGAACCAATCTTAGTCTGGCCCCTTGCCTGAGACCAATTTGCCATGGGAGACCCTACCAGGAACACAAGGTTCCAGACAACACAGCCCCCAGGTTCATCAGGGCACACAAACCTCTCTACCACGGTAAGGTGCTGGTTCTTCAGAGATTTGTAACCGACCTATAATAAATCTCAAACGACATTCCTAATTTTAGCCAACTCAACATGTACTAGCCAATCGGAGGCAGTTTAATGCAGGTCATGCCTTTGCTATAGTAGGAAACACTTTTATTGTTAAGACAAAATTAAAAATCGAATTAGATTCAGATGGCTGAATTGTTTATGCTCAGTTTGTTTGTATGGCATTCTCTATTATCTAACATGTTACATTTGTGTTTTTCTATTGTTTTTAAGGTTTTCTACCTGGACAATTACTATAGATATCTACATAAGTCAACTGTTGAAAAGAGAAATAAATACAAACAAATAGGAAAGAGTTGTCTATGCGTCTATCTTGCCCTCAAGCCTCTCATATTTGGACAAACATTGAAAAAAGCCCAAAAATCCCCAAAGAACTTTACAATAATTAAGGTTTGTTGCTATGTGGTTGTAATAGCTATACGCTGCTGTTTGTTCGTTAAGAATGTGTATTTGTGAAGCAATGGGCCATAGGACGAATGAGCTTTCGGTCCAGTGGGACATGTTTTGGACTATTGGGGTGTTGGCCTTCAGATACCAGAGAACGGTTTTCTGTGTGAAACGCACACTCAGACACCATTGCCTAAAACAGTTTTATACTCTTGCAAAAAAATGCAGCAGTACCAGTAGAGTTTTCCTTTTCGTTATACCAAAATTGAGGAGAATTACATATATTTTTAATAAAATAGCCACTGTGCTAAACTTCATTGCCATTGCTAACCACTGTCAGGTCCTTGATGTGAGACACTCACTTTCCACAAATCTTTAGTGTTGCCTCCTTGTCCAGGATGGAAATTACATTGGGTAGTTCAACCTTTACCTCATATTTTGGCAAAACTGAAGGCGAGGAAAATTATTTCAAAATGTAACTGCTGAAAAGGAACATACAGTGTAGATCAAACATATCAATCGTTTTGGTAATATTCAGCAAATAACTGCAGCAGACCGTATTCCTTGATGTCGAAGCTGTGGGATATTTGCTCTCCTTGGTCCGTTGTGGCAGTGATCACGTAGCTTCCCTGAACCGCCTCAGGAATCATGGGGTGGGAAATATCAAGGATACCGCTAACAAGGTTCCTATCTACGGAAGAGGATTAGGGCCACATAAAAAAAATTTTTGTGAGGATTTGAAAAAAATATTATTATTTTTTGTTCTGAGAAAAAAGTCAGAATTCTGACTTTAATCTCAGAATTCTGACTTTAATCTCAGAATTCTGACTTTAATCTCAGAATTCTGACTTTTTTCTCAGAAAAAAAAATAATATTTTTTTTGGGAGAAAAAAAGTCAGAATTCTGACTTTAATCTCAGAATTCTGACTTTAATCTCAGAATTCTGACTTTTTTCTCGGAAAAAAAAAATGTTTTTTTTTTGGGAGAAAAAAAGTCAGAATTCTGACTTTAATCTCAGAATTCTGACTTTTTTCTCGGAAAAAAAAAATATTTTATTTTTGGGAGAAAAAAAGTCAGAATTCTGACTTTAATCTCAGAATTCTGACTTTAATCTCAGAATTCTGACTTTTTTCTCGGAAAAAAAAAATGTTTTTTTTTTTGGGAGAAAAAAGTCAGAATTCTGACTTTAATCTCAGAATTCTGACTTTTTTCTCGGAAAAAAAAAATATTTTTTTTTTGGGAGAAAAAAGTCAGAATTCTGACTTTAATCTCAGAATTCTGACTTTAATCTTAGAATTCTGACTTTTTTCTCAGAACAAAAAAACATTTTTTTTTTGGGAGAAAAAAAGTCAGAATTCTGACTTTAATCTCAGAATTCTGACTTTTTTCTCAGAAATACCGGTAACTGTCGAACCAGCTTCACTGCGATTTACACATTGCAGTAGGCAACAATGGAGGACGTGAGTGAATTTCTGCGCGCCAGAGGGGTCCAAGAGGAAACCATATTGCAAATGGAAGAACAAAAGGTGAGTTATAAATATATAAGTGTGTTTTGGGCGTTCGTAAAAACAACGAAAAGGCGTTAGAATATGAAATGCAGACATTGATGAGCTAGCAGCAAGTGCATTAGCTTATATGCTATGGCTCCCCCCCATCTAATTCAGTAAATAATGGTTTAGTTCGTTGACACGCAAGTTTGTGCTTGTTGGAACAGTGGCGACTAACCAAGAGCAACAGCCTGGTGGTTTTCATGTTTCTGTAGAGAAGATTTCATTAAGTGTGTTTAACAAGGCAGCTAGCAGCTAGCTGAGAGCCTGACAGCTACCGCTCACCAGCCTGGCGGGGAAAAACCATGGGAAATACATATCGCCCAAACTTCTTTTTGTTTGCCATCATTACTTCAAATTATTTTTGCCTGTAACAGTTTAGAGATCAGTGGTCAAAGTACAACGCAAGGAGGCAGTTGCTAATTATATTCCCAAAATTCGCCCAGTAAAACCCCTCTCGGTACTGTAGCATTGTTACCACAGGGGTTTGGGCCATTGTCCTTGTATCCCACAATCACAGAATTATCAGCATATGAATATGAATCCTGCTGTACTGTCTGAAGGAGATTAAAACAGCAGGACAGTGTTGGTAATTGTATCTAGTATCGCTGCGTATCATGTCAGTCTCTAACGTTAACGTTACTGAAAGCTGCCGTTGGTGGGCCGCTGGCTCTGGCATAGGTGGGCCGTGGACTTTCACAGCGCCGGTACCGCATCCGCCGCCGCAAACACCCGCCGTTGCGAGGCTCTGGTGGCTCCGGCAGGTCCGGTGCAGCGGTGCTGTGAAAGTCCACCGCCGTTGCGAGTCTCCGGCTGTAATAATCCACTTTAAAAACACTTTTAAGGGTTATACTTATGTGAAGGTTATAAACTTTAGGGTAACCAGGGAAACTAGTAGTTTCTGGTTTTTTCTAATAAAGTGACAACAGTACCATCATGGCAAAAACTGGCTTTTTAAGGGTTAATATTCTGAAAATTAATGAATGTTTTGTATTATGAACAGGACTGATTTGGTCTGCGAAATGGCAAAATAGTATATATCTATATATAACGATGTACAAGGGTTGACAATAGTTATACAATGTGCACAAACTTCATTGTGTTTTCTTTTCTTTCTTCTTTGCAGATTGACAGCGACGTCATTGGTCTTATGGATGATGCCACTCTTCAAAAATACATCCCCTCCTACGGAGACCGAATAGCCATCTTTAATCATTGTAGAAGTAAAAGGCCCACATCAAAGCGAAAAAAAGGCCTTTATGAAAGACTGAGGGAAAAAATGACACTGAGATCGGAAAGTTCTCAAGGAAACGCATCAGGTACAGAAACAAGAAAAACACAGACAAAGAAGCTGAAAGCCACAAGAAATATTGAAATAGGCTGGATTCACAATGACACTAACACAACCAAACAAGTAAGGGCAAAACAAGGAGGTGGCACTAGAAAAATTAAACTATCAACTAATGCTGGTTTGAATGAAATCCTTGAAACAGGAAAGACACTATTTTTTCCTGATGGAATATCACCTAAAGGACCTGAATCAGAGTTCGACTTTGAGGTGTGGGATTTTAAACAAAACTGCCTTACAGCTGAAACATGCCCTTCAATTAGCACAATGTACGAAACTGTGCAAATGACAATGTTGCGATTTTACATTGCCACAAAGCGAAAACCTTCTGCAAACGCTGACAGCGACACAGTTGAAGAGACTTCTGAGTTTAATCTTGTCTCGGGTGAAAATGACGACTACACAGATGTCATTATTGTTTTGGACGACATACAGCGATCACTAAACATTTCTAGTGATCCTGAAATCACCTTTGGTCCTCATTTCGGCATCGAGGAAGATGAAGAAGACACACTCATATTTGAGAATGTTCCTGTCCCCGCCAGTCCACTTGAGGCAGAGAAACAACTAACAATCACTGTACATCATGCAAACACCCTAGCTGACATGATTACTGCCTTTTCTGATGCAGAGATTTTAAACAAATCATTGAATGTGAGGCGCATTCTCCCAGATAACAAGGAAGAAGCAGGCAGTGGTTCTGGGGTACTGAGGGATGTTCTCAGCTGCTTCTGGCAAGAATTCTATGAGAGATGCACACTTGGGACAACAGTTAAAGTGCCCTACATTCGCCATGATTTTCCTGCTGAAACATGGAAGGCAATTGGAAGAATCCTTTTGAAAGGTTACCAAGATTGTGAATATTTCCCAAACAAACTTTCACTGCCTTTCCTTGAACAGGTGCTGTTTGATAATGTGTACAGTGACCTCAAAGCATATTTTATGCAATTTGTGAGCAGCCAAGAACGTGAAGTTTTGATGCAAGCGCTGACTGATTTCACTGCAGTTGACACTGATGACCTTTTGGAGGTTCTCGACAGCTATGGCTGTAGAAGGAAAGTCAGCGCAGAGAATCTTCCTAAAATAATTGAAGAAATTGCCCACAAAGAGATGGTCCAAAAACCAATGTTCGTTATTGACTGCTGGAGGGAGATTAACCATCAACATCTCAACCTCAGTCCAGAGGCACTGACTAAGTTGTTGTCTGACCTGCAACCCACCACAAAAAAAGTCTGCAAACTACTGAAATTTGATGTTGATTTGACTACAAACCAAAAAGAGGTAGCAAATCATCTGAAAAGATTCATCAGAGAGCTAGATGAGAGTAAACTTCAGAAGTTTCTACGGTTCTGCACAGGATCTGATCTCATTGTGACCGACAGCATCTACGTGGGATTTGAGAAAATGACAGAGTTCACAAGAAGACCGATTGCACACACATGTGGGAATATTCTGCACATAGCTGACAGCTATGAGAACTTCCCAGATTTCCGTTCAGAATTCAATGCAGTTCTTGAGAGCAATGTGTGGGTTATGGACATTGTTTAGACTCCAACAACAATAACCAAACCAATCCAAACTGTTAAGAGTTTTTCATGTTCGAAGTAGTTGTGCAGAATTGCAAGTAATGGTGTGCTATACTGTATATTTGGGAAGCACTTCACCAGGACCTTTAATAGTTATAGAGAAGTCCAGCTGGCCAGAAGGGAGCCCATCTTTCACTACACAAACTTGGTGGTGTGTTCACAAACTACAACAAACTTGCATATTGACTATTATTCTCCAGTTGCAGAACACAAACCTGACTTGACAGAAATGTAATTTGTTCATGTAATTCAAGACCTTTTAATACTGCTAAGATGTTTAAGGATTCAAACAAGAACAGTGGCATGCTTCATTGTTCTTATATGGAAACAGACAGTTGTAAAATACAATGTACTGTTTGCTCCCTCTTACTTTTTGTGTAAATTGTAAAATGATATGCCACTTACCCAGGTGAATAACTTGTGTAAAAGCATGAATGTGTAACTAACCCCTTATCTGACCATTGACTGGAATATAAAGTTGCAAAGCAAGTGCCTTGTTCAAAGCATACTTGTTTATTTAGAACATATTTTATACTAGTGTAAAAAGTAATTAAGACATGTGCCAGTGCAATAACAATTATTAAAGTATCCAAAAATAAAAGATAGGTTTTGTTGCACACAACAATGCCTGCAAAACAGATGTTGAGACTTAATACAATTTACCTTCAGAATGTCTTTCAGTATCAAAGCAATACTTGCAATCTTAGTAAAAGCAAACAATTGTAATCATAACTTCTCATAACTAAGATAACTGGTAGAAGACTAGTTCAGTCTGTTTATATGCACATCTGAGAGGTGTGTGTGTGTGTGTGTGTGTGTGTGTGTGTGTGTGTGTGTGTGTGTGTGTGTGTGTGTGTGTGTATATGGAAAGTGTATGTGTATCTACTTGTTTAGAAGAACCAACCAGTCCACCACTTGAAACTTTAACAAGACATTTGGAATCAAGGCAATGTGACACCTGAGGAAACATTTGATCATACAACATTTTAAGCATTATTTTTAAGATATTTGTTCCGTTTCTATATTTCACATCTTGTTTATTTAGAACATATTTTATACTAGTGTAAAAAGTAATTAAGACATAATCTTAAAATAATGCTTAAAATGTTGTATGATCAAATGTTTCCTCAGGTGTCACATTGCCTTGATTCCAAATGTCTTGTTAAAGTTTCAAGTGGTGGACTGGTTGGTTCTTCTAAACAAGTAGATACACACACACACTTTCCCTATACACACACACACACACACACACACACACACACACACACACACACACACACACACACACACACACACACACACACACACCTCTCAGATGTGCATATAAACAGACTGAACTAGTCTTCTACCAGTTATCTCAGTTATGAGAAGTTATGATTACAATTGTTTGCTTTTTACTAAGATTGCAAGTATTGCTTTGATACTGAAAGACATTCTGAAGGTAAATTGTATTAAGTCTCAACATCTGTTTTGCAGGCATTGTTGTGTGCAACAAAACCTATCTTTTATTTTTGGATACTTTAATAATTGTTATTGCACTGGCACATTACAGGCAGATATTTGTTCCGTTTCTATATTTCACATCTTGTGGATCAACCAATAATTTAAAAAAAAAAGCAAAGCAAAAGGGCTGTAATTTTCCGGTCATCCTTGTGCGGAATTCTCATGTTTTGTTAAATGTTACTTTTAACATTGAAATGTAAGTTAAGGTTACATTGTGAATCAAATGTATTTTCTTACACCACATTTGTATGCAGGCCTTCAATTGAATGTTGATAAAGTTTCCTATTCTTATGGGTATAAAGTGATTGAATAAATAAGCTTTACAATAGTTGTTCCAAGACTTCTCTAAAATATCTTATAGTAATTCATATTTGACACTAATGTGAGAATTTAATTAGTCATGTGGCATTAAAAACAATGATAAAATAATTGAAAATTCATTAAGAACACTACCATTCTGTTTATCTATGCTTTGAGTTCTTGATGCCTTTTTTACAAATGTGTATTTAATTGTCTAGAAATGGTATCCTTTATTGTCTTAATAAAGTTAATTGTTTATTTTTGCCAACACTAGGTTGTAATGTTATGGTGATACAGGTAAAAGACTGATGTATATCAATACTGAGAACATATGATGAATACTGCACTGACATACTCATTGTATCAGCATTGGATCAAATGTGCTCCTATTAGTATGAACTCACAACCAAGCTTCCCAAAGTCTGTTCACCTCAAGTTATTACGGCTAAATTGTTTCATTGAGTTCCGAGAATACATAAATGTAACCACATTTTGAAATATAAGTAATTGAAATAAATAAAATGTGTTACTGCATAAAGACAATCTGATTCATTTAATTAATGTGTTATGCAAAAAGGTGTGAACGATGTATCTATTGCTTAAATCATTCAATTTGTGCTTACACTTTTGCAAGAATGTGATCAGACATTTTTAGTAAAAACAATGGAGTTATACTGAAAAATTAACATGTTCATTATTGTATGCATGTGGCAATCAATAAGTCATTCTAAAGTGATGTTTGTATTCACCAATACATGGCACTAGTAGGTTTGTTATGTCAGCGAATGGCGTTGTTATCCTTTCTTAAAGGAGGAAGTTTGCCCAGTGTAAGCAAGGCCTTCTCAGTTGCAGCAAACTACATGGCAATATTAATGACTGGTCCCTTACTGTTTTTAGAGCGCACATGAAATAATCTGGCAACTGAGTGAAAATTAGCAATCAGTTGTTACCATTGTGTAACACATGGTACATTATTTGTGTATACAATGTAGAAACATGTAACAAAGATTTGGCCCATACATACAGTAGGCTACCATTAAAAAAAACTGTTGAAAAGCTGTAAAGAAAAATGAAAATAGTGTTGAGAGACAAACATTTAAGGAATACATGAAATACCATTGACTATGATTTTTATTGATACATTTTTGACTAAATAATTACTTATTTTTTAAGGTCAGTTTTGTCCTGAACAGTATTTTGTGTTTTGCATAATGACATGTACGCTACATGTACCATTAATCAAATACTTGTCGTCGTATTTCATCTCGTAACAGGATGTATAGATCAGCTGCAGCAAATGGATCTGCTGGATCATCCCATCCGTTTTCCGCCATGAGTAGACAACACAGTTCAAAAACAGTTTCATCGCACGGAAACTGGCCTTTGGGAGTACACTCTAACATACACAAATTGACCTCCTCCATGGCAATAGGTTTGAGTCTATCCTCAGCACTGTGCAACTCTGGGAATGAGTACATAATCACTGGCCGACCAGATGCTGTGTCATCAGTTGATCTTGGTCTGATTTTGTGGGAATTCCAGGTGTTGACCACTTCATCAAGTTCATCCTGCATAGAAAAAAAGCACAGTAAATGTAGACGACATGTCTTAAGAAGCTTTCGGACATAACTTCTACCTGTCTAGATGGAGGCTGAGGTTGCTGCAATGTCCACGAACATAGTGAATTATAATATTATTATTACTCATACTACTTTTATTAATGACTAATCTCAGAAATAAATAAAATATTTTACCTGAACAAGATTAAGGTAACAGAATTGGATAAGACTTTTGTCCAAAAAGTCTCCTGTGAAGTGGCCATCTTCCTGGAGAGTTTGGAACAGGTTCATCCAGAACTGCACACTCTGTTTGCGGAGTATACCCCACCATCCTTCAATGCGCTGGTTTGCTGTGCTTCTTCCATAAAGGAAACTTCTCTCCCCAGCAAAACTGTCTGGGTGGTTCCTTCGCAAAAACATCTGCATTTCTTCAACAGAAACATTTTCCGTGCCCCTGTCTGCACGAATCCTCTCTGGACATCCACCTATACCTGAAACTGTTTTGATAAAGTAACTTGCAACTACTTTAGGATCACTGTTTGTGATATAGGCTTCCATCCATAACACATAGCGGCTAAAACCATCTATACAGCCGTTGATGGCAATGCCATAGGGCTTTAGTTTATCATAACCATCCATGTGCCAAAGTGCATTTGGCCCTCTGCATCTGTACTGACGTCTTCTCAAGCGGTGGGCTCGTCTTAATTCCACACCTTGTGGATCAACCAGTTTGATGATGCGTCTTATGCTATCTTGTGACACAACAAGGCCCTGTTGAATTGCACGGAGATGAAGCCAACGGTATCCCTGCATCTGTCCATTAGTCATGATCTCATGCTGTACAAAAGCTAGCACTTCCTCCAAGTCAGACTGGTTCTTCCTCCTGAACAGGTTAAGTCTTTTACAAATTCTCTTTAATGTTCGGACACTAATTACAATGTGATTAGTGTGTGCCAAAATAGCAAGTATTTCTTTGTTACTTAGGGAAAGTCTGAAGTATAGTTTAATTAAGTCATCCAAATCTGGCTCTGCAGGCATTGTTGTGAGCAGCGCAGCAAACTGATGTAATGCAGAATATAAAGAGGACAATTTGGTATTCGTAGGAGGGGTTGTAATATGGCAGTTGAATTGTACATCAGACAATAACGTTGCTTTTAATCTGCAAAAAAGAAAAGAAAATATATTGTTTAAATATTGTAAGGTTAAGACTCTTCTTCCTATTTTACACAGTATATGTTCAGTAAAAGTGTCCATTACGGAGTACGGATCTTATTTATCAGGAACACTTTATATGCAGGAACACAAATCCTACCTTTAATTTAAAGCCAGAAAGTGTTAAACATTCTTACTGTTAACCTCACTAACTTGTTTCATAAAATGCGTATATATAGGCATATATATATATATATATATTTTTTTTTTTTTGTAAAAAAATACGCATTTTATGAAACAAGTCTAGAATGGAGTAAGACAGTTGTGGTTGTGGGCCACAACCACAACTGTCTTACTCCATTCTAGACGAGATGATGTTTGAGATGTTGATCATTTTGATGGTTAATAGCCTTCTGATTGTCAGCTAGCTGCCTTGTTAAACACACTTAATGAAATCTTCTCTACAGAAACATGAAAACCACCAGGCTGTTGCTCTTGGTTAGTCGCCACTGTTCCAACAAGCACAAACTTGCGTGTCAACGAACTAAACCATTATTTACTGAATTAGATGGGGGGGAGCCATAGCATATAAGCTAATGCACTTGCTGCTAGCTCATCAATGTCTGCATTTCATATTCTAACGCCTTTTCGTTGTTTTTACGAACGCCCAAAACACACTTATATATTTATAACTCACCTTTTGTTCTTCCATTTGCAATATGGTTTCCTCTTGGACCCCTCTGGCGCGCAGAAATTCACTCACGTCCTCCATTGTTGCCTACTGCAATGTGTAAATCGCAGTGAAGCTGGTTCGACAGTTACCGGTATTTCTGACTTTTTTTCTCCCAAATAATTTTTTTTTTTTTTGTTCTGAGAAAAAAGTCAGAATTCTGAGATTAAAGTCAGAATTCTGAGAAAAAAGTCAGAATTCTGAGATTAAAGTCAGAATTCTGACTTTTTTTCTCCCAAAAAAAAAATATTTTTTTTTTTCCCGAGAAAAAAGTCAGAATTCTGAGATTAAAGTCAGAATTCTGACTTTTTTTCTCCCAAAAATAAAATATTTTTTTTTTCCGAGAAAAAAGTCAGAATTCTGAGATTAAAGTCAGAATTCTGACTTTTTTTCTCCCAAAAAAAATATTATTTTTTTTTCTGAGAAAAAAGTCAGAATTCTGAGATTAAAGTCAGAATTCTGAGATTAAAGTCAGAATTCTGAGATTAAAGTCAGAATTCTGACTTTTTTCTCAGAACAAAAAATAATAATATTTTTTTCAAATCCTCACAAAAAAATTTTTTATGTGGCCCTAATCCTCTTCCGTACCTATCCAACCACTGAGCAATGCGAATTTAATTGGGATCCTACATGAAGGCAGAGGCACATTTGAGGATGAGTTTAGACCCACAAATGAACTATGAACTGATGGTGTCTCATGGTATCTACGCTCACAAGGATGTTTTTCTATCCTTCATAATAAGGCAACACAAACCTTATGGATTTGTTCCTGTAATAGTTACATATTTTTAATTATTCAGATGGCAGACATTATAATACTTGTGAAAGTTAGTGTACTGTAAGTTCATGTCAATGTTTGTTGATTGGATTGTATTTTTGGCACTACAATCAAATGAAAAGCCAGAAACAATTTTTAAATCCTGCCAATAGGGCCTTTAAAATGTTCTCAAAATAAAACACTGCATTTATGTATTCTATTAGTATAGCATTATATAATTAGCACACAATGTGTATAAGGGTCTTATACAGCAAGCATTAGAGACAGCTTCTCATACTATAACTTTGTGTCATTCTTACCTGGAGCTCCACCACTTTGTACTGAAAAAGAAAATAACATTTTCAGTTGCATGTAGAATTTGTACTTTATATGCAAGAAGAATACAACTGTAAACAGGGATGCAAACTTGTCACCTTTCGGCGAAATTCGCCGTTTTGAATCCAAAATAGGTCGTGTGTGTGATTCAGGTAGATCTGCAATAAAAATATTTTTGGGGTATGGAGGGGGTCTGGGACCCGGAGTAATCTGCGGCCGCGATGATGGTCTAGCTTCAGCAGCTACATTACCTACGGGTGCGTTCGTTAATATTAACTGTGGTCCGGAGTCACTGTGGCACAGACTGGACCGCTGGTGAACTGCTGTTAGAACGGGCCGTTCAGGTGTTCAGAGCAGGACTCCCTGTCGGAGCGGCAGAGCGTGATGTGCACTGAAAAGTGTTTCTGTCGCAATATTATCGTTGAGCTGGCTAACTAGCATGCATTGTCACTATCTGCTAACGTTAGCTTTAGCCTTCGTTTTCTAATAGTTTTTTTCATAGGCTATAAACAGAGGTGGTATAAGTATAGATCTTGTACTTGAGTAAAAGTAGAAGCACTCAGATCTTGTACTAGAGTAAAAGTAGAAGTACTCAGATATTGTACTAGAGTAAAAGTAGAAGTACTCAGATCTTGTACTTGAGTAAAAGTAGAAGTACTCAGATCTTTTAGGCTACTAGAGTAAAAGTAGAAGTACTCCGATCTTGTACTTGAGTGATAGTAGAAGTACTCAGGTATTGTACTTGAGTAAAAATGGAAGTACTCAGATCTTGTTCTTGAGTAAGAGTAGTAGTACTCAGATCTTGTACTTGAGTAAAAGTAGAAGTACTCAGATCTTGTACTGGAGTAAAAGTAGAAGCACCAGAGTGTAGGAATACTCTGTTACAGTAAAAGTCCTGCATTCAAAATGTTCCTCAAGTGAAAGTAGAAAAGTATTATCATCAGAATATAGTTAAAGTAGCGACAGTAAAAGTAGTCGTTGTGCAGATTGGTCCATTTCAGAATAACATATATGATATGTTTTATAAAGATTGATCATGAAAGTGTTCTCAAAGCTGGTAAAGGTGCAGCTAGTTTGAATGACTTTGTATACTGCAGGGTAGCTTGTGAATTTACTCCAGGTGGAACTAAAGTTTGATTCAACACTTGATTATATTTCACATCATTCATCCACATCTGTGAAGTAACTAAAGGTATTAAATACATGCAGTGGAGGAAAAGTACACCATGTACCTCTGAACTGTAGAGGAGAAGAAGTACAAAGTAGCAAAACATTGAAATAATTAAGTAAAGTACAAGTAGCTCAACATTGTACCCAAGTATAGTACTTGAGTTTATGAACTTAGTTACACCAGTGGCTATAAAGATAGAAAGACTAAGCCTTGCACAGAGGCATGAAAATACATTTTCAAAATGCTCAACAGTGCTGCCAAAATTATAAACTGACTGCTGCAATTAAAATAAATGCTTTTATATATTTCTATTAGATGTGACTCTTTGGCGTTTCTGTTATTACTAACTGCTGCTTTAGTTGTTCTGACTGCTAACATCCTGTTATTCCTCATTTTAAAGCCGATATTCCGTGGGGTTGGGGGGCTCGGATCCTTGTCACCTTTTTCATACCTGATGAGTTTGCATCCCTGTGTAAAGCAAATTCACAGAATATAAATCATTAGCTTTTTCAATAGCAAAAATTAACAATCCACAAACAGGAGGAGTACTGGGTGATTGGCAAGATGTACCTGGTTGAACAGACACCAAAGTGCAAAATACAGAATATCAACATTTAAAAAAAGACATTTTCATTCACTTAATTAAAACAGTTATAGTTTTGGATGCAGTTTCATACAGTTAAAAAATAAAGATTATAAGATTATACATTTCAGCAGGGGCACTCGTCAGTATAATAATACAAAATAAATACATTTCTGATTTTTAACATTTGATTTGGACATTTTTTTCCGTCATTTTATATATTTACAAATATTCAATATGTTTAATATGTTTTAGTTTAGAGACTTGTATAGTAGGTCAGACAGTATTACACATATTATTAAAGTTGGCTAGGCATGGGATGAATTCATGGCACAATTATCCTGGTGAAAATGATTGCAATTAACAATATAAATATACATACCAGTCGGGCTACAGGAATGAAATTGGAATCCATTGAGACGATTCGGAATTGGACTGTTAATAAAAAGCAGGAAAAAATAAATAAAAATAGCATTAATGTTTTCTCACAAACAGCAATAATAAAACACAAACAGCAATACATAACATCGGTAAGGGAAACAGAGAATCAATTAAATAAAACCCTACAGTAGCCAGTCGGAGGAGGGACATTGTTGGATAACTTGCATGGTACAAAGGCACTATTCTTAAAGGCCTAAATTAGATAAAGTTTGCTAAGTTTCTAGTGATAGTGGACTGTGTGAAGCTATTTTAAAAAGCATATTTCTGAAGTTTTCCTATTGCGTTGCACTGTAGACGGTGAAGTGCTAGTCAGCCACAGTCTAGGGTTTATGAGAAACAATGTTTAAAAAAGGCACTGCAACAATTAATATCTGCCTCTTTGTCAAGTTAGGGGAATTATTTAAAAAATAAAATCTAAATTAGATCAGCAGAATCTCTGAAGTAGTAAGGGACAAAAGGTCCAAAACACTGGATACTGTATATTGTTTAATGCTACTCTATAGAATGTCTTTAGTGATACCCCTGGTGCCTGGAAAACCCCTATATGTAATATTGGCTTTTCATGAAAAATCCCCAAACACAAGACAAAATAACCCTGATGACATCACTGAACTAGTCATTTTATTGAAGCTCCTGGAGCCAAAAGCCATGGGTAGGGTCTAATCATAGAGGATTTTATGGTAAAGATGACAAAGACCTTCTTTACCACTGACCTTTCAACACACAACCAATCAGATGAAAACTGAATGAAGATAGCAGGGGAGGTCACCATAGAAACGTTTCTTTAGGTGTTTTAATTCAACCCGATTGCGTGAAATGCCTTTTACTACCGAAGCACTTTTTGATTACATATGTATATTATTCATACCAGCATGTGCCAACGCTCTTCAAAACCAGCTAAACACTTTCTGCACATTTTCCGCTGCACTTTTCAAATATAAAAACTAAAATGTGCCCAAACACATCCAAATGAGGAAACATCTTCACCAACTTCACGAAACATGTACATCGTTTACTGAAGGCGCACCATAAATGAAACCCTGCAAACACAAAATGCTGCAAAAATAAAACGCTGCAAGTAAAAACGCTTTAAGTTGCTCAAAACACAACAGGGACACTAAAATGAATGCACTCTGGAGGGCATTCGGGAATAATTTTAGACAACTGTAACTGTTGTTGGAAACTTTCCTAAAATGTCCTTTTTATTGGATTATTCCAACAATGTGATCGCACGATTCCTTCCAATATTATTGCAAATCTGCTGAAAGCAATAGGGAACGTATCCAACCTAGTCATTTCAAATATACTGATGATGACACTTAATTATGGAACAGACTAACGTCAACAAGAGCTGCTTTAATCTCGTTGCAATGTTTCCAGAGAGAACAGCTGTGAGGTCCGTGCAGAAAGCAGAGCAGTGTGTATAATATATATCACTCAGTATAACAGGCCTATACTCTCTTTATTTGCTTTAGTTTAGCAGATATCTACAAACAAAGAGTCGATATTTTTCTAAGACCATTTAGTGCTTCACATAATAAAATACACAACGGCTGTAGCCTGATTATGCTTTAGGAGCTGTAGGTGTGTGTTGTACAGTGTGTAGGTGTGTGTGTGGTACAGTGTGTAGGTGTGTGTGTTGTACAGTGCGTAGATGCGGCGGACAGACGGGTCTCAGTTGGTTTGGTGTCCTCTGCTTACTTTTAATACTTGTAAATACAACTTTTGGCCCGTCATTTCAATTCCCCATTTCAGCCACCAGAGGGGGGGGGGGGGGGGTATATCCAGTCTCTGATTGTGTAACGTTATTATGAGAGTGCTCTCATTCTTGTTTGATTCTGAAATTGTATATATTTATATAAATATATGTGTGTGTGTGTCCGCATCTGTAGCCTGTTATTGTCTCATTATACCGCACTGTGAATGAATGAAAAGTAAATATATAAGTCTTCATGAACACATCTGTCCATTAGACAGAGGGCTGCTGTGCCTCCTGTCATCATTAATGGACGTCTCTTTAAAATGACCGCTCAGAGGAGAGGAGTTCTCATGTATCTAACCGCCTGCTGCTTCCCCTCCTCTCTCCTCGGTTCACCTCCTCAGTCCTCCGCTCGCATCTCCTGTGGGCGGGACTAAGTATCGAGGAGGGGAGTCGAGGAGGGGACATTTAAGAATTGAGAAACCTCTATGCACTCTTCTTCCAGCTGTGCATCACTTTTTAGTGTCCTCGTTTTCATTTGAGCTTCTTGCAGCGTTTTTTTATTTGCAGCGTTTTCAGTTTGTAGAGTTTTGTTTATGCGGGTACTTTAGTCAGTCATTTGCATAATTTTTTTAAGTGCAGTGTTTTTCTCCTAATTTTAGTGTTTTTGGCTTTGTGGTAGATAATAGTAGTATCATATTAGGACACCTGTCTCGTCTTTCTATAGCAAATATACCAAGGTTTTACTGCGTTTAATTGGTGATTTGTTTGTGATATTTTTTGCATTAAACCACCAAGAACTCAACCACCATCTTTCTGTGTGCTGAATTTATCCAAAATTGTGCAAATGCAGCTGAATCGGTAAGCATTGCAGAGGGGAGAATGTGGGCAGTATGAACAGTACGACTGCAGCAGAGCAGTCATTTTACCACACAGCAGGAAACCCTAAAACTGAAGTACCACAACATGTGATACTAACCTTTCTGTCCAGGTTTGTAGATGGGTTTATCAGTCTGGATGATGTGGATGAAAGCAGGACGCTCAATCAGGATTTTGGTTTTCTTGCTCATCGAGACACCCTCACCCGTAATAGTGACATTAATGGATGCCACAGTTCTGTGATGCACTGTGGGGACCTGTACAAGAAAAAAACATACATCTTTCAGAGAGGGTATGTGACATGGCCCATATTATGCTTTTTGGGGTTTTGTCTTTCCGGTAGTGTGTTGCATACGTTTTTGTGCATTAAAATGCCTCCTTTGGACTCCTTTATTTACTTCTGCGACAAAGTGACATCACTTTGTAACACGTGTGCTTCTATTTGCTAGCGCTAATCTGTAAGCGGTTGACCTATCACAATGAAGCCAGCCAGTTTACCAATCAGAGCAAACTGAAAATGAGCATAATCTGTTCGCTTTAAAGCTGAGGACATGTTACTTGATTTTCAGGTTCATATTTGTATTTTGTGCCTCTACTGTGACATGTTTACATGCTCCTGTTAAGCCCCAAAGACCCCTTCGGCGGGTCTTTTTTTTTCACGACACTGTCTCAGGGCATCTTAATATTTAAAAACCTATTATTGTGTTATACCAGATTAACGGGAAGAATCTCAGCTAACTGACGATACAAACCATGTTTACCAAAACAAAACACAAGTGTCATAAGAAGCATCTAAATGACCCCTGAGCGGAAAAATGACCCCTGAGCGGAAAAATGCTAACGCACTTTGGCACAGAACTCAAGATAAAGATACCCTTATTACTTATCGTAACTTTACATACAAGATATCCGATTAAATCTGAGACTCCGCAGATGATATAGGTATAGTATCATCACTGAGCGATCAGAACTCGCGACAGGGGAAGCAAACACAGACATCACAACACGTAGCATTACGGAGGAAAAACGGGACATCGTCTCACCTTAGCTGTTATTCTGATCAAAAGTCATGTTCAATGGCATTAAAACGAGAAAAAACGCGGATGAGGGTTGATCCTTAATTGAATGTGTCCGTCACTTTGAAAAAAATATTTATAATCCATAATTCAATTTTTATGTAAAAATCGGAGTGTAAAAGTTAGCTGCTAATGGTAGCCACCAGAGTTATCGCATCTTCCGGTTTTGGCTATGCGTCACTCTCACTCCTTATTTGGTAATGTGTGTGTATATGTGGGAGTACCCTTCAATTCCATTGGCTCTAGCGGTTAAAAGGAGATGTCAATCATCAAAATCGACCAAGGGGGGCCAGAGATATGGAAAATCCACCCAAATGACCCCAGAAGTGTTTTTTTTTGCTAAATCTCTCTAAAAGGGTCAAATTCCACTTGTTTTGCATCAATCTTGATACAGGGTACTTATTATATGTTGTAGTTTGGATTCCTAAAGCTTTTCGTCTACCATCCCATCATTCAAGGGTGGTTTTCACTATAAGTCATTTTTCTTTTTTGGACGGACACAATAATTTAAATTGTTTTACTGTGTTCAATCTGAATTTACTTTAAAATAAAAACATCTATATTGATTCTGACACTTCTACATCCAACTCACAGATGTAACCTTGCTTTGAGAAAAAGGATTATTAATTTAACTCTTTTGGAAGGGAAGATATGGTCATTTGTTCTGGGAATGTCATTTTCGAGCCGGAGACCTGAAAAACAGGCTCGGGGCTTAAAAAGGGCCTTTATTTTTCCCCATAGTGCCTGTGCTGCAGCACCTCTTTTCAACCTTCGTCTGAAACCAGAGCCCAGTCTGCTCTGATTGGTTAGCTGGCTAGCTCTGTTGTGATTGTTCAACCTTTTAGAGATGACGAAAATGTCCCTCCCCTTAGCCTATCATGTACAATGTATTGTGTTGGAGCGCTGGGTGGGAGAGAAACTCCCTCTGGAGGGAACTTTGTGATTGTACCCTTTGCAGACCATTTACATGTACAAAAACCTATTTAACACTACAAGAAAGGGAAAACTCCAAAAAGCAAAACAGGGGACCATGTAAGGTAAGCACTGGGGTATTTTCAATGTAGATTGTACCTATAATTGTATACAAGAACAGTTTGGAGAAATAAAAGAACAGACCTCTACCATGACATGGTTAATCAGGAAATGTCGTCATGTGTTTTTACTTGCTAATGGAACTGCGATTATATAACAGGGACTACTTCCAAAATGTGGGTGCTAGGCCTCAGTCATGGAGCCAGCTGTCTGATTAGGGGCGAGAGGAACGTGCCTTGAAAGCTCATGAATGCATCTAACCACTAACAACAACTTCCCTCCCCTCCCGATCTTCCATACTCTACTTTGGAAAATGACTAAGAGCAGTTATACATTGTATTTGTTTTGACTGACATTTGAGACGACACTTTGCAAATTGCGGTGTACACATGCTGACTCAGACCTGGAAGTTTAAGCAGCGATAGAAGTCCTTGTCAACAGCCTGCTCGAGTATGGTGGTTTTGCCGGGGCCCATCTCGAGGGTGATGGTCAATTTGACGGGCATCGTTGGGCCGTCGATGTGAGCACACAGGGTCTCCTGTTGCCCTCCTCTCACCTGGGAGCTCACAGTCACTGCAAAAATACTGCAGCCAGAAAGAGGACATTATATTAGTTAAAAAAAGGACATGGTGTGCTTCACATCAGAACAGAAAGCAGGGTTTTTAGTACTCATTCTTATGCGTTTGGTTATTGCAAAAATGCTCCTATATCAACTATTGGAGTCATGGATTTGTTCTAATACCCATTGAGGCTGAGCAGAAGGAAATAATTAGCCGTTATTGACATCACCTGTTACATAAATTAAAGCCATGAAGTGGAGCTGAACACTTAAAAACCCTATGCTGTGTATTCATTGTCGTACATCTGTGATTAAACGTGCCATTTTAGCTGTTTAAGTGCGTTCCCATGCAAAATGATGGTAAAAATGCACCACGAGTTCCCGAAAGGTGCACTCATTCCGGTTAAAAAGTTGACTGTGGAACGCTAATCACACTCTACGATCGCCATCTTGGCTACGTAACAGTAGTGGTGTTTCCAGGCCCAATTGCGACAGCTCAAGTCAACACGGCACTATTTAAATTAATGTTATACATGTGACTGTTTTTCTATATTTGATACACTTTCCACTCTACTGGTGATAAAAGCAGCCACTGTTCATTTTATTGGGTAAATTGAGAAGTCTGTAATGATTTGCTACCACGAAAGATGAAGTCGCTAGCTAACTAGCTAGCTGAGGGTCTATCATTACTTAAGGCATAGCAGCCATAAGCGATTCGAGACAACACTACACAGTCCCATGCTGTGCAGGTGTTCACCAAACACAACATGAAAGTGCACTAAGAGAGCATCACAGCAACATTGTACCCTACCCCATCAGCACCAAGTGGCACGCTCCCTTCAGATAGACCTATATTTAACAGGTTAAGATTCCATTTTAATGAAGTATTCACAAGCTCTAAGTAGAGTTTTGCTGATACTGTCAGAAATGGCAGAGGCTATGAACATTTTTTTTTTTGGTGTGAAATAAGTTAACATATCTCGACTGTTTTCCATTTATTATAAAGTACAGTAACAGATTGACAGGAAAGCTAAGTGGTGCATGTCAGCAACTGACATCGATCAAAGAACTAGTTTGGGTTTTATATTGTAATTTTAGTCTCAAAACGTTTTTATTTTATACATTTTGCTTTTGTCATTTCATGCATTATCTACCCTCTAGCTAGCTTACTAAATTGATAGCCTCGTTAACTTCTACATTCTGACAGTAGCATTAATATTGCAGTTGTCGAGGATTTTTTTTTCTCCCAACTACTACTGCCATGCATTTTGTGTGTGAATTTAGCCAGAAAGATCGAGCCAGAAGCTTTGAATACTGGCAGACTTAACTTATGGCATTTTGTACTTAAGGATGTTTACCTTTAGAACTATACCCTGCAATAAAAAACGACAGTTGTTGTTTTGCTCCTAGGACTTATTCGTACTAGCTTTCCATAAAGTCCTTATCGAACTGGAAAAATGCCAGCCAAGAATGCGGCTTCTGCAGTTCAGAATCTGTTGCAAAATCCTCTGAACCTGGTCTATTTGGATGCATTTAAAAGTGATTCTAAAATAATAACATGCTTTGAATGTGTTTAGATTTTTTGTTGGTCTTTAATTTTCTCTTTGATTTTATGTTAAATTCTTATATTGTCTTTTTGGTTGCAACCTTGTCATTTGTGCTGCTAACTGTACTGGAGAGGAGTCTTTTGAAATTGATTTTTAAATCTCAATAAGTCTTTAATATATTTGATATAATAAAATCAGTTTTTTCCTCAAAAATGTTTCCTAGGTAAAAATGCGAAAAAGAGCAGTGTTTTAAAGTATGTCAGTGGATTTAGCAGTATATCGTAATATTTGTTTACACTACACTGCATGAGTTAAAATATAACATAATCAGTGGCAATTTAAGTAGATTTTGATTAGAATCTGTACTGGACCTTTAGTTGTAATTCTGGTATTGAGTTCCTCTTTCACCACTGAAAAATACATATGCAAATTGGTGTTTGAAATGTTGTATTATTGTAAATTGCATGAAATGACACGCCTAAACAACACTGCTGAATATGCTGTGTTTGAGGCTTGTTGGCATACAGGGGCCTGCACTGCTGCCAATGATAAATAAGGACACATTTTATTGAGTTTTGGGTGGTAATGCTGAGAATATTGATGCCATCTCAGCCTGAGCAAAAGTTGCATGATGAGGAAAAGTCTTATGACTGATACTAAACTATGAAAGGCATGCGAGTCAAGATGAGCACAGAGCAGGTAACAAAGAAGGCTGTGAAACAAGGGTCAGAACTCGATCAATATGCAGAGTGTGTCCGTGGAAATAAGAGCTAGTATCTTGATTTAGGAAAAAAACAAAAATGTGGCTTTAAGGCTAAAACAGCACAAAGTGTTTCCTTTAAACTGATGGTCACCACTTGATTTAGTAGAATAACCAAATAATACTTTATCATTGTTCAGTAACTTAGCAGATATGGCCAGCCAGAGGTGGAAAAAGTACTCACATCTTGTAATTAAAAGTAAAAGAACCAGTGTCGGATTACTCTCTGTTACAAGCATGGGCGTAATTTCCACTGGGGAGAGGGGGGACTTGTCCCCTCCACTTTTCAAAATCCCGTTTGTGTCCCCCCCGCAAGCGGTCATCGTCACGGAGTATGGGGGTTATTCCCTATCTTTATTCAAGAGTGTGGTCTTTAAATTTGAGAGCATACTTTATTGATTTATTTCCCTCAAACCCTGTCCTCGCACTCAAATAGTGCCTGCTTGCGCTTAGATTTGCTCTGCTTCTGCTCTAACTGTACGCTTGCACTCAGATATATTGCTGCTTACAGATTTCCTGTGTTCCAGCTTAAAACCTTCTCCTCGCACTCAGGCTGTTATATCTCTCACAGGCTCCGCCCTCTACTGGACTTAAATCGTGTACTGCATTTCTACTCCACTACATGTATTTATCTTAGATTACTCTGCATATTTAGATTAATGATACATTCACAATCTACCCTGCAGCGTACAAAGTAATTACAATTTGTTCAACCTTTACCAGCTTTGATAACACTTGAATGCAGCAATACTCATCAAAACATTGTATTATTCTAAAATGGGCCAATCTGCATAATGAGTACTTGTACTTTTGATACTTTAAGGCCAATACTCTTACTTGAGTAACATTTTGTTTGCAGGACTGTTACTTGTAACCAAGGGTGTAACTTTGGTTTGAGAAGTGGGGGGGAACACAAAACCGGGTTCTTCCGCAATGAAACATTGTTCTCGATTTAATTCCATTCCCTGCCTTTCTACAAATATATTAGGGACTATGGTGTTAACTAATCCAAGAAAAATGTGTAGTGTATATAATGAGTGCGCAAACTTGTATCATGTGAGCCTGTTTTATTTGTGATGACCTCACATCCTCTAGGGCAGTGGTTCCCAGCAAGGACACCTGGCCTCCTATTGGTTGAGGGATTTTGACAGGGTTGTTGCACAAAAGTTCCGAGCGCACACAGAAGAAATCTGAGAGCAGACATTTCACGAGCGCACAGAAACGTTGGGTTACGTATTGTAACCCTTGTTATATTAGCACAGGCTCCGCCCTCTACTGGACTCTATGGGTACTATCTTACCCCGCGAGCATTCTCCCACTGAGACTTCTATAGATGTAGCCGGCCTCGGGCGGGCCTACCTGAATGCGCGCGCATCACACCGTATAAAAGGAGGCCTCGCCTCCTGACTATCATCCTTTTCTCTTCAGCGGCGGAAGTGTTTTCACGGAGCTTAAAAAGACGAAGAATAGTAATGGAGTCAGTTCTTGACCACAGGACCTGTCCGAAATGTCCAAACCTGATCGCGGGGGTGGATCCACACCCCTTCTGCTTTTTGTGTATGGGGCCTGACCACGCCGTGAGCGGTATGGGCCCGACGCCGGCATGCTTAGCCTGCCAGATGCTTCCTCGGCTCACGCGTGAGCATCGTGGGCAGCATTTCCTGTTGGCAGAGGCCCCGCAGGAGGAGGTGGAGGATTCGGATCTTGAGGTCGTCGAGATGGGCGGAGGAGGAGGACGAGGACGCCTCGGTGTCAGGAGGTCCGACTCTCAGGTCTGCGCGTTTGGATTTCCCAGCGGTGATGACCCTGGTGGCGGAGCGCGTAGGCCTACTGCTCCCCCTACCGCTGCCACCGAGGCCTGTAAGCCGCCTGAGACAGGGGTTTTACGGCCCGGTGCATCCAGCGCAGCCGACCTTCATTTCGCCCCAGCTGCCTGATATATGGCGGTGTGTGGAGGCGACATGGCAGCAGCCATTTAAAATGAAGGCCCCAGTAGCCGCTATGGCAGGCATCATCAAGGTGGAGGGCCGCTCGGACACAACGTGTTCGGGTGTGCCCCCCCCTTGATGAGAGCCTGGCGGCCCATCTGCTTCCGCGGGCGGCTGGTTGGGCGGAGGGTAAGCGACCCCTGCCCCCGCTGCCCCGGGACCGAGACACTCTGGAATATCTGGACAAGATGTTCAAGCTCGGTACGCAGATGGCGGCTGCAGCAAATAATCTCGGCGTGTTGGGCGTCTCCCTGATCACCCCTCAGGCAGTCGCCGTCGCCCTCCTGTCTCAAGATGGGAGCGATTATCCGGACCGCGCTATAGGTCAGATGAACAATCTGATTCATGGCGTGGCCGCTGCAGCAGGGCGGGTGATTTCCTTGGCCACAGTGGCGTCTCGTCACGTGTGGTTGGGACTCACTGCCCTATCTAAGAAAGACCGAGAAGATCTCCTCGGAGCCCCCGTGTCCACGGAGGGGCTCTTTGGGTCAATCTCCTCGGTCAATCTCCTCGGTCACTCAGCGCTTCAGCCGGCTGGAGGAGGAAAGGGTCCAGCTTAGCCGGATGCTACCGCTGGCCCCGCCTCCGGCCCCGCTACGCGCTCCTCCAGCACAGTGCGACAGTGAAGCGGAGGGAGAGGCGCCGGCATGGGGGTCCCGTGGCTGCGGCGCCCTCCACCTCTACGGCCCATCCCGTGGTACTGGCATATCGGCAGCCACGGGGACGGGCTGCCGATATGCCGGCAGGCTCCTCAGCAGCAGAGAGCGGCCGGGTGGGGTGCGCCATCTGCCCGGAGCTGACTGGCGGGGGAGCATCTCGGCGGGGGGAGGAAATCTCTTCGCCCGGGACGCAAGGGTGAATCCCGCACAGATTCCTTTGAAAAAATTTAAAAATAAAGAAAAAGTTGATCTGTATCCAAGTCTAAGTGTCCTTTGTTTCCACAATGCTACACTTACACATGATGTCTGTACAGATTCCCCACTCGCCGCCCCAGCCATAGCTCCTGTAAGGGAGGAGGCTAGTGGGAGTGCGCAGATGAGAGTGATACAACGTAAACAAAGCTATCGTAGTGCTATACGTGTACAGAGGCATTATGGCCGGTGTATTGCTGTTAGGGAACACACTAAGCCTGGGGCTAGAACTAAAAATTAATGCAGGTTACCAGAGTTGCATTATGGCAGCGCCCGCACTCACAGAAGAGCGCGTGGCGGTGCGTTCAGGGTCCTCAGTAAATAATCGGCCCTTTCTGTGTCGACCCTCCATGGGCGAATCTTCCCTTCACGGGGAGTTTTGCGGCGGGACGGGTCGCCAGAGAGTACCACAGCTTTATAGCTGCGGCCCCACAGCTGAGGGCATGCCCTTTAACACAGTGTTATGGGGAATGGAAACTCAGCTATGTACTATCAAAGTGGATGGACAGGACGCTGAGACGGGGCTATTCACTCCAGTTTTGCAGCGTCCCACCCCCTTTTATGGGCATGCGAGAGGTGAATCTATCCTCTCGAGAGGGGATGGGTTTCCTCTCAGCAGAGATTCAGGCTCTGGTGCAGAAACAGGCTGTGTCTGTTGTGCACCCTCAGCGCATGGAAGAGGGTCTTTATTCCATGTACTTCCTGGTTCTCAAGAAGACGGGGGAATTCAGACCTATTCTAGATCTCCGCGGCCTGAATCGCCACATTTCCCGCAGGAAATTCTGCATGTTAACTGTGAAACAGTTACTGGGGCTTGTGCAGCCAGGCGATTGGTTCACCACCATCGACCTGAAAGACGCGTACTTTCATGTAGAAATTGCTCCAGAGCACAGAAAGTATCTGCGTTTTGCCTTCCAGGGAATAGCCTACGACTACAACAGGCTGCCGTTCGGCTATTCCCTATCCCCACGCACATTCAGCAAATGTGTGGCCACAGCGCTTCAACCGCTGCGCGCACACGGCATGAGAGTTTTATTTTACATAGACGACCTCATAGTCATGGCTGGGTCACGGGAACAGGCAATGTTTTGCACAGCACAATTGATCACACACCTGACCAAATTGGGCTTTGCGATCAATTGGAAAAAGAGCACCCCCATACCTCACCAATGGGCGTTGTATTTGGGTGTGGTGCTCGTTGCGTGCACGTTGCGCGCCACCCTGTCAGAGAGCAGACGTGCGTCCCTTCTTCAGGGGGTGTGCAGGCTGCGACAGGGGGCAACAGTGACAGCTTTTACTGTCATGCAGACACTGGGTCTCATGGCGGCTGCTCACATGGTGGTCCCGTTAGGGTTACTACATATGCGCCGCCTGCAGAGGTGGTTCTCCAGCCTGCGCTTGGATCCCAAGAGGCACAAGCGGCGGCTGGTGACCATACCCCCCTCAGTGAGGGGCAACCTCCGGTTTTGGGGGTCCCCGGATCACCTCCGGAGGGGGTCTCCACTGGGACGGGTGACCTACATCACAGTGTTCACGGATGCATCCAGAACAGGATGGGGAGGGACCTGCCTGAAGAGGGCTATAGGTGGGCGCTGGGCTCTAACAGAGTCTCGACACAGCAACCTCCTAGAGCTACGGGCGGTAGTGTTAGTCCTCCAGCATTTCAGGCCCCTAATTCAGGGGAGACATGTAATGGTCAGGAGCGACAACAGCGCCACAGTGGCTTATATCAACAAGCAGGGCGGAGTTCGATCTGCCGCCTTGTTGACCACAGCGGAGGAACTGTGGTTATGGGCTTCAGAGGTGGTGTTATCTCTGAGAGCCCTCCATATCCCGGGACTGGAGAACAGAGGAGCCGACCTCATGTCGAGGGGCGGCCCCCTGCCAGGCGAGTGGGTGCTTCACCCGAAGGTCGTGAAGCAGATCTGGGCCCAGTTCGGGAGAGCGGAAGTGGATCTGTTCGCCAGCCGGCGAAACAGCCACTGTGGTTCTCCGTGGCTCGGAGCGACGACCCACCCTTGGGGGTGGACGCGTTTGCACACGAGCCATGGCTAAGGAAGCTGCTCTACGCCTTTCCACCGCTGCGTCTCATTCTCCCTCTCCTGAGGAGAGTGAGGCGAGAACGTCTGTCAGTCATCCTAGTGGCTCCGGACCGCGTTGGGGCGCCGTGGTACTCAGAGATGACACAGATGAAGGTGGGCCAGCCCTGGGCGGTTCCCCAGTTCTGGGTGGCGATGTCTCAAGAGGCAGGTGCAATCGGGGCGTTACCCACTCTCGGCCGTCCTCTCCAGGCTTGGCTCCTGAAAGGGACAGGCTGAGACAGGGTGGATTGTCTGACAGTGTTATTCAGTCTATCCAGGCAGCTAGAGCTGGATCCACCACAGCCTGTTACAGGCCAAAGTGGCTAAGATTCCAGCGATGGTGTGAGGAGCGGGGAATAGAGCCTCTATCTTGTGAGTTAGGCTCTATTTTATCCTTCTTACAGTTATTGGTGGACAGAGGGCTTGCGCATTCAACAGTGAAGGTGTATGCAGCAGCCATCTCGTCCTGCCATGAGGGATTTGGCGGCAGGTCAGCCTTTAGTCAACCACTGATGTCGCGGTTTTTACAGGGGGTCAGGAGGCTGCGCCCAGTAGTGCACGCCTCCACCCCACAGTGGGACCTGCCCCTAGTGCTCGAGGCTCTGGCCTCGGGGCCGTTTGAGCCTCTGGAGCTCTCCTCTCTGAAAGCATTATCGTGGAAAACAGCTTTGCTTCTTTCGGGGTGACCGGAGCGGCGCGACACTCAGACCGAACCCCTCCTTTGTGCCCAAAAACCTAAGGAGTGCGTTCAGGTCGAGGGCTATTCAGTTAGGGGGGTTTAGTCTTCCCCCCCATGGTGGGGCCAGGTAAGTCGTCTATTGCCGGCATGGACATTCTTCCCATTGGGATAACATTGTCGTGGGCAGTATATCCAGGAGGAGGGACCGACTCAACTTTTTACCGTCGCTCGGCAGGCTATTTGAGTACTTACACAGCATATGAGTGTGTAGTCATGTATCGGACAATAGATGGCGCTCTTCTCACCAGTGTGTACTTATACTGCATGGGGGGTGGCCCAAAGGCAATATGATGGCCCACTTTCCACATATTACACAGTAACACATGTATTCACTTGCTGTGTACTTGTACGTATGGGGGGGGTGTCCGTCAACCCAATATGGCGCCCACTTACCATATATTACACAGTAACACATGTATTCACTTGCTGTGTACTTAAACTTGGGGGGGGGGGGTGTCCGTCAACCCAATATGGCGCCCACTTACCATATATTACACAGTAACACATGTATTCACTTGCTGTGTACTTGTACTTGGGGGGGGGGGGTGTCCGTCAACCCAATATGGCGCCCACTTACCATATATTACACAGTAACACATGTATTCACTTGCTGTGTACTTATACTTGGGGGGGGGGGGTGTCCATCAACCCAATATGGCGCCCACTTACCATATATTACACAGTAACACATGTATTCACTTGCTGTGTACTTGTACTTGGGGGGGGGGGGGTGTCCGTCAACCCAATATGGCGCCCACTTACCATATATTACACAGTAACACATGTATTCACTTGCTGTGTACTTGTACTTGGGGGGGGGGGGTGTCCGTCAACCCAATATGGCGCCCACTTACCATATATTACACAGTAACACATGTATTCACTTGCTGTGTACTTGTACTTGGGGGGGGGGGGGTGTCCGTCAACCCAATATGGCGCCCACTTACCATATATTACACAGTAACACATGTATTCACTTGCTGTGTACTTGTACTTGGGGGGGGGTGTCCGTCAACCCAATATGGCGCCCACTTACCATATATTATACAGTAACACATGTATTCACTTACTGTGTACTTGTAACCAATATGGGTCTGACAGGCTTGTGGTGGGGAGGGGCAGAAAATGAAAAAAATTGAAAAAATGTAGTTGGCGTTCTGAAACTTTGAGAGTGTGTTGCTTAACGTCTGTGGAACCCGCTTGCAAAATATGGGGACCCTGCGACCTTCGACAAGGTCAAAACGGAGGTCAGAGGTCACATTCGCAATGCCGACAGTACCCTTGACGGCACAAAGGAAGGTCCGACCGCTTTGAGCTTGCTCTCATTAGAACCGGCTCGAAAAGTACATGCAGATTGATGCCTCTGCTGCTCCTAATGTCAAAAGTTACGGCTTAAAATGTAACAAAGCTCCAAAGGTCAAAGGTCACCTGTGCATGCTATACCCTACTGTTTTTGCCACTTAGGAAGGTCCGACTGCTTTGAGCTTGATGTCATTTTAACCGTCTCGGAGAGCAGATGCAGATTCATGCCTCTGGTGCAACAAAATGTGAAAGGTTATGGCTTAAAATGTAACAAAACCTTCCGTTAAGGCCTTTTGAGATGCTGTAGTGCTGCATGAGTGTTTAAAGTACTTTGAAAAGGGCTAAAGAGATAATTTCTTCACAGGGGGCCTCTAAATAGGGCTCAGATCTGGAATCTGAAATATGGGAAACCTAACCCACACAGAACTTTTTTTTTGATAAAATGACAAACTTTCTCACACAATGCAGTTTAGCATCTGACACCCTTGTGGTGGAGGAGGGGAGGAAAATGAAAACAATTGAAAAAATGTAGTTGGCGTTCTGAAACTTTCAGAGTGTGTTGCTTAACGTCTGTGGAACCCGCTTGCAAAATATGGGGACCCTGCGACCTTCAACAAGGTCAAAACTGTGGTCAGAGGTCACATTTTCATGCTTCACGGTGCCCTTTACGGCACAAAGGAAGGTCCGACCGCTTTGAGCTTGCTCTCATTAGAACCGGCTCGAAAAGTACATGCAGATTGATGCCTCTGCTGCTCCTAATGTCAAAAGTTACGGCTTAAAATGTAACAAAGCTCCAAAGGTCAAAGGTCACCTGTGCATGCTATAACCTACTGTTTTTGCCACTTAGGAAGGTCCGACTGCTTTGAGCTTGATGTCATTTTAACCGTCTCGGAGAGCAGATGCAGATTCATGCCTCTGGTGCAACAAAATGTGAAAGGTTATGGCTTAAAATGTAAGAAAACCTTCCGTTAAGGCCTTTTGAGATGCTGTAGTGCTGCATGAGTGTTTAAAGTACTTTGAAAAGGGCTAAAGAGATAATTTTTTGACAGGGGGACTCTAAATAGGGCCTAGATCAGGAATCTGAAATATGGGAAACCTAACCCACACAGAACTTTTTTTTTGATAAAATGACAAACTTTCTCACACAATGCAGTTTCGCATCTGACACCCTTGTGGTGGAGGTGGGGAGGAAAATGAAAAAAATTGAAAAAATGTAGTTGGCGTTCTGAAACTTTCAGAGTGTGTTGCTTAACGTCTGTGGAACCCCCTTGCAAAATATGGGGACCCTGCAACCTTCGACAAGGTCAAAACGGAGGTCAGAGGTCACATTCGCAATGCCGACAGTACCCTTGATGGCACAAAGGAAGGTCCGACCGCTTTGAGCTTGCTCTCATTAGAACCGGCTCGAAAAGTACATGCAGATTGATGCCTCTGCTGCTCCTAAGGTCAAAGGTTACGGCTTGAAATGTAACAAAGATCCAAAGGTCAAAGGTCACCTGTGCATGCTATAGCCTACTGTTTTTGCCACTTAGGAAGGTCCGACTGCTTTGAGCTTGATGTCATTTTAACCGTCTCGGAGAGCAGATGCAGATTCATGCCTCTGGTGCAACAAAATGTGAAAGGTTATGGCTTAAAATGTAACAAAACCTTCCGTTAAGGCCTTTTGAGAAGCTGAGTGTTTGAAGTACTTTGAAAAGGGCTAAAGAGATAATTTTTTCACAGGGGGCCTCTAAATAGGGCATAGATCAATAACCTGAAATATGGGCACCTTCACCCACCCAGAACTTTTTTTCAATAAAATGTCAAACTTTCACACATAATGCTGTTTGGAGCTAAGAATCTGACACCCTTGTGGTGGGGGAGGGGCAGAAAATGAAAAAAATTGAAAAAATGTAGTTGGCGTTCTGAAACTTTCAGAATGTGTTGCTTAACGTCTGTGGAACCCCCTTGCAAAATATGGGGACCCTGCGACCTTTGACAAGGTCAAAACGGAGGTCAGAGGTCACATTCGCAATGCCGACAGTACCCTTGACGGCACAAAAGAAGGTCCGACCGCTTTGAGCTTGATGTCATTTTAACCGTCTCGGAGAGCAGATGCAGATTCATGCCTCAGGTGCAACAAAATGTGAAAGGTTATGGCTTAAAATGTAACAAAACCTTCCGTTAAGGTCTTTTGAGAAGCTGAGTGTTTGAAGTACTTTGAAAAGGGCTAAAGAGATAATTTTTTGACAGGGGGCCTCTAAATAGGGCATATATCAATAATCTGAAATATGGGAACCTTCACCCACCCAGAACTTTTTTTCAATAAAATGTCAAACTTTCTCACATAATGCTGTTTAGCATCTGAGAGGCTTGTGGTGGGGGAGGGGCAGAAAATGAAAAAAATTGAAAAAATGTAGTTGGCGTTCTGAAACTTTCAGAGTGTGTTGCTTAACGTCTGTGGAACCCCCTTGCAAAATATGGGGACCCTGCAACCTTCGACAAGGTCAAAACGGAGGTCAGAGGTCACATTCGCAATGCCGACAGTACCCTTGATGGCACAAAGGAAGGTCCGACCGCTTTGAGCTTGCTCTCATTAGAACCGGCTCGAAAAGTACATGCAGATTGATGCCTCTGCTGCTCCTAAGGTCAAAGGTTACGGCTTGAAATGTAACAAAGATCCAAAGGTCAAAGGTCACCTGTGCATGCTATAGCCTACTGTTTTTGCCACTTAGGAAGGTCCGACTGCTTTGAGCTTGATGTCATTTTAACCGTCTCGGAGAGCAGATGCAGATTCATGCCTCAGGTGCAACAAAATGTGAAAGGTTATGGCTTAAAATGTAACAAAACCTTCCGTTAAGGCCTTTTGAGATGCTGTAGTGCTGCATGAGTGTTTAAAGTACTTTGAAAAGGGCTAAAGAGATACTTTTTTGACAGGGGGACTCTAAATAGGGCCTAGATCAGGAATCTGAAATATGGGAAACCTGACCCACAGAACTTTTTTTGATAAAATGACAAACTTTCTCACACAATGCAGTTTAGCATCTGAGAGGCTTGTGGTGGGGGAGGGGCAGAAAATGAAAAAAATTGAAAAAATGTAGTTGGCGTTCTGAAACTTTCAGAGTGTGTTGCTTAACGTCTGTGGAACCCCCTTGCAAAATATGGGGACCCTGCGACCTTCAACAAGGTCAAAACGGAAGTCAGAGGTCACATTTTCATGCTTCACGGTGCCCTTTACGGCACAAAGGAAGGTCCGACCGCTTTGAGCTTGCTCTCATTAGAACCGGCTTGAAAAGTACATGCAGATTGATGCCTCTGCTGCTCCTAATGTCAAACGTTACGGCTTAAAATGTAACAAAACCTTCCGTTAAGGCCTTTTGAGATGCTGTAGTGCTGCATGAGTGTTTAAAGTACTTTGAAAAGGGCTAAAGAGATAAATTTTTGACAGGGGGACTCTAAATAGGGCCTAGATCAGGAATCTGAAATATGGGAAACCTGACCCACAGAACTTTTTTTGATAAAATGACAAACTTTCTCACACAATGCAGTTTAGCATCTGACAGGCTTGTGGTGGGGGAGGGGCAGAAAATGAAAAAAATTGAAAAAATGTAGTTGGCGTTCTGAAACTTTCAGAGTGTGTTGCTTAACGTCTGTGGAACCCCCTTGCAAAATATGGGGACCCTGCGACCTTCAACAAGGTCAAAACTGTGGTCAGAGGTCACATTTTCATGCTTCACACGGTGCCCTTTACGGCACAAAGGAAGGTCCGACCGCTTTGAGCTTGCTCTCATTAGAACCGGCTTGAAAAGTACATGCAGATTGATGCCTCTGCTGCTCCTAATGTCAAACGTTACGGCTTAAAATGTAACAAAACCTTCCGTTAAGGTCTTTTGAGATGCTGAGTGTTTGAAGTACTTTGAAAAGGGCTAAAGAGATAATTTTTTGACAGGGGGCCTCTAAATAGGGCATATATCAATAATCTGAAATATGGGAACCTTCACCCACCCAGAACTTTTTTCAATAAAATGTCAAACTTTCTCACATAATGCTGTCTGGAGCTAAGAATCTGACAGGCTTGTGGTGGCAGAGGGGAAGAAAATGAAAAAAATTCAAAAAATGTGCTTGGCACTCTGAGCCTTTGAGAGTATGTTGTTGCACTTGTGTGGAACCCGCTTGCAAAATGTGACCGTGTACAGTACTAAGAGCCATTTCATTTTATTCCCCTCCCCCACCACGAGCCTGTCAGATTCTAAGCAGTGCAGTTGCACTGATATAAGGGTTGCTCATTGATCGCGAGTTCGAATCCATGCTGTGGCATGCATGCAACATTTTTTACATTTAGTCAAGAGAGAATTATATGTGGAAAGTTGTCTTCTCAGACATATTTGAAGTTGATTATTGTATAGTTATAGTTGTTTTTCACACGCTGGGAGTACTTCCATTCGCTACGTCTTGGTCTGTAGATGTACATACTGAGAAATATATCTCTATATATTAGACGTTTTTCTCAGTAGTCTCTTAGCGGCCCTGTGTCGCACTGAGATAAGCGTTGGACTTTGCTGCGGGAGACCCGGGTACGATACCCGCCTAAGCAGTTTTAATGAAAATGCGAAAATTATTTAAAATTAGTTAGGGAGAAAGGATCTTTACTTATAGGTTTATTTATTTTGGAATTATTAAATATAAAACAATTGTGTTGAATTAAGAGAGGGAAAATGGGTTACATTATATGTCAGGGTGAACAGTGAATGTGTGAAATCCTAGTATTATGCTAACCACTAGCAGCAAAGCTAGCATCACAGCTACTGCTCCGTTCTGCCTCACTTCATTGAGGAATATCTCCCCGCCCCATGTGCACTCTGGCCCCGGTACATGTGTTGCCTGTAAATGCTAACCGCTAGCAGCAAAGCTAACATCACAGCTACTGCTCCGTTTGGGGATACTTTGCACACGTTTTTCACACGCTAGAAGTCTGGGAGTACTTCCGTTAGCTTCGTCTTGATCTGTAGATGTCTATCGGTGCATCGTTTGTCCATTTTGATGGTGTAAAAGACTACTGTCTGCGCGAAATCGGAAACCGGAAATATTTTTGGAAAAAAAAACGGCTGCCTCACTTCATTGAGGAATATCTCCCCGCTTCATGTGCACTCTGGCCCCGGTACATGTGTTTGCCTGTAAATGCTAACCGCTAGCAGCAAAGCTAACATCACAGCTACTGCTCCGTTTGGGGATACTTTGCACACGTTTTTCACACGCTAGAAGTCTGGGAGTACTTCCGTTAGCTTCGTCTTGATCTGTAGATGTCTATCGGTGCATCGTTTGTCCATTTTGATGGTGTAAAAGACTACTGTCTGCGCGAAATCGGAAACCGGAAATATTTTTGGAAAAAAAAACGGCTGCCTCACTTCATTGAGGAATATCTCCCCGCTTCATGTGCACTCTGGCCCCGGTACATGTGTTGCCTGTAAATGCTAACCGCTAGCAGCAAAGCTAACATCACAGCTACTGCTCCGTTTGGGGATACTTTGCACACGTTTTTCACACGCTAGAAGTCCGGGAGTACTTCCGTTCACTTCGTCTTGATCTGTAGATGTCTATCGGTGCATCGTTTGTCCATTTTGATGTGTAAAAGACTACTGTCTGCGCGAAATCGGAAACCGGAAATATTTTTGGAAAAAAAAACGGCTGCCTCACTTCATTGAGGAATATCTCCCCGCCCCATGTGCACTCTGGCCCCGGTACATGTGTTGCCTGTAAATGCTAACCGCTAGCAGCAAAGCTAACATCACAGCTACTGCTCCGTTTGGGGATACTTTGCACACGTTTTTCACACGCTAGAAGTCCGGGAGTACTTCCGTTCACTTCGTCTTGATCTGTAGATGTCTATCGGTGCATCGTTTGTCCATTTTGATGGTGTAAAAGACTACTGTCTGCGCGAAATCGGAAACCGGAAATATTTTTGGAAAAAAAAAAACGGCTGCCTCACTTCATTGAGGAATATCTCCCCGCTTCATGTGCACTCTGGCCCCGGTACATGTGTTGCCTGTAAATGCTAACCGCTAGCAGCAAAGCTAACATCACAGCTACTGCTCCGTTTGGGGATACTTTGCACACGTTTTTCACGACGCTAGGAGTCTCGGAGTAGGTCCATTGACTTCGTCTTCATCTGTAGATGTGATTTGATGTGTTTGTTTGTCAATTTTGATCGCCAAAACAATAGAGAAATGTCTTTTTACTTTATATGGAGTCTATATATAATGCTTTTGTTCAATAAGCTTTAGGCGCCACTTGTGGTGCAATGGAATGAGAGTCGGCCCCTGCTGCGGGAGATCCGGGCTCGACTCCCGCCCTTGGCATCAGATCCCGACCTCCCTCAATTCGTTTGTATATGTTACCCAAGTCAATACAGGTCAATACGGGTGCATATTTAATAGTTATAAAATATATTATTATTTTGTAATTATTAATAATATTGAGAGTGGGCTTCCATATTGATCTGTGCACACCCCTACATGGCAGGGAGATATGCTGGGTTAGGGTTATCTTGATAATCTCATAATATGTGACCCAAATCAATATGGGTGCATATTTAATAGTTATAGAAACTATTATTATTTTATTATTATTACAATATGACTGTTGCATGTCAGGGTGAGATGCTGGAGCTGCTGCGTCCGTGTTTTGGGGGGTCTTGGAGCGGCCCAAAAGAGGTGCTTTTCGCGCTCTGTCTCCTTGCAGTGTGATATAGTCTGTTTGCTCATGACAGGGTGAGATGCTGGAGCTGCTGCGTCCGTGTTTTGGGGGTCTTGGAGCGGCCCAAAAGAGGTGCTTTTCGCGCTCTGTCTCCTTGCAGTGTGATATAACCTGTTTGCTCATGACATGGAGAGATGCTGGGGCTGCTGCGTCCGTGTTTTGGGGGTCTTGGAGCGGCCCAAAAGAGGTGCTTTTCGCGCTCTGTCTCCTTGCAGTGTGATATAACCTGTTTGCTCATGACATGGAGAGATGCTGGGGCTGCTGCGTCCGTGTTTTGGGGGTCTTGGAGCGGCCCAAAATAGGTGCTTTTCGCGCTCTGTCTCCTTGCAGTGTGATATAGTCTGTTTGCTCATGACAGGGAGAGATGCTGGGGCTGCTGCGTCCGTGTTTTGGGGGTCTTGGAGCGGCCCAAAAGAGGTGCTTTTCGCGCTCTGTCTCCTTGCAGTGTGATATAACCTGTTTGCTCATGACATGGAGAGATGCTGGGGCTGCTGCGTCCGTGTTTTGGGGGGTCTTGGAGCGGCCCAAAAGAGGTGCTTTTCGCGCTCTGTCTCCTTGCAGTGTGATATAGTCTGTTTGCTCATGACAGGGTGAGATGCTGGGGCTGCTGCGTCCGTGTTTTGGGGGTCTTGGAGCGGCCCAAAAGAGGTGCTTTTCGCGCTCTGTCTCCTTGCAGTGTGATATAGTCTGTTTGCTCATGACAGGGTGAGATGCTGGAGCTGCTGCGTCCGTGTTTTGGGGGTCTTGGAGCGGCCCAAAAGAGGTGCTTTTAGCGCTCTGTCTCCTTGCAGTGTGATATAGTCTGTTTGCTCATGACAGGGTGAGATGCTGGAGCTGCTGCGTCCGTGTTTTGGGGGTCTTGGAGCGGCCCAAAAAGAGGTGCTTTTCGCGCTCTGTCTCCTTGCAGTGTGATATAACCTGTTTGCTCATGACATGGAGAGATGCTGGGGCTGCTGCGTCCGTCTTTTGGGGTCTTATATTTATATCATCTGTGACTCCTCCTCTAAAATGGTGGCTAACCACATGCTGTTAAGTCAAACCAAAAGTGTAATAGCATAGTCATTATTTGTTAACTACTAATCAATAACCCAAGTGGAAATATGCTCCGTTTCGGATACTTCACACTTTCGCAAACATTTACACACGATAGGTGTCTGAAAGTATATCCATTCGCTTCGTCTTGGTCTGTAGATGTGATTTGATGTGTCGTTTGTACATTTTGATGGCGGAAATATTGGGTTAGGGTTATATTGGGGTTCAGCACCACGGAGAGCGCCTCCCCTGAGATGTGGGATCTACAAGTGGGCTTCCATATTAGGATGGGGCAGGGGTTCAGCACGACGGAGAGCGCCTCCCCTGAGATGTGGGATCTACAAGTGGGCACCTACATCTACACCCCCCCCCCCCCATAAGTACAAGTACACACAAGTGAATACTTGTGTTACTGTGTAATATGCGGAAAGTGGGACCCATATTGGTTACAAGTACACAGCAAGTGAATACATGTGTTACTGTGTAATATGCGTAAAGTGGGCACCCGTATTGGTTACAAGTACACAGCAAGTGAATACTTGTGTTACTGTGTAATATGCGGAAAGTGGGACCCATATTGGTTACAAGTACACAGCAAGTGAATACATGTGTTACTGTGTAATATATGGTAAGTGGGCGCCATATTGGGTTGACGGACCCCCCCCCCAAGTACAAGTACACAGCAAGTGAATACATGTGTTACTGTGTAAATATATGGTAAGTGGGCGCCATATTGGGGTTGACGGACACCCCCCCCAAGTAGCAATACACAGCAAGTGAAATACATGTGTTACTGTGTAAAGATATGGTAAGTGGGCGCCATATGGGTTGACGGACACCCCCCCCAAGTACAAGTACACAAGCAAGTGAATACATGTGTTACTGTGGAATATATGGTAGTGGGCCCGCCATATTGGTGTGACGGACACCCCCCCCCAAGTACAAGTACACAGCAAGTGAATACATGTGTTACTGTGGAATATATGGTAAGTGGGGCGCCATATTGGGTTGACGGACACCCCCCCACCAAGTACAAGTACACAGCAAGCGAATACATGGTGCTACTGGTGAATATATTGGTAAGTGGGCGCCATATTGGGTTGACGGACACCCCCCCCAAGACAAGTACACAGCAAAGTCGAATTACATGTGTTACTGTGTAATATATGGTAAGTGGGCGCCATATTGGCTTGACGGACACCCCCCCCAAGTACAAGTACATCAAGCAAGTGAATACATGTGTTACTGTGTAATAATATGGTAAATGGGGGCGCCATATTGGGTTGACGGACACCCCCCAAGTACAAGTATAACAGCAAGTGAATAACATGTGTTACTGTGTATTATGGTATGGCGCCATATGGGTTAACGGACACCACCCCCCCCAAGGACAAGTACACAGCAAGGCGAATACATGTGTTACTGTGTAATATATGGTAAGTGGGCGCCATATTGG